>NC_069077.1:73009631-73609631 GCF_025698485.1 Gossypium arboreum | reverse complement strand
AATCTTCATATATTAACTCATTAGCCAAATAATCAAGTTTGTGTAACACCCAAAATAGGACCTACGAGTTTTAAAGGGTATTTTAGGGATTTTTAGCTTTAGAGTGTTCGAAATTTTGCAACATGGTTTATCGGAAATATTTTTTCTATGGTTTTTAGAAAATCAAGTCAATTTTTGAAAAAGGTGTTTAAAATATCATTAATTTTGAAATAATGATTGATTTGTAAAAGGGTCAAAATTGTGAGATTTTAAGAGGCAATTAAACCAAAATTTAAATTTTAACCTCTTCCCTTCCCCACTTATAGCAAAGTAACTTAAAAATCTTCCCCTTTGTTTTGTGTTTGCCATCCTTTTTCTCTCCCAACTCTCACAATCGATTTTGAATTCCAAATCCTAATTCTTTTTGATTTCTATCATTTCTTATGTTATAAATCTCCATAGAAGTTAATAACTCAAAAACACCATAGTTTTCTCCATTGTCAAGCTTGTGTGTTTTCGGGTTTTAGATCAAATGCTCAATTTTTCATCATCTAAAGTAATGATTCAACTCCTAAATAGTTTTAAATGTTATTTAGTCTTTAAAACTAAGTTTTTAGCTATTAAATTACATGTTTTAAATAAAAGTTGAAAATTGGGTTGTTAATGGTGGATTTTGGGATTTTGAGTAAAAAACATGGTTTCAAAGTGTTTTTTAATTAGTTTTGACATAATTAAGAGGTTTCTAAACTTACTTTGAAGTTTCATTAAAGATTTCTTGAGTTTTAATGAATTTTCGAAAAATAGCCAAAAACATGTTGAAAAAGTCGATACTATGAATTGAGTAGTTTAGCATAGTTTAAAGGTTGAAAAGTAGTTTAACATAGTTTAAAGGTTGAAAATTAATCGTAGGTGAATTATAAGATGAACGGAATTGGTTTTAAGTGAAAAGATTGAGTATAGACAAAGATATTTGAGTTTTAAGTTTACTATGTTAAAGGTTTTAGTTACATGAGAACTAGTTTAGGCTTATGTTTTTTGTTGTTTGTGGTGAGTCCTTGGCTGATTTTTGAATGTATTGTTGAGTGAAATTATTATGTTGAAGGTCCGGATTCGCTAAGACCATCTACGAGCTAAGAAAGTGTAGTTTAAGCTTTCGGCTTTTTGACAAAAGCGTGTTGGTGAGTGTTTAGAATAATTGCTTGTAGATATGACTCAATGCGTTATTTGGGAATTTAGTAGTAGCCTAAACCCCTACGTTAAATTCTGAGTGTAAGCTTTCTCATACCTATGTTATCTTATGAATTATGTGCTTATGTGTTTGTCAATATATGAATTGATATTAGATGTTATAACATGTGATATGTGGCTATGATAACTGTTGTGAAAGTGCAAATATATATGTAACACCCCTTACCTGTATTCGACGCTGGAATAAGGTACGAGCATTACCAAACATATACACAAGTAATCATGCAGAACCGAGACATAAATTTCCATCCAAATTAAAAATTTTCATATACATTCATATTGTCCCTATTACAAGCCTACGAGGCTTAAAACATACATTAGGAGTGGTTCGGGACTAAACCGAGAACTTTCAAAATTTGTTACAACACTTAAAAAAATTTCATGCTTTGGAGGGTCACACGCCCTGTAACACCTCATACCCGTAACCCACGCTGGAGCAGAATACGAGGTATTACCAAACTCGATCTCATGCACACAAACATTCCCCAAGTTACCAAGACTTGGTCCAATTTAAAAATTTTTCAATTTCTACTTTAAACTTCTTATTATGGGCCTACGATACCCAAATTGACCATTGAAAACTATTCGGGATGAATCCGGGTCCTTAAACCATCTATAGAAAAATTGACTTTGAAACAGGGCACACCCCCGTGTAGAAGGGAAACATGCCTGTCTGGACATTTCAACATGGTTGTGTTGATGGCCCGTGTGGCTCACACTGCCTAAGAAATATAGGGACATGCTCATGTCCTCCACCCGTGTGGAATTAATTCTAAATGCACTCCTACAGGGGTTTTCACATGGCCTGGCACACGCTGGTGTCCCTGGCCCGTGTCCTTCACACTGCCATGACACGTCTGTGTCCTAGCCCGTGTGCAAAAACCTGGACATTCTGTTTCTAATGTTAGCAACCCAAAAATGTCACACGACCAAGGCACACACCCATGTACTAGGCCGTGTCCTTTACACGGCTAAGACGCACGGTCGTGTCTCTGCCGTGTGTTTACTACCATGCATACTGACTTGAAAATTTTACGTGCAGGGGACACATGGTCGGACCACACGCCCATAGGGCAGACCGTGTGTCACACACGACCTAGACACACGCCCGTGTGTCTACCCATGTGGACAATATAAGGCTATTTACCAAGCCTCTTTGCCACCTTTACTTACACAACCTACACATTAGCAACCAAAACCAATACAAGGTTATCTCATGCAACGAAATTAGCCACAATAAACAACATTCCATGTGTGCATTTTACTCATTTATGAAAATAACATATTTGTATATAAATCAAAATGAGTGTTAGCCATCATTCAAGGTTTAATACAAAATGAGGGATTTATCCCAAACCAACACATTTGGCCAAATTAATAGTGACCCAAAACACAAGCCTAATTCCCTATACATGCCATATTCAAAAATATAAATTAAACTATACCAAATGTTTCGATTGATAGTGTGATCGATATCTCAAACTTCTGTTGATCCTTGAGCCAGATAGGCAGCACTAAAAGAAAATGGAAAAGGAGAAAGAGTAAGCATAAAGCTTAGTAAGTTGCACATAAATGAATACACAACATAACTTTACCATTCACCAACAAGCTTATAACATACAATTGGGCATAAGCAAAAACTTACTCATCAATATCCAGTACACATCGTATATCATAAAATGGGCTCATATTCTATATATACCAAACAGGTACCTGTACCACTCACAACACAATTATACTTTCCTCGTTAACTAGAAATCATAACTTTCACCGTTGAACCATTTGGAACACTATCAGATATTCATTAAGCCTCAAACATGGGCTAAGGTGCCAATGCCGTGTCCCAGACATGGTCTTACACTAACACATCTCGTAGCCAATGCATGTCCCAGACATGTCTTACACTGACTTACGTCTCGAGGCTAATGCATGTCCCAGACATGTCTTACACTAGCACTCGTCTCAATGCCGATGCCATGTCCCAGACATGGTCTTACACTGGCTCTCATAATGTGGCCGATGCATGTCCCAGACATGTCTTACACTAGCTCACAGTAACCCATATGTTATGGCATGAATATCCAATGTAACACCCCGTACCCAAGACCGTCGCCGGAGTCGGACACGAGGGGTTAACGGGCTTAATCCACTTACTTGCACAATTCATTTTAAAAATTTCTAGACAGCTGGCTAACTGTGTCACTATCACCTTAAAAATCATATCTTGAGTTCCACAACTCGAAAATCAGTTTCGTGATTTTTCCCTGAAACTAGACTCATATATGCATCTACAAATTTTTTTCTAGAACTTTTGGTTGGGCCAATTAGTACAGTTTATTAGTTAAATTCTCCCCTGTTACAGGGTGCGACTACACTGACCTTCCTGCATTACGATTTGGATATCTCCCTGTACAGGGCTTCAATACTGATGCCGTTTGTTTCTACGGAAACCAGACTCGAAAAGGAATCTGTACATAGATGGCATGACTTCTAATTATCTCTGGTCAATTTATAATGAATTTCCAAAGTTGGAACAGGGACTCCAGAAACCGTTCTGGCCCTGTCTCACGAAAACTTAAATATCTCTTAACATACTGTTCATATGATCATTTCGTTACACTCCTATGAAAATAGACTCATCAAGGTTCGTTTACATAATTTATTCACTATTTAATTCCATTCCTACTATTTTTAGTGATTTTTCACATCCACGTCACTGCAGCTGTCAGCATCTGTCTTTAAGGTAGGCTTTACCTATTTCATAGTTTCCATGATTCAACTAGCCCTTAAACATAAATAGCACAAAATATGATCATGATTAACCATCCCAATGGTAATCATTTCCAAAAATTTCCATACCTCTTAATGAACAACATACAACGATTATAATACCATGCCCAAAGTATACTTAAGCCATTTTCGCATGGCTATCCAAATTTACACAAAACTGAAAGGTACATGACCTACAACAAAAGGGTAGTCCTATACATGCCATTTCAAAGTTCAACCAAAATAGTATACCAAGAAGGGGCTTTGATAGTGTGGGCGACTTCGACTTCAAAATCCCGAGTCCGATAGCTGAAGAACCAAAATCTATAAAGCAGAAAATCAAAGAAAAGCAGAGTAAGCATTTAATGCTTAGTAAGTTTGAGCCATGAATTTAAACACAACCAAAGTATAGCATTCATGTAGCTAAACAGATAATTTCATATGCACAAATTCTCAATATCATACTTACTTCACATTACCAACCCTTATATTCATACACAAAGATCAACTTAGCTAAAGGCCAAGAGCTCATTTATCAACCGGCGAATACTTATTTGTAAGGGCTCAACTAATTCAAAGCACATCTGAAACATACCTCATTGTTGGGATTTCACAAGCGTATTAACTGAAATTTTTACAGCAAGTTCATTCATTCCCGAATCACGTACCTTGAGTTTAACCGGATATAGCTACTCGTTCAAATGCCTTGGGACATAGCCCGATTATAGTAACTTCGCACAGATGCCTTCGGGACTTAACCCGGATTTAGTAACTCGCACAAATGCCTTCGGATCTTAGTCCGGATTTAGTAACTCGCATACGAATGCCTTCGGATCTTAGTTCGAATATAGTCACTTAGCACAAAGCCTTCGGGACTTAGCCGGACATCATTCAATAACCATGCACATTTATCAATAAATCATGACACATTCAGTATTTCATTTTCATTAGCAAAACTCAAACACAAGGCACTTTTCACACTTGCAATTTCGGCTCAATAGCCACACACAAAGAGCGTGATTTTGATTTGCTTAAAACATGATCTAATCAAATCATAATCTAAGTTCCATTACTCGAAAACTTACCTCGGATGTTGTCGAAGCGATTTCGATGGCTATTCGACCACTTTTTCCTTCCCTTTATCGGATTTAGTTCCCCTTTGCTCTTGAGCTTAAATTGACAAACAAATTGATTTAATCATTTGAGTATCAAAAAGAGGAACTCAAGGTACTTAGCCCATATATATTCATTAGACATTAAAGTCACATATGTACGAAATCATGAATCTAACTCAACACAATAGTCCACACTCTCTTTTAGCCGATTATCTAAGCCAAGAATAGGCATCAATACGCTTGCCTCTAACCGAATGCATGCACACCAATCCACCTCATGTGGCCGAATATGCATGTCCATGTTGAGGCCAATTATATACTTAATATCACACATAAATGGCATACATTTTACTAACTAACGCATTACATATTGTAACTCAATACGCATCAATCATTTACTTCATAACCGAAACATCATCATATGTAAATATATACCTTGAGATAGTATATATGTCATACCAATACATCATGTGCAAACATATATATATATATGTGCAAGAGCCGAATCACAAGTTGATTATAACCAAATATAAACATATATCCAAAACACAAATCTTACCTATCATGCAATAAGCATAATCATGCTTATGGATATACCATGGCCGATACTTCCAACAACACCAAATAAAAATATACTTCATGGATCTAAGGTAGACCCAAGAAAGGAACTCATAATCATCAAGATTTAGCATGAAACACAACCATCACCCTTATTAATCTCCATAGCCGAAAACCTTACTTATTCCAAAATCACAATTTCAACATAGGTTACCAATAATAACTTGATATCTCACTCAAAATCAACTAGGATTTCAAGAACTAGTATCAACTTCCTTACCTTAATATCGACCTAAGATGACCGATTGCTTCACTCCTTTCTTCCCCCTCTCAAATCGGCTAAGAAGAACCAAAGAACACAACTTGTTTTCTTTCTTCCTTAGAATTTTCAGCCAAAAGAAGTGAAAAATGATGGACACCTTTTTTTTTTCTTCTTTCCCTCAACTCACGGCAATGGGGAAACACTCACACCATTCTTTTTTTTTCCCATTTCTTTATTACCCATACTCCTTATTTTATTTTTCCTAACATACACCATTGTCACAACATGTTTTATGACATGTTTTGCCCATCACCCTTTGTCATGGCTGGCCACTAGCAATTAAAAAGGGGGAAATTGACATGCAAGTCCACCCCTTTGATTACATGCACTAATAGATCCTTATAGATTTACCTATCACATTTCAAAAGTGTCACACATAAGTCCTATCGACTAATTTCACATGCAATTTACTAAATCGAAGCTTAAAACCTTCACACATTCATAATCACATATTTTAGACAATAGATATCATATTCAAATAATTTGGTGACTCAGTTTAGCGGTCCCGAAACCGTTTTCCGACTAGGGTCACTTTAAGGCTGTCACATCCAATTTATTTCTTAGGTTCAAATGGGAGCTCTACTATCTCTATTACCGTCATGCTTTCTCAATTCCACAATCAAGCAATTCATGCTATATTAAATTCAAGTACAATTCAACACTGATGTGATCCGGCCCGGGTAGATGAATCGAATTCACGTAGTTGCCCGATCGTAGTTCGAGAGAGTCGTTCGTGCCTCGGATTTTAGTAATAAAAGTAAAATAATGGATTAGAATAAGCGGAAGGTTTCAAGAAGGGTAAGTTTAGTAATAGGTTCGGTTATGTGTACCAAAGATGGGTGATGGATAAATGAGTCGGTTTGGTTACAAGAAGGAAAATTTGAAAGATGGGGAATGGAAAAACGAACTCAACGTCAGGAATGATTCAACACTAAGAAGTGTCACCCCGGTTCCTATATTGTTAAGGTGAAAAGATGGATAGATGGATAGGTGAACGCCACACCAAGATTGGTGATAAGTTCAAACAAGACGATTGACGCCACTAGCACAAGCCAGATAAGTCTTTCGAAACTTGTATGAGATATGAGAGGAAGCAACCTCACAAGAACAAATGTTCATTAACAAATTTGACAAAAGTCCTTTACAAATGAAATCAACAAACTATTTATACTAGTTTCTTATGCTAACCGAATAGTCCATTCATGAACTTAACGATTAAGTAATGAACCTAATTAAGACATGAACCTTCTAGAAAAATGACTAATGGTGTCCTTGTCCATGTTCGGCCGAATGGGAGATGAATGGGCAGCTTCATGTATGAGCAAGCTTTGGAAGCCAATGGGATTGTCTAGGTTCGCCATGGGATGCATGAAACTCCCAAAGGGTGTCTCTTGGCGAATAGGTGCTTAGGAAACTCAAGGGTCCTCCCACATGCATCGGTTGTACATGGAACTTGGAAGGGCCTTGAACCTAGTCGTACATGCACTTGCATTGATTACCCCCATTCATGCATGTGTGCCGTCCAAGGAGATGCACCTTTCAATATGCATTAACCTTCCATGTACATGAATGTATGTCCTCCAAACATTGAACCGGTCCATGCATGTATCCTCCCGTTCAATGAACTTTCCCGTTCATGCACCTTGCATTAAATGCCATGAATGTATCTTCCAAATTCGGCTAACCTACAAAATTAAATAACATAATTAAATAACACACAACTATTCATATAATTATAATTTAAAATAATAACTAAATAATTTAATATCACTAACTAAATTTGAACACAATAATTATAAGTCAACTTATAATAAATTCAACTAGCTCAAATAGTCAAAAACACTTAGTGAGCTAAATTGAGCTAGGGAATTCGGCATGAGCTGTAACATACTTAGTTATAAGCTAGATTAATACTTAATTTATTGAAATGAAAAAGGAATGAGCTGAAACGAGCTAAATTTGAGCTCAAACGAGCTAAAACGAGCTCAAGTGAGCTGATGGGAACTGAATGGCGCATGGGGGAGCTGAAGAGGAGCTGAGGTGGGATTGCAAAATGGTTCATGGAGTCTTCAAGGAGTTATTCTTAGCTCCTCCAACATTATAGAGCTGGTTATCATCCCAAATGCGCATCACAAAGGCTGATATAGCATTTTGAAGTTGCTTGGTTCGAGCTCGGGTCATGGGACCTTTTGGCAGCTCAATAGATCCTTGGTGTGCATTCGAGGATGCCCCGGGTGTGCTCACATCAAACACATACATTAACATTGTAGTTGTATTATTTACATACAACTTACCTCGGATTACAAAATGTGGCGACTAGTCGATTTGCTTGGCTTTCCCCCAGTCTAGATTTGGATTCGGTATTTCTTGATCTATAATTACAAAATACACTTATTTAGTCACTTTATCAATTTAGGCACTCTACAATTCATAATTGGGCAAAATAACCAATTTGCCCCTAGACTTTTACAAAATGACCATTTTACCCCTAAGCCCGAAAATTAATTTTTATCGAATTTCTTCACACCTTAAGCCTAGTCGAATCCTTTCTACTCTTATAGCAACTCCAAATTCCTACTATTTCACACACTTATTATCTATTTTACAACTTATGCAAAATAGTCCTTTTAGGTGTTTTCATGCTAACATCTTTCACAAAAGTTGTTTATAATACACCCAAGACTCATTTTCTTCCATAAAAACTGAGCAAACATTACAAATACTTTCATGAAAAACCCTAAAATTTTAATCATTTTGCAAAAATAGTACCCTTATTTGAAAGCTTAAGCTTCAAGGGTCTCAAATATGCAAAAATCATCAACAAAAGGTATAGAAATCACTTACTTGTGAGTCAAATAAGTAGCTGAAATTTCAAGCTCCCAAAGCCCTATTTTTGTTGGTAAAATCGGTGAAGAAGGAGAGGTGAAAGAGATGATATCATCCTTTGTTATTTTATTTCTACTTTAGTCAAAAAGTCAAAAATCAATTACCTAACCTTGAAAATTTTCAATTCATTGTCCCCTATGGCCGGCCATCCTATTTCTAAGGGTCTAATTGCCCTTTAAAGGCCCCCAATATTTATTACCTAGCTATTTGACACCTTTAGCTATCAATTCAGGACTTTTGCACTTTATGCAATTTAGTCCTTTTTCACAATTGGACTCACAAACGTCAAAATTACTACACCAAATTTTTCATGCACTATTAAAAACATGCTATAATATCAAAATGGAATAATTTATTCAACTCTGGATTTGTGGTCCTGAGACCACTATTCTGACTAGCCCCAAATTCGGGCAGTTATACGCCCGTGTGGGTAGGCCGTGTGGTCTCACACACGCGTGTGGCTTGGGACACGCCCGTGTCCTCAGCCCGTATAACTCTCTGCTTATGACATCATCAAAAAATTAGGGTCACACATCCAAGGCACATGTCCATGTGCTAGGCTATGTGGGCGATTTTATTTTCATAATTTTTCATAAATTAGGTACAGACTTCCCACGCCCTAGGCACACGCCCATGTCCCTAAGCTGTGTTCTTCACACGGCTGAGACACAATGCCGTGTCTCTGCCCTTGTGGCCAATTTGAGGCTAAAATACAAGAATGCAGGGGACACATGGCCGGATCACATACCTAATGGGCAAGTCGTGTGTCACACACGGCCTAGACACATGCCCGTGTGTCTACCCGTGTGGACAAAAATAAGGCTATTTACCAAGCCTTTTTGCCACCCTTACTTCCACCAACCTACATAACATCAAAGAACACCAATCCAAGCATATACATACTACCAATTTAGCCACAACCAAGACACCCACACATCAATTTCATGCTATTTTCTATCACATACAACATCTCATACTTATCATCACAAACCATGCAATAACCACATCCATGAAAGGCATCATCATATGTATATATATACTTAACCAATATTAGCCAATACCATATCGCCATTTACAAAATGAATCAATTACCATTACAAGCTAACATGTAACAGCTCGATTTTAGCTTAAATCAGAATAGTAATTTTGGGACCACAAATTCGAGGTCAGAGAATTATTTTAATATTATTTTTTATGTTTATAGCATGTGATTATATATGTGTGAAAATTTCATGAAATAATTTTAGCGTTTGAATGCTTAATTTGACGAACGGACTAAATCGTGTAAAATACAAAAGTAGCATGCTATAAGTTAAGAGTGTCTATTTGCTATGGTTTATTAAACCAAAGGTCCTTACAATGTTATTAGACTGCTGATAGAGGGAGTGGACATAAATGGGCATATATTAGGTGATTTTATAATGGTTTCGTTAAGGTTAAATGTGTAATTTAATTTATTAAGGTAATTAAAATAAAACAAAGTTAAAATATCATCTTCATTAATATTTGTTAATCAAAATTGAGAAAATAAAACAAGGGTTTGAAGCTTTCATGCATTCGACACTGAAATTAAGGTATGTTCTTTGTTCGATTTTTTATGATTTTAATGTTTTTGAGATCCTTGCTTAGTAATCTATGTATCATCCTAAAATAGGGCCTAGTCAGAATAGTGGTTTCGGGACCACAAATATGACATCAAAATATTTATTTTATGATTATTATGAGGCCTAGAATATGAGTATATGCATGTGTTAAAGTTTCATGAAGAAATTCTAAGTATAAGATGTCCAATTGGAAATTAAGGACTAAATTGAATGAATTGCAAAACTTGGTTTCTAGAAGCAATTTGTATGAAATTGCTTTAGATTATGAATTAGAAGGTCTTGAAGAGAAATTTTCCCAAATTCTAAATTTTTGGACAAAAATGGGCTTGGATGGATGAAATTTTAAAGAAAGGGCAATAGGGCATTTTGGCCATTAGGCATTTTAATGAAATAAAAAGGGAAAAATAAAGCAAAAATATGCTCATCTTCTTCCCATAGCTGTCGAAATTTGGAGGACACCATAGCTAGGGTTTCTTCAATTTTCAAGCTCAATAGTAAGTGCTCCCAAGCCTCGTTTTTCATGCTCTTTGTATTTTCGAAATCCCGGTAGCTTGCTCTCTCCATTTCTACCCATATTTCATGCTAGGGTTCATGTTTAAAAATTTACCCATGCATGATTTGCTTGTATTTTGATGGATTATGGAGGAATATGAAAGATGAATGTGTATTAAACATCTTTTCCTAGTTGATTTTCATGAAAAACCCTTATAGGGACTATTTTACAAAAGATGTAAATGTGTGGTAGAAATGAGGAAAATAATGAAAAATGTGGGTTGCCATAAGAGAGAAAAATGTTCAGCTAGGCTTGGGTGAGATAAAAATTTTCATGTGTTCCATTATACTAGCGTAGGGGCTAAATCGTAAAGATGTGAAAGGTTAGGGGCAAAACAGTCATTTGGACCGAGGCAGGTATTAAACTTGAAATATATAATGTGGGGTATTAGTGGATTAATTTTGCTGTTATAGACCCCGAGGAACAAATTTCGGAGGTCAATCATGGTAAATGCAAGGTTTCGGAATAATCGAAACACAACTCCGAAAAGGGAACTAGGTAAGTTCGGATAACTTAAAGTAAACCCTTGATATGCATAATTGTATGAATTATGAATGCTTGATGATTGTATTTGTTATTGGTATGAAATATCATAGAAATGCATATTGATGATAACATGTGAAAAATATCTCGGTTGAGGTTGACAAAGGGAATTCGATGGATAAACCCTCATTGAAAAGGTAAACTGAGATCCTGCATGTGTTGTAGTAAGGATTTAGCCCGGATGGGTAATCCAAGATCTCAAGTATGAAAAGGAATCTAGCCCAGACGGGTGTTCCTTGAATGATCAAGCCTCCCGAAGAATATGTGTGCATGATGGATTCAGCCCGGACGGGTAATCCGATGACGGTCTGAATTTAGCCTGGATTGGTAATTCAAATCCGAGCTCATTAAGGGTGTTTGTCGCTATAAGGGATTTAGCCTAGACTAGTAATACCGACATCACCTTATGAGTTCATATAATGGGGGATTTAGCCTGGACTGATAATCCTACGATATGATGTGAGGTTCACAGGAGTGCATAGATGGAATAATCATTCGTATGAATTGACGGATATTGGGTATTCCATTGAGGTTTCCTAGAAACTCAACAAGATTAACATGGGATATACATATATGAATGAAATGTTGAATGATGAGCTCATCTAGTTAAATTACATAATATATGATTAGGTGACTAACTCATTGATTGAGTGCATGTGATAGGAAATCATTTCATAATGGATGATTTCATGAAATAAGTATAGATGTTTGCTAATTACTTGGTAAGTTTACTTTCCGGTTATTTGAGCTTAATAAGCATGAAAATGCTCACCCCTCTCTTTTTCCCTGTCTCACAGAGCTCAAGGACTCATAAGGATTGGAAGACAATTAAGGAGTGAACACACTATCAACTAAATAAGCTTTGATATAAAGACTCAGTTTATTTTGTTCAATGGCATGTATAGTATTTTTGAGTATTTTGTTATATGTGTCATTTGATTTGCCTAGTAAAGACATGTAAAAATATGTTTATCTCTTTGTATATGGCCATGAAAATTGGCTTAATTTAAGTAGGCTATGACCTATGATTTTATGCATGGTTTTAATTATGAAGGATGGGTTGTTATCAATTGGCAATGAATCACATGATTGAGCCAATTTCAGATGGATTAAAGTAATATGGGAACCCATGACACTAAATAGGAAAAAACCATTTATGTATGAAACCAATGATATGAGGTTTCCATACAACTATTTTCATTAAGATTATTTACAATTATATAATCATGCTTCTTCTCAAACCTGGTAACCATTAGGCACAAGTAGTATAAAGGGGTGACTAAAGACTTGGAAAATAGCCTAATAAAGTCCACATGGTTGGACACACGGGCGTGTGTCTAGGCCGTGTGTGACACACGGTTCCCTCCCATGGGCGTGTGCTATGGCCGTATGTCCCCTGCACTTAAAACCTTAGCTCAAAGTTGTACACAAGTAGGCCACACGGGCGTGCGCCATGGCCGTGTTAAAATGATAGTTTCGTCCACTGGCAGGTAACACAGGCGTGTTCCATGGCCGTGTTGATAAGTCAGTGTTGCCTACAGTTGAAGGACATGGGCGTGCCCCAAGATACACGGGCGTGTGAGTCCACACGATCTACCTACACGGGCGTGTGTCCCTTTTAGTTAAGGAAAATTTTTTGAGGAGCCCAAGGCTAATCGAACGTGCCCGTATTTGTCTCACATTGCCTTCTGATATGTTATAAGTCTCGAAGGCCTATACAAGGGACGAGATGTTCATGATTGAAAAGTTTTAAATTCAAATGAAATTTTGTGACCCAAGTTAGTATACTGAAAGTGTAAAGTTTTGGTAATGCCTCGAGCCCTGTCTCAGTGTTGGATACGGGTTAGGGGTGTTACATTTATTAGTATCAGAGCTACGGTTTAGTTAGTTCTAGGACTACCGTAGAGGATGTTAAGGTTCGCTATACATGCCATTATTTGAATGTTGATAGTGTGACGTCTCCTAATTGTTTGAATTGTTTTGAATATAGTAAATGTCTTCCAATCAAGCACAAGATGAGTCCGAGGGAGTCGAGAGCCATGCTCCAGCTTTCGTACAACGAGCTATATCTAGTAGTAGTAGAAGGCTGATGTCAGAAGGTCGAGAAGAGGCCCGAGCTACCTTCTTCGATATGATGGATGAATAGTTTGGGGATTATCTAAGAAATCGCCCCAATATACCAAGACCACCCCCACCCTTTAACCAACCTGAAGAGGATGTGCCACGAGGTATGGCATCGATAAGAATTGGTAAAGCCCCGGTAGATAAGCTTAGAAAGTATGAGGCTGAGGAATTTAGAGCGAAAGTTGATGATGACGCTAAAAGAGCTGAGTTCTGGCTTGAGAACACTACGCAGGTGTTAGATGATTTGTCATGCATACCCGAGGAATGTTTGAAGTGTGCTGTGTCCCTTTTGAAGGACACTGCATACAATTGGTGGAAAACCATATCCTCGGTAGTGCCAAAAGAAAATATTACTTGGGATTCTTCCAAGCAGAGTTTAGGAAGAAATACATTAGCCAATGGTTTTTGGACTCGAAGTGAAAGGAGTTCCTGGAACTCAAACAAGGTAATAAGAATGTAGCAGAATACGAGAGAGAGTTCGTATGACTAAGTCAGTACGCAACTGAATGGTCCAAACTGAATCAAAAATGTGTAAAAGCTTCGAAGAAGGTCTGAATAAGGACATCAAGTTGTTGATTGGGATCTTGGAAATATGGGAGTTCGCTGCATTGGCCGATCGAGCCAAGAAGGCCGAGGAACTTAATCAAAGAAAACAAGCTAAGAAAGAGGCTCGAATTGCGAGCAAGAGGTCTAGCGGTAAAACACTTTCGTTTTCCACGAAGAAAGCCAGGAGCCTGCATGAACGATCCACTTTGTCAGTGGGATATTCGAGTAGATTAAGAAGCTCTAAACAATGAGGTCAAAAGTCTTCCTCCCCAATGGTGACTAGTGTGGGGAGTGTAGATGATCAAAAATCGAAGTGTAAGAGCTACAAAAAATTTCACTTCAGAGAGTGCCGAATGAAAAGCGGCGCATGTTTCAGATGTGGTTCTCTTGATCATTTTCTCAGAGACTGCCTGAAACGAGCTGAAAAAGATGAGGAATTAGCTCTGAAGTCGATTGCTCCCATTCCACAAGGTAGACCTCTGAGATACCCTGGGAGTGCTAGTGGCAGTCGAGTTGTGACTAAAGACGCTGCAAAATCAGAAGTTCGAGCCCCAGCAAGAACGTATGTGATACGTGCTCGAGAGGAAGCCTCTACTCCTGATGTTATTACGGGTACTTTCTTTTTTTTAATATAAGTGTTGTTGCTTTAATTGACCCGGGGTCAACGCATTCATATATCTGCATGAGATTGGCGTCTAGTATGAACATACCTATGGAACCTACGGAATTCATTATTAGATTGTCGAACCCACTAGGCAAGTCAATTTTAGTTGATAAAGTCTGTAAGAATTGTCCTTTGACGATTCAAGGTTGTTGTTTCCCTGCTAACCTTATGTTGTTACCATTTGATGAATTTGATGTAATACTTGGTATGGATTGGTTAGCCTATCATGATGTAATTGTGAATTGTGGTAGTAAGTATATTAAGTTGAAATGCCCGGATGAAAAGATTCTACAGGTTGAATCAAGAGAATTGGGTTTGCCGCCGGTTGTAATCACAGTAATGGTTGCCCAGAGATATATGAGGAAAGGATACGAAGCCTACCTTGCATTTGTGATAAACACTAAGGAAATTTCATTAAAGATTGAGTTTGTGCCGATAGTATGTGAGTATCCAGATGTGTTTTCGGAAGAATTACCCGGACTACCTCATGAAAGGGAGATAGAGTTTGGTATTAAGTTGATGCCAGGGACGACTCCCATTTCTATTGCTCCGTACAAAATGACACCAACTGAGTTGAAAGAGTTGAAGGCACAATTGCAAGAGCTGACGGATAAAGGATTCGCAAGGCCAAGTTTTTCACCTTGGGGTGCCCCCGTGTTGTTCGTGAAGAAGAAAGATGGGTCGATGAGGTTATATATCGATTATCGACAACTGAACAAGGTGACTATCAAGAATAAGTATCCTTTTCCAAGGATCAATGATTTTTTTGACCAATTGAGAGGAGCCACCGTATTCTCCAAGATAGACTTGAAGTCTGGCTATTATCAGCTGCGAGTTAAAGACTCGGATGTACCCAAAACAGCTTTCAAAACGAGGTATGGCCATTATGAATTTCTTGTCATGTCGTTTGGGCTGACGAATGCACCAGCTGTGTTTATGGATCTAATGAATAGGATCTTTCGGCCATATTTGGATAAGTTTGTCATTGTGTTTATTGACGACATTTTAATCTACTTAAAGATGAGATAGAGCATGCGAAGCACCTAAAAAATGTGTTGTAGACCTTGCAAGAAAAGCAGTTATATGCTAAGTTTAGCAAGAGTGAGTTTTGGCTCCAGGAAGTTGGATTCTTGGGTCATATAGTTTCTGGTGAAGGCATCCGAGTTGATCCAAGTAAGATTTTTGCGATTGTTGAATGGAAATAGCCTAAGAATGTAGCGAGGTTAGAAACTTTTTGGGCTTAGCCGGTTACTATGGAAGGTTTGTAAAAGGATTTTCCATGATAGCAACTCCAATGACGAAGCTGCTACAGAAAGACATTAAGTTTGAATGGACGGAGAAGTGTCAGTAAAGTTTTAAAAAGTTAAAGACATTGCTAATCGAAACTCTTGTTTTAGTGCTACCTGAATCGGGAAAAGAGTTTGTGGTCTATAGTGATGCATCCTTAAATGGATTGGGTTGTGTACTTATGCAAGATGGCAAGGTGATAGCCTATGCTTCACGGCAATTGAAGCCTCACGAGAAGAATTATCCAACCCACGACCTAGAGCTTGCTACTATTGTTTTTGCCTTGAAAATTTGGAGGCATTATTTGTATGGCGAGACTTGCCGTATATTCACAGACCACAAAAGTTTAAAGTACTTGATGACTTAGAAAGAACTAAATTTGAGACAGCGGAGATGGTTAGAATTAATTAAGGATTATGATTTGATTATCGATTATCACCCAGGAAAGGCGAATGTGGTCTCTGATGCATTGAGTAGAAAATCCCTGTATGCGTTGAGAGCCATGGATACTCGTTTGAATTTGATTGATGATGGTTCAGTTCTGGCCGAACTAGAGGCTAGGCCAACATTTCTATAGGAAATTCTTGATGCTCAGCTTAATGATGATGATTTGCAAGCAAGAAAGGCTCAATGTGAGTCTGGTGTTGAGTCATATTTCCGAATTAGTCCTAATGGATGTTTAATGTTTAGAGATAGGGTTCGTGTACCCAAAGACAATGAACTTATTCAGAAGATTTTGGAAGAAGCACATAACAGTCGTTTGTCTGTTCACCCGTTAAGTACCAAGATGTACAATGATTTAAAGAAGATGTACTGGTGGAACAGTATGAAAAGAGATGTTTCTGAATTTGTATCGAAATGCCTAGTATGTCAGCAAGTTAAAGCTGAACATCAAGTGCCTTCAGGTATGTTACATCCTGTAACGGTTCCCAAATGGAAGTGGGACAAAGTTATCATGGATTTCGTGACAGGATTACCTTTGACTCCAAAAAAGAAAGATGCCATATGAGTTATAGTGGACAAACTGACAAAGTCAGCTCATTTTATCCCGGTAAGGACGGATTATTCCTTTGATAGATTGGCCAATTTGTGCATTTCTGAGATAGTAAGATTGTACGGAGTACCACTGTCGATTATTTCGGATAGAGACCCGAGGTTCACTTCGAGATTCTGGAAGAAGTTACAAGAAGCCTTGGGTACAAAGTTGAGCTTTAGCACATCTTTTCACCCTCAGACTGATGGTCAGTCTGAGCGGATGATTCAGATTCTCAAAAACATGTTGCGTTGTTGCATCCTTGAATTTCAGGGTAGTTGGGAAAAATACCTGCCATTGGTAGAGTTTGCCTACAACAATAGTTTCCAAACAATTTTGAAGATGGTGCCTTATGAGGCCTTGTATGGTAGGAAATGTCGAACTCCATTGTACTGGACAGAACTTAAGGAAAATCAGATTCTTGGAGTTGATCTGATTAAAGAAACTGAAGAAAAAGTTAAAGTGATTCGGGATTGTTTAAAGGCGACATCAGATAGGTAAAAGTCTTACGCTGATCTGAAAATAAAGGAGATTGAGTTTCAAGTTGGAGATAGAGTATTCTTAAAAGTATCTCCATGGAAAAAGGTATTGAGATTTGGTCGGAAAGGTAAACTGAGTCCACGATTTATTGGACCATACGAGGTCATTGAAAGAGTTGGACCGTTAGCTTATCATTTGGCGTTGCCACCCGAATTGGAAAATATTCATGTCATGTTCCATGTATCCATGTTAAGGAGATACCAATCAGACCCCTCTCATGTGATTTCACTGACTGAGATTGAAATTCGACTGGACATGACCTATGGAGAAGAACCGATTAAGATATTGGCTCGCGAAGTTAAACAGTTGAGAAATAAAGATGTGGCTCTTGTAAAAGTCATATGGCATCGAAATGGTGTTGAAGAAACTACATGGGAGCCTGAAGAAACCATGAGAAGCCAATATCCGAATCTGTTTTCTGGTAAGACTTTCGAGGACGAAAGTCCCTAAGGGGGGAGAAATGTAACATCCTGAAATAGGGCCTAGTCTGAATAGTGGTTTCGGGACCACAAATCCGACATCAAAATATTTATTTTATGATTATTATGAGGCCTAGAATATGAGTATATGCATGTGTTAAAGTTTCATGAAGAAATTCTAAGTATAAGATGTCCAATTGGAAATTAAGGACTAAATTGAATAAACTGCAAAACTTGCTTTCTAGAAGCAATTTGTATGAAATTGCTTTAGATTATGAATTAGAAGGTCTTGGAGAGAAATTTTCCCAAATTCTAAATTTTTGGACAAAAATAGGCTTGCATGGATGAAATTTTAAAGAAATGGCATGAGGGCATTTTGGTCATTAAGCATTTTAATGAAATAAAAAGGGAAAAATAAAGCAAAAATATGCTCATCTTCTTCCCATAGCTGCTGAAATTTGGAGGACACCATAGCTAGGGTTTCTTCAATTTTCAAGCTCAATAGTAACTGCTCCCAAGCCCAGTTTTTCATGCTCTTTGTTTTTTCGAAAACCCGGTAGCTTGCTCTCTCCATTTCTACCCATATTTCATGCTAGGGTTCATGTTTAAAAATTTACCCATGCATGAGTTGCTTGTATTTTGATGGATTATGGAGGAATATGAAAGATGAATGTGTATTAAACATCTTTTACTAGTTGATTTTCATGAAAAACTCTTATAGGGACTATTTTGCAAAAGATGTAAATGTATGGTAGAAATGAGGAAAATAATGAAAAATGTGAGTTGCCATAAGAGAGAAAAATGTTCGGCTAGGCTTGGGTGAGATAAAAATTTTCATGTGTTCCATTATACGAGCGTAGGGACTAAATCGTAAAGATGTGAAAGGTTAGGGGAAAAACAGTCATTTGGACCGGGGGTAGGTATTAAACTTGAAATATATAATGTGGGGTATTAGTGGATTAATTTTGCTATTATAGACCCCGAGGAACAAATTCTAGAGGTCAATCATGGTAAACGCAAGGTTTCGGAATAACCGAAACACAACTCCGAAAAGGGAGTAGTAAGTTCGGATAACTTAAAGTAAACCCTTGATATGCATAATTGTATGAATTATGAATGCTTGATGATTGTATTTGTTATTGGTATGAAATATCATAGAAATGCATATTGATGATAACATGTGAAAAATATCTCGGTTGAGGTTGACAAAGGGAATTCGATGGATAAACCCTCATTGAAAAGGTAAACTGAGATCCTGCATGTGTTGTAGTAAGGATTTAGCCCGGATGGGTAATCCAAGATCTCAAGTATGAAAAGGAATCTAGCCCGGACGGGTGTTCCTTGAATGATCAAGCCTCCCGAAGAATATGTGTGCATGATGGATTCAGCCCGGACGGGTAATCCGATGACGGTCTAAATTTAGCCTGGATTGGTAATTCAAATCCGAGCTCATTAAGGGTGTTTGTCGCTATAAGGGATTTAGCCTAGACTAGTAATACCCACATCACCTTATGAGTTCATATAATGGGGGATTTAGCCTGGACTGATAATCTTACGATATGATGTGAGGTTCACAGGAGTGCATAGATGGAATAATCATTCGTATGAATTGACGGATATTGGGTATTCCATTGAGGTTTCCTAGAAACTCAACAAGATTAACATGGGATATACATATATGAATGAAATGTTGAATGATGAGCTCATCTAGTTAAATTACATAATATATGATTAGGTGACTAACTCATTGATTGAGTGCATGTGATAGGAAATCATTTCATAATGGATGATTTCATGAAATAAGTATAGATGTTTGCTAATTACTTGGTAAGTTTACTTTCCGGTTATTTGAGCTTAATAAGCATGAAAATGCTCACCCCTCTCTTTTTCCCTGTCTCACAGAGCTCAAGGACTCATAAGGATTGGAAGACAATTGAGGAGTGAACACACTATCAACTAAATAACTTTGGTATAAAGACTCAGTTTATTTTGTTCAATGGCATGTAAAAATATGTTTATCTCTTTGTATATGGCCATGAAAATTGGCTTAATTTAAATAGGCTATGACCTACGATTTTATGCATGGTTTTAATTACGAAGGATGGGTTGCTATCAATTGGCAATAAATCACATGAATGAGCCAATTTCAGATGGATTAAAGTAATATGGGAACCCATGACACTAAATAGGAAAAAACCATTTATGTATGAAACCAATGATTTGAGGTTTCCATACAACTATTTTCATTAAGATTATTTACAAGTATATAATCATGCTTCTTCTCAAACCTACTAACCATTAGGCACAAGTAGTATAAAGGGGTGACTAAAGGCTTGGAAAATGGCCTAATGAAGTCCACATGGTTGGACACACGGGTGTGTGTCTAGGCCGTGTGTGACACACGGTTCCCTTCCATGGGGGTGTGCTACGGCCGTGTGTCCCCTACACTTAAAACCTTAGCTCAAAGTTGTACACGGGTAGGCCACACGGGCGTGTGCCATGGCTGTGTTAAAATGACAGTTTCGTCCACGGACAGGTAAGACGGACGTGTTCCATGGCCATGTTGATAAGTCAGTGTTGCCCACGGTTGAAAGGCATGGGTGTGCCCCAAGATACACAAGCATGTGAGTCCACACGATCCACTTACACGGGCGTGTGTCCCTTTTAGTTAAGGAAAATTTTCTGAGGAGCCCAAGGCTAATTGAATGTGCCCGTATTTGTCCCGCATTGCCTTCTGATATGTTATAAGTCTCGAAGGCCTATACAAGGGACGAGATGTTTATGATTGAAAAGTTTTAAATTCAAATGAAATTTTGTGACCTGAGTTAGTATACTGAAAGTGTAAAGTTTCGATAATACCTTGAGCTTTGTCCTGGTGTTGGATACGGGTTAGGGGTGTTACAATCTAGTTAGCCCGTACCCTAGTTTCTGAATTTGTTGATGAATTTGTGAGTTGCCGTTGATGATAGCTTGATTTTTTTGAATGTTGATGATGGAAATTGAATAGTTGTTGATAGATCAATATATTTTGTTAAGTGATTTTTAGAGAAAATACAAATTAGGGATTAAATTGAGGAAAGATGAAAATATGGGGTTGAAATGTGAAATATGGATGGCTAAGGGTACTAGAGTAATTCGTCACACATGGGTTTGAATTGAATTGGTATAATTTTGTGTTTATTGAAATAAGGACTAAATTGTAAGAAATATGAAAGTTTAGGGCCAAAGTTCAAATTTGCTTAAATATGTGTTTTTGGATTGAATTGAATAAATCAATGAATAAATGAGTTAATTTTGAATTCATATAGATCCTGAAAGAAAGAAATCAGATTTAGATCGGGGGAAATCAAAGGCTATTGAATAGTTGACTCGATACGTCAATCCTTAATACGAGGTAAGTTCATATGCAAATAAATACCTTTAAATTGATTTATAAATGTTTATTTGTCATTGAATTGCTATGAATTTTGAACAAGCAAATATGAGCAAGAATTGATGAAGTTATGATATCCGAAAGTCCCGTACGAACCCTAGGAATAGTATAGGATACGAATGTCAAGACATTAGGGTTACCGAGATGTGATTATATGTAAGACCATGTTTGGGACATTGGCATTGTATTGTGATTATGTGTAAGACCATGTCTGGGACATTGGCATCATTATATGATTTCGTATAAGACCCTGTCTGGGACAGTGACATTGATATGTGATAACATGTAAGACTATATCTAGGATATGGCATTGTACGAGCTTTATGTGATTTTTGAGTATCCTTAACGATTTTGGAAGGTTCAACGGGAATATTTAAGTTGAGAAAGAATGTGTGAAAGAGTTAAGTGCTTAGGTAAGTATGAGGTTCATACAAGTATTGAAAAGGGAAGTATTTGATGAATTCATTTATGAAATTGAATATGTATACATTTGTGAAGGTTTGTAAGCTTATATGTGTTTATTCATAAATTGCTTATTTGATGGAAATGACGTTGGTTCATGAGATGGTTTTATTTGTATATGGCTTACTAAGCTTTTAAAGCTTACTTTGAGTGTTCTTTCTCTATTTTATAGATTATCAAAGCTAGTTCAAACTTAGGGATCGTCAGGAAACGTCATCTCACTATCGATCATCTTGTTGGTACTTTTGAAGCTTTGTATATATAAGGTATATGGCATGTATAGGCTAGTGTTAGCTTGGTATGTTTTGAACTTTGAATTTAGCCATGTAAGTTGGCTTGTAAATGGTGTTGTTGATGAAGTTGAATTTGGCCTATGTTATGAGTTAATATATGATATGTGATGTATTTATGATGCCTTATGTTTTGGTAGGCTTGATATGGTCATTTTGATGGGTTGATGGATAAATATTTAGTAAATTATTAATGATGTGTTATGGTTTGAGAAATGGTAAGCTTTGGTATAATTTAAGATAATGTTTAGATGCCATTTTGGTTTAGTAAATGCTTGATGATTTAGGTTATGTCTAAATGTGGATATTAGTAAAGTAACATTTGGATTTGGAATGTTATTGGTTGCCTATTAATGTATTGAATTGGTACAAATGTTGTGGTTTAGTCCTGAACCTCTTTTAAGCATGATTTAAGGTCTCGTAAGGCCTTATAAGGGACATGTGAATATGTACAATGGATTTTAATTATGAATTCATAAATGTAAGTATTATGTATGTGAATGATGTGTATTGTTTAGTAATGCCTCGTAACCCTATCTCGATGATGGATACAGGTTAGGGGTGTTACATTTTATTGGTATCAAAGCTATGGTTTAGTCGATTCTAGGACTAACGTAGCGAGTGAGAGTCTATCTATACATGCCATATATATAAACTGCGATAGTGTAATGATTCTTGACTACTTAAAGTGTGTTTTCATATAGTAAATGGATCTTGAACAAGCTTTAGCTGATGATGTGGTAAGTAATGCGCCCGCTCCCGCTCAAGGGGCAGCGCCGGCTAATTCTAGGCTGATTTCAAGTAGTCAAGGGGGAGTGGCTAAGCAATCCTTCTTCCAGATGATGAGTGAGTGGTTTACAAAGTTCGTTCGAACGAATCCAGCTACTCAACAACCTTCACCTATTTTTCCTTAATTCATAGATCCGATAGATTGAACAAGCCGCTAGTGGACAAGATACGTAAACATGGAGCTAAGGAGTTTCAGGCTACAATTGACGATGATGCTGAGAAAGCTGAGTTTTGCCTCGAGAACATGATTCAAGTATTCGATGAATTGTTTTGTACTCCTGAAGAATGTATCAAATGTGTGGTACCTATACCTAGAGATAATGTGTAACACCCTAAACCCGGCCTAGACGTTATGGCCAAATCTGTGATGTGATGTTGTAGTGTATTTTGAAAAACGAACTTCCATTGAAAAATCTGTTTTCTGTTAAAACACAAAAAAATTTAGAATAACTTGCTCATTGTTAAAACTCAAGTTGGTTTAGCGAAGTGTTAATCATATTAGATTGTTATTGTCTTTAAAAAAAAACCATGATTGTTGCGGAAGCTTTTTAAAATGTGTTGCAATAACGTGGTGTTTTAAAATGTGTTTATCTCTTTGTAAAACCATGACCTACTTCTAACAGATAAGATTCAAAGTAAACAAATCCCAAAATCAAAATAAAAACTTATAAAGGCCTTATTACAAAACAAAAACCCCAAATTAACCTACTTATAATTTCAAAGTTTAAAAGGAAGCAAATACGGTTCTGTGGCCACCCTCGAGTCCCTTGCAGCACCGATCCGCCTAAGGATTACCTGCATAGAATAGCAGAAGGGTTAGTTTAAGCAAACTTAGTGTGTAATCCCTTAGCAATAGTCAGTCAAACAGTAGGCAAATACAGTTTGAGCCTAAGCCCGTTTTTGTGACTGTCCAGTATCAGTTAGGGCCATAGCCCATTATGGTAACAGTATCAATGTGGGCCTTAGTCCATTACAGTACAGTAACAGAAATGCAATCAGAAGTCCTACCCATCCATCCTCTACACTCCACTTCGTCCGACCCTACACTCTATGTGGGGATAAAATTGACCCACCCA
Organism: Gossypium arboreum; assembly: GCF_025698485.1. Classification (NCBI taxonomy): domain Eukaryota; kingdom Viridiplantae; phylum Streptophyta; class Magnoliopsida; order Malvales; family Malvaceae; genus Gossypium; species Gossypium arboreum. The sequence goes on along the minus strand of NC_069077.1, from coordinate 73,585,391 downwards.
TCCATACACTCCAAAATATAGTGTCAGTTGCGGCACTAAACAGTATTTGCAGCAGAGCTGCCAGTATAGTACACTTCCTCTGAATATATCAAACCCACCCCCATGCAACATGTCATGTCATAATATCATACGTGTATGCAAAAATGTCATGCTCGAATACAGTCATACATATCATAGGGGTATATCAGTCATTTTACCTCATAGGTGTATAATAATCATTTCATCAGTATGGGGTCTAAGTGTACTTATCGACCCATGCAACCTTAACGGTCAAATAATGAAAATGGGCCCAAAGGCCATAACACGACCCATCTGGGCCCACACGCCTGTGTGGCCCACAAAGCCCAAAAATGGCTTTGATCGTGTAAACTACACAGCGTGGCCCTCTAATCTTTACAAGATCGTATGGTTTACCGGTGTGGGGTCCACGAGCCCGTGGGGTGGACACTACCCATTTCAGCCTAACGTGGCCCAAAACAGCCTAAACCCATGAAATCGCTCATGGTGGCTTCTACTATCAAACGCTCGCGTTTTACGTGTTCGGATTACCACACGAGCGAGCACACGCTCGTGTAGCGTCTACAGTCATACTTTTCCGGCTTTTACCGATCTACTTTTATTGCAGTGTAGTTACACACCTGATGTGATTTGATGTTAGTCGTTGCTCCGAATACTTTTGTCCTGAAATTGGTTGTAAGGCACCCTTGGTTCCTAGTAGGTGTGCCAACCAATCTCGATCACCACCAACAGTGATAGAGCAGATTGGTGAAAACAGGTGTAGTGTATAAAAAACCATAAAAGAGGATCGATCTACCAGTATTCGGCCGATGAAAACGATTGAGTGAGAGGGAAAGATGAAGTATTCAACCAAGACATAAGGTGAAAGGACAGAATCGAGAGAGAGATGAGAGGGTAATAGACCAAAGCTTAAGAGAGAGAGAGAGAGAGAGAATAGGCCTAACCACAAAGTGTAAAGGGGAAAATTGCAAGAGAGAAAAGAAGAAAGAAAATTAAAGAAATCAGCTAACAAGGCACTTGACTGAAAAGAGAGATTAGAGTTGCACAAATAATAGAAAAAGATACCTGAAAAACCCCAAGTAATAATCGGACTTGTAGAGAAGCCAAAAGAAAAACACTAGCTAGCAACCAAAATGAAAACAAAGAAACCTATTACTCCTCCAAGTCGAATTCCTTTGAGTACCTAGAGTCTCCATTCGGCTCCAACACTCTCCCTCCTTCACATCTTCTTGATTTCCTCCTAAAATCTCTCTACAACATCTTTAAACCGATCAGCATCCAAATCCCCCCTTCTTCTCGGCTACATACTCCCCTACACCTTTCAAACACTTCAACTGTCCAAGCAACAGAGTTCTAGTGACACACAACCTCTTACACGGCAACATGCAAAATAAAACACCCTTTGCGCGCAGCACGACTCGAACTCAAGCCTCCTAGTAGCAGTAACACGCCACTATCCCTTGGACCAGCAGCCTTTTTATGACTTGATTTCCCACAATTATTTAAGAACCCACTATCTAGAAGCAAGGGTTTTATTCAATTAAAAATAATTTTTTTCTAAAGCCAAGGTTTGAACCCAAGACTTCCCACACTTCTCAAGACACTTAACCATTAAAGCCAGCAAGCCAATATACAACATAACATACAAATTTAATCACTTAAGATTTGGGGCTTTACAACTCTACCCCCCATAAAAGAAAATTTAGGCTCAAAATTTACCTAATCAAAATAGATGAGGGTATTGTTGTCATATCACCTCTTCAGGTTCCCACGTGGCCTCCTCGAAGCTGTGATTACACCAAAGTACCTTAACTACTGGGATCGACTTCTTCCTCAAAACCTTTACGTCATGGTCTAAAATTTGAATTAGCTCTTCCTTAAAGGTCAGATCTGGCCTAACCTCAATTTCCTCATTCGAGATAATATGCATAGGATCAGAGCGAGAATGCCTCAGTATAAAGACGTGGAACACATCATGAATTCAGTCCAACTCTGGAGGTAACTCTAGTTGATAAGCAACCAGTCCCACACGTTTTAGTATGTAGTAAGGCCCAATGAACCTAGGGCTTAGCTTGCCCTTCCGTCTAAACCTTAGCACCTTCTTCCATGGCGAGACCTTGAGAAAGACAAAGTTCCCCACAGTATACTCAATCTCCTTATGCTTCAAATCCGTATACGACTTCTGTCTATCGGATACCTCCTTTAGTCATTCCTAAATCAGTCTAACGTTGTCCGCGGTATCAAAAACCAACTCAGGACCCAAAACACGCTGCTTACCCAACTCATTCCAATAAGGAGTACGAAAACTACGACCATATAATGCCTCGTAAGTTGCCATCTGTATGCTAGACTAGTAGCCATTGTTATACGCAAACTCTGCTAGTGGCAAGTAGTCCTCCCAACTACCTTGGAAATCTATAACATAACTCCTTAACATGTCCTCTAGTATCAGAATCACCCTCTCTGACTGACCATTTGTCTGAGGATGGAACGCAGTACTGAAGTCTAACCTTGTACCCAGTGCTTCATGTAGCTTCTTCCAAAATCGAGACGTGAAGCAAAGATCCCTATTCGAAATTATAGAAATTGGTACCCCATGTAATCTCACTATCTCAACCACATACAATTTAGCCAATTTTTGCAATGAGTAATCAGTACAGACTGGTATGAAATGGGTAGATTTGGTCAAACAGTCCATGATGACCCATATCGAATCCTTTTTAGAAGGCGTTAGGGCCAGCCCACTTACAACATCCGTGGTTACTTTCTCCCACTTCCAAAGTGGAATCTTGACTGGTTGAAACAACCTTGAAGCAACTGATGTTCTGCCTTAACCTACTGACAAGTTAGACATTTACTCACAAAGTCGATAACTTCACGCTTAAGACCTGGCTACCAATATAACTCCTGAAGGTCTCGATACATCTTATTCCCATCGGGATGCATAGCATAAGGACTACTATGCGCCTCTTGTAGTATAGACTGCCTCAAATCAGTATCCTTCGATACACAAACTCTCTCATAGAAGCAAAGTACCCCTTCGCTATTCAGTCCAAAAATCCAAAGTTTCCCCACTCTCTAATTGTCAGAAACGAGGACCCAGTGACTCATCCTCCAATTGTTTGTCCTTAATCTATTCAATCCACGTCAGTTTAACTTGAAGTTCGGCCAACAAACTACCATCATCAAATAAATTGAGAAGAGCAAACATTGCCCTCAGATTATTCATAGCCCTAAAGCTCAATGCATCGGCTACCACATTGACCTTTCTAGGATGGTATTTAATCGAACAGTCATAATTTTTAAGCAGCTCAATCCATCACGCTGTCTAAGATTTAGCTCATTCTGAGTGAGGAGATACTTGAGGCTCTTGTGATCCTTGTAAATGATACACTTCTCACCGTACAGGTAATGCCTCCAAATTTTTAGTGCAAAAACAACAGTAGCCAATTCCAAGTCATGTGTTGGATAGTTTGCCTCATGCGTCTTAAGCTGGCGAGATGCATAAGCCACCACCTTACCTTCTTGCATCAACACACAACCCAAACCAACGTGTGATGCATCGCTGTAGACAATAAACTATTTCCCAAATTTTGACTGAATCAAGATAGGGGCCTCAGTCAGAACCTTCCTAAGCCTCTCAAAACTTTCTTGCTGCTTGTCAGTCCAGTCAAATGGTACCTCTTTACACAACAACTTGTTCAGAGGTGCAGCAATCAACGAAAACCCCTCAACAAACCGTCTATAATACCCTACCAAACCCAGAAAACTTCGAATCTCAGATACAGTCTTAGGTGGCTTCCAATCCAGAACAGCTTCAATTTTTCGAGGATCAACCCTAATTCCTTCAGCAGATACCACATGGTCCAGAAATGTGACCTCTTGTAACCATAACTCGTATTTACTAAACTTGGCATATAGTTGTTTCTCCCTCAGAATTTGCAGAACAACTCGGAGATGTGCATCATGATCATCTTCAGTTCTCGAATACTCTAAGATGTCATCTATAAAAACCACTACGAATCGATCCAGATAGGGCCGGAACACTCAGTTCATCAGATCCATAAAAGTCACTGGTGCATTCGTCAGTCCAAACGGCATCACTAGGAACTCGTAATAACCATAACAAGTCCTAAATGTTGTCTTGTAAACATCAGCCTCCTTGACCCTCAGTTGATGATACCCCGATCGAAGATTAATCTTAGAGAAAATCGAAGCTCCTCGGACCTGGTAGAATAGATTGTCTATCCTTGGTAGGGGGTATTTATTCTTGATGGTCAATTTATTCAGTTACCGGTAATCGATGCACATACGCATGGTTCCATCCTTCTTTTTCACAAATAAAATCGGTGCTCCCTATGGAGACATACTAGGTCGGATGAATCCTCTATCCAGTAGCTCTTAAATTTGAGCTTTAAGCTCCACAAGCTCCTTCGGTGCCATGCGATAAGGGGCAATAAATAGCGGAGCTGTACCAAGCAGGTGCTCAATCCCAAACTCAACTTTACTGTTTGGAGGTAACCCCGATAGTTTGTCAGAAAAAAATCTAGAAAATCCTTAACCTTTCTGATATCTCTAACAGATGAAACCTCAGAATTAGAAGCACCGATATAGGATAGATACACCTCTCAACCCTTACGAACAAATTTCTCAACCCTAAGTGTAGAAATCATATTTGACAAATAATTTTGACGTTCCCCAATTACAACTACCTCACTACCTTCTACAGTTTTCAGTACCACTCACTTAGCAGCACAATCCAAATTCACTTGATGCTTAACCAGCCAGTCCATGCCCAGTATTAAGTCGAATTCTCCAAAAAGGAGTTCCATTAAATTCGCCAAAAAGATAGTTCCTTGAACCTCTAAAGGTACATCCCTGAACAATTTATTTACTCTCACTAACTACCCTAGTGGACTCAACACAATAACCTCACTCGCGGTACTTTCAACCATTATACCCAAAGTCCCAGATACAGTACATGCTATATAAGAATGCGTAGACCCAACATCAATCAGTGCAGTATAAGGTACATTATGGATAAAGAACATATTCATAATAACATATGGGGCGTCTCCGTCCTCTATGTTACTTGCAGCATAAACCAGTGCTAGCTGCCTCACCTCAGTATGACCAACACCTCTGCCCATGCTCCACGACCATGACCCATACCATTTCCACCCCTAGCCTGACCACGGCCTCTCGGTGGCTCCTGAACACCTCTCGACGGCTGAACAGTACCAATACCAGTAACTTGTATCTGATCAGGACTTCATGGACAATCTCTGATACAGTGCTCCATAGATCCGTATCTTAAACATCCCCTATCTTTTTCCAGCATTTGCCCTGATAGCGTCTCCCACAATCTGCACAAGGTCAAGGGTCCAAGAATGACAACAGGGCCCCACCTCTAGGCGGCTGTCATTCGGCCTTTTCTTAGGCCCCAAAGTTAAACTTGAGGGCTCTCAAACCCTCTTATTCCTCACCCTGTCCTGCTCACAGTTCTGGCACTCAGTACGTTTCACATCATCAGCAATCTTCGCCTTTTTCACTAACATAGCAAAATCTCGCTCTCTCTGTGGATCTATCAAAACCTGCAGATTATCTCTGATACCGTCCTCGAAATGAACACAGTGCTCATATTTAGTTGCCACTATCCCACGCGCATAGTGACTAAGTCGCAAGAATTTAGCCTCGTATTCAGCCACAGATTTATCCCCCTAAGTCAAATTCAGAAACTCTCTCCTCCAGGCATCCACATAACTAGCACCTACATATTTCCCTTGGAATGCAGTTTTGGAAAATTCCCAAGTCAACCGATCGGGCTGAATGCCCTCTTTAACTATAAGCCACCATTGATAGGCTTCATCTCATACCAAGAACACTGCACAATTTAGTTTCTACTCTGGGGTGCAGTCGAGGTCATCCATGATCCTCTTTGTGGCCTCAATCCAACATTTAGACACATTAGGGGCAACTCCAGCAATACCCCTAAAAATCTCAACCCTATTGGACCAGAGTCATTCTGTAACTGACCCATGGCCCACAGTACTAGTATTAGGCCCAGCGACCCTTTCTAGAACTCTAAGCATAGCTTGGGACAGTGCGTCGTTCCCAGCCACGTGATCGTGAGACCCAGTCTCAGCCACAGGTGAAGCTGGAGCCTATTTAGCTTCAACGTTAGGCATATGGCCTGATGTCGAAGACCTAGCCTGAACACCTCCACAGCCTCTGCCGCGGCCTCTTGTACCCCTTCCACGAGTACCTCTGGTGCTCATTAGTTTTATGGTTCCAGTGTTTATTAACAGATATTTTATGAAAAATGGTATCAATAATTCAAAGTTTTTATTTTCGCAGATCCTAGTCGTACTACAGTTTTAGGTTACCCTAAACAAAGTGTTTCAGTATAGTCTATTACATACAGTAATCTCAGTATTTCAATTTAAACAAGTAATAGTTTCAGAGGATTTATAGAATCGACACTGAAAACTCAGTGTACCACATACTTAGTAAAACATTTCCAAGCATTTCAAATCATTTGAAAAAGTTCTTTTTCAAAATTTATGTTTAAAAGAAACCTAAATCCACAGCCGAGTTTTGTAACTTGGCTCTGATACCACTAAATGTAACACCCCAAACCCGGCTTAGACGTTATGGCTGAATCTGTGATGTCACCTTGTAGTGTATTTCGAAAAACGAAGTTCCGTTGAAAAATCTATTTTCTGTTAAAACCTCGTTATGATCTTTACCAAAAATTTAGAATAACTTGCTCATTGTTAAAACTCAAGTTGGTTTAGCGAAGTGTTAATCATATTAGATTGTTATTTCCATTTAAAAGAAAAAACCATGATTGTTGCAGAAGCTTTTTAAAATGTGTTGCAATAGCATGGTGTTTTGAAATGCATTTATCACTTTGTAAAACCGCGACCTACTTCTAACAGATAGGATTCAAAGTAAACAAATCCCAAAATCAAAATAAAAACTTAAAAAGGCCTAATTACAAAACAAAAACACTAAATTAACTGCTTATAATTTAAAAGTTTAAAAGGAAGCAAATACGGTTGTGTGGCCACCCTCGAGTCCCTCGCAACACCGATCTACCTAAGGATTACCTGCACAGAATAGCAGAAGGGTGAGTTTAAGTAAATTCAGTGTGTAATCCTTTAACAATAGTCAGTCAAATAGTAGGCAAATACAGTTTGAGCCTAATCTCGTTTCGTGACAGTCTAGTATTAGTTAGGGCCGTAGCCCATTACAGTAGCAGTATCAGTGTGGGCCTTAGCCCATTAAGTACAGTAACAGAAATGCAATCAAAAATCCTACCCATCCATCCTCTACACTCCACTCTGTCCAGCCCTACACTTCATGTCGGGATAAAATTGACCCACCCATCCTTATACTCCAAAATATAGCACTGGTTGTGGTACTAAACAATATTTCCAGCAGAGCTGCCAGTATAGTACACTTCCTCTGAATATATCAAACCCACCCCCATGCAACATGTCATGTCATAATATCATACGTGCATGCAAAAATGTCATGCTCGAATACAGTCATACATATCATAGGGGTATATCAGTCATTTTACCTCATAGGGTATAACAGTCATTTCATCAGTATGGGGTCTAAGTGTACTTACCGACCCAACAGTAGGTCCACAGTCGTCTCGAGTGACTCGTGCAACCTTAACGGTCAAACAATGAAAATAGGCCCAAAGCTCATAACACGACCCATGTGGGCCCACACGCTTGTGTGGCCCACAAAGCCTAAAAATGGCCTTGACCGAGTAAACTACACGACCTGGCCCTCTCATCTCCACATGATCGTGTGGTTTACTCGTGTGGAGTCCACGACCCTATGGGGCCCACATGGCCCATTTTGGCCCAACGTGGTCCAAAACAGCTTAAACCCATGAAATCATTCATGGTGGCCTCTACGATCAAACGCCCATGTTTTACGCATTCAGATTACCACACAAGCGAGTGCACGCTCATGTAGCGTCAACAATCATACTTTTCCGGCTTTTGCTGATCTACTTTCATAGTAGTGTGGTTACACACTTGATGTGATTTGATGTTAATCGTTGCTCTGAATACTCTTGTCCTGAAATCGATCGTAAGGCACCCTTGGTTCCTAGTAGGTGTGCCAATCAATCTCGATCACCACCAACAACGATAGAGTAGATTGTTGAAAAGATGTGTAGCGTATAAAAAACCGAAAAGGAGGATTGATCTACCAGTATTCGGCCTAAGAAAATGATTGAGTGAGAGGGAAAGATGAAGTATTCAACCAAGAGGAAAGGAATCGAGAGAAAGATGAGAGGGAAATCGACCAAAGCTCAAGAGAGAGAGAAAGATAGAGAGACAATCAGCCTAACCATAAAGTGCAAAGGGGAAAAATTGCAAGAGAGAAAAGAAGAAAGCAAATTGAAAGAAATCAACTAACAAGGCACTTGACTGAAAAGAGAGATTAGAGTTGCACAAAGAACAGAAAAAGATACCGAAAAAATCCCAAGCAATAATCGGCCTCCCAAAATCGAAAGTGTAAAGAAGCCAAAAGAAAAACACTAGCTAGCAACCAAAATGAAAATAAAAAAACCTATTACTGCCCTAAGCTAAATTCCTTTGAGTACCTAGAGTCCCTATTCGGCTCCAACACTCTCCCTCATTCACATCTCCTTGATTTCCTCCTAAAATCTCTCCACAACATCCTCAAACCGATCGCCATCCAAATCCCCCCTTTTTTCTCCTAAATTTCGGCTACACATTCCCCTACACCTTTCAAACACTTCATCTGTCCAAGCAACAGAGTTCCACTGACACACAACCTCTTATACGGCAACATGCAAAATAAAACACCCCTTGCGCACAGCACGACTCGAACCCAGGCCTCCTAATAGCAGTAACACGCCACTATCCCTTAGACCAATAGCCTTTTTATGACTTGATTTCCCACAATTATTTAAGAACCCACTATCTAGAAGCAAGGGTTTTATTCAATTAAAAACAAATTTTTTGCTAAAGCCAAGGTTAACCATTAAAGCCAGTAAGCCAATATGCAACATAACATACAAATTTAATCACTTAAGATTTGGGGCGTTACATAATGCATACCATTGGTGGAAAACGTTGATATCTGTGGTTCCAAGAAAATGGGTTACTTGGGAGTTCCTTCAATTTGAGTTCTGAAAGAAGTACATAAGTCAGTGATTTCTCTATCAGAAGCATAAAGAGTTTCTAAAATTGAAATAAGGCCAGATGACTGTCATTGAGTACGAAAGAGAATTCATCAATTTAAGCAAGTATGCTCGAGAATATGTGTCCACCGAGGAGATCATGTGTAAACGATTCATTGATGGACTAAACGAGGATATAAAACTATTAGTCGGGATTCTTGAATTGAAAGAATTCATTGTTTTGGTTGAAAGAGCCTGTAAAGCTGAAGATCTTAGTAAACAAAAGAGAAAAGCTGATTTTGAAGCTAGAGATTCGAGAAAGAGATCAACTAGTAAATCTTATCAGTCTGCATCGAAGAAATTTTGAGACTCATTTAATTGTTCTAATGTGTCAGTGGGACATTCAATCAGAGATCGTGAAAAGTAACCTATGAGTTCGAAAGCTCAAGCTACATCTATTGCTAGTGTTGGCAGTGTGAGACAAAACCGACTCGAGTGTAAACAGTATGGAAAGCGGTATTTCGATGATTGTAGATTGAATGATCGGGCCTATTTTAAATGTGGATCATTAGATCATTTTATTCGTAACTGTCCTGAGTTGCTGAACCAGATAAAGTTCAAAACACGAGACCGAGTAACACTACAGTTAGAGGTAGGCCACCCAGAAACACAGAAAATGTGAGTGGTAGCCAGAGAGCGACTAAAGATTCTGCTGTGAGGTTAGAGGCCAGAGCACCTGCACGAGCCTATGCTATTCACGCTCGCGAAGAAGCGTCATCTCCAGATGTTATCATCTGTACTTTTACTCTTTATGATACTAAAGTTATTGCATCGATAAATCCAGGATCAACTCATTCGTATGTATGTGTAAATTTAGTATTTAGTAAGACTTTGCCTGTAGAGTCTACTGAATTTGTAATTAGAGTATCAAACCCCTTAGGCAAGTGCATTTTGGTTGATAAAGTGTGTAAGAACTGTCCATTGATTATTTAGGATTTTTGCTTTCTGGCTGATCTGATGTTGTTACCATTTGATGAATTTGATATAATTTTGGGTATGGATTGGCTAACGCTACACAATGCTATAGTAAACTGTAATGAAAGACAATTGATTTGAGATGTCAGAATAATGAGATTATTCGGATTGAGTTAGATGATTTGAATGGTTTACCAACTATAATTTCATCGATGTTAGCTTAGAAATATGTGAGAAAAGGTTGTGAAGCTTATTTTGCTTATATGCTTGATACAAAAGTGATTGAAAAGAAGATCGAGTCAGTGCCAGTTGTGTGTGAGTATCAAGATGTGTTTCCTAAAGAGTTACCGGGTTTACCACTGATCCAAGAGGTTCAGTTTGGCATTGAGTTATTACTGAGAACTACGCTGATATCGATAGCTCCGCACAAGATGGCTCTGATAGAATTGAATTGCCATGTCTCGACATGGTCTTACATGGTATCCTTGCCTTATGAACTCACCAATGCCATGCCTTGGCATGGTCTTACATGGGACCTTTGCCTTATAGTAACTTATCAATGCCATGTCTTGACATGGTCTTACATGGTATCCTTTCCTTAGAAACCTTACCGATTCCCATGCCTTGGCATGGTCTTACATGGTGTCCTTAAACCCTAATGTCATGACATTTGTATCCTACACATTCCTAAGGTTCAACCGGGACTTTCTGAAATTACTTCTCCGTCAATCCATGCTTGAGTCTTATTTGAATAATTTCATAAAATAAATATGCACATGCTGGAAATTAACAACATTAACATAAAATAATAGAATATTGCATTTATTTACCGCAAACTTACCTCGAAACAAAATACGATCAACTATATCGATTTAGTCCACTATCTTTTTCTTTCCCCGGTCTAACTCTAGATTTCGTTCTTCTTGATCTATAATAAAAAATTTAGCTTATTTAATACTCACATTTATTATAACATTCATTGACTCAAACTTTGGAAAAATTACACTTTTGCCCCTAATTTTTTACATATTTACACTTTTTACCCAAGGCTCGGAAATTAAACTTCATCCTATTTTCTTATGTTTTATGACATGCTGATCATTTTTCCCTTCTATGGCAACATCAAATTCTCACTCTAACATGTACTTATGAACATTAGGTATTTTTACCGATTATGTCGTTTTACTCGCTTTCACGTAAAATCGCTTAGCAAAAGTTGTTTAACACAATTTCAAGCTTCATATTCTACCATAAAACATCAAAATAAACACATGTCACCAATGGGTATTTTTCCAAACATAAACCCTAGGTTAAATTATTGCTAGAATAAGCTTAATCAAGTTACCGAGACTCCAAAAACGTAAAGAACCTTAAAACCGGGGCTTGGAATCACTTAATGTAGAGCTTGGAAGCTTGAAACAAACCCTAGCTATGGAGAACCCTTGAAATTTGGCCTAAGGAAGAAAATGAGCAAATTTTTGCCATCTTTTTCCCTTTTTAATTCTTTTATTTGACACTTTACTAAAATGCCCTTCATTAAAATTTTTAATTGTTTCTACCTATGTATATCCATTTTTTGTCCATGAAAATATAATGGTCTAATTACCATTTAAGGACCTCTAATTCAATTATGCACTTCAATTTAATCCCTTAGCATTTAGAACTCATATTTATCAACTTTTACAATTAAGCCCTAATATGCAAACCAGACATGCAATCACTGAAATTTCTTATCGGTATTTTAACACATGCATGTAATCACTCGGTAAATCATAAAATTAATCGCAATAAAATTTTCTATCTCGGATTCATGGTTTCACAACCACTGTTCGTTTAGGCCCTATTTCGAGATGTTACATTTCTCCTTCCTTTAAGGATTTTCGTCCCCAAAAATTTTACCTGTGAAGAGATTTGGGTACTATTTTTGCATAGCCTTTTTGGGCTCCCATATAGCTTCGTCTACCCCATGTCTATTCCATAATACTTTCACCAGTGCAATACTTTTGTTCCTTAATTGCTTTACCTTGCGAGCTATAATCTTTATCGGTTCTTCATCGTAAGTCATGTCTAGCTGAATCTCAACCTCTGTTTGAGAAATCACATGTGACGGATCTGAGGGATAACGAAGTAGCATAGACACATGAGATACATCATGAATCTTCTATAACTCAATCGGCAAAGCTAACCGATATGCTAATGGTTCAACTCTTTCAATCACTTCAAACAGTCCAATAAAACGTGGACTTAGTTTTCCTTTCTTGCCAAATCTGAGAACTTTCTTCCATGGGGATACTTTCAAAAACACTTTGTTGCCAACTTGATACTCAATCTCTTTTCTCTTCAAATCTGCATATGACTTCTGTCTGTCTGAAGTTGCTTTCAAGCAATCTCTGATGACTTTTACTTTCTCTTTTGTTTCTTTAACTAAATCAACCCTGTAAATCTGATTTTCCTTAAGCTTTGTCCAATACAAAGGTGTGCGACATTTACGTCCATACAAAGCTTCATAAGGTACCATCTTCAAACTCGACTGATAACTATTATTGTAGGCAAACTCTACTAGTGGTAAGTACTTTTCCCAACTACCTTGAAATTCCAGTACACAGCATCTAAGCATATCTTCAAGTACCTGAATAACTCTGTCTGACTGACCGTCAGTCTGAGGATGGAAAGCTGTACTAAAACTCAACTTTATGCCCAAAGCTTTCTGTAACTTCTTTGAAAACCAAGAAGTAAATCTCGGATATCTGTTTAAAATGATCGATAATGGTACCTTGTGTAGTTGACTATTTCTGAAATATACAACTCGGCCAACTTGTCAAGTGAATAATCCATATGAACTGGGATAAAATGAGCCGACTTCGTTAACTTATCAATCATAACCCATATTGCATCTTTCTTTCTTTGTGTCAACGGCAATCCTGTCACAAAGTCCATAGTAACTCGGTCCCATTTCCACTCAGGGACTAGCACAGGCTGCAATAAACCTGAAGGTACCTGATATTTGGCCTTTACCTACTGACAGATCAAGCATCTAGAAACAAACTCTGAAATGTCCCTTTTGATTCCTACCCACCAGTACATTTTCTTCAAATTATTATACATCTTTGTACTACCTGGATGAATAGATAAAGAACTACTATGTACTGCCTGTAAGATCTTTCGAATAAGCTCATCATTCTTCGGTATACATACCCTGTCTCTGAACATCAAACAACCGTCTGAATTGATATGAAAATCTGACTCTATATCCGACTCACACTGAGCTCTTTTGGCTAGCAACTCACTGTCATTTTTCTGAGCTTCACAAATTTCTTCAAGAAACATTGATTCAGATCTCAACTCAGCTAAGATAAAACCATCATCTGATAAGGCTAGACTAGTGTTCAAAGCTCTTAATGGAAACAAAGATTTCCTACTCAAAGCATCAGCAGCAATGTTTGCCTTACTTGGGTGATAATCGATCATTAGCTCATAATCTTTAATCAACTCTAGCCATCTTCTTTACCTCAAGTTCAAATCTTTTTGAGTCATCAAATATTTCAAACTTTTGTGATCAGTGAATATTTGGCACTTCTCACCATACAAATGATGTATCCAGATCTTCAACACAAAAATAATGGCAGCTAGCTCTAAATAATGTGTCGGATAGTTCTTCTCATGTGGCTTTAGTTGTCTAGAGGCATAAGCAGTTACCTTTCCTTCTTACATAAGTACACAACCAAGTCCATTCAAGGACGCATCACTGTTAATCACAAACTCCTTACATGGTTCTGGTTGTACTAAAACAGGAGCTTCAGTCAACAATGCCTTTAACTTGTCAAAAATCTTTGACACTTCTCAGTCCATTCAAACTTGACATCCTTTCGTAGCAATCTTGTCAGTGGGGTAGCTATCATGGAAAATCCCTCTACAAATCGTCTATAATATCCGACAAGACCAAGAAAACTTCTGACTTCTGATACATTTCTAGGAGGCTTCAAATCAACAATGGCTGAAATCTTGCTCGGATTAACCCTTATACCTTCACCTGGGACAATATGTCCAAGAAAACCAACTTCTTGTAACCATAACTCACTTTTGCTGAACTTGGCATACAACTGATTATCTCTCAGAATCTATAAAACTGTTCTCAAATGCTCTGCATGTTTAGTTTCATCATGAGAATAAATCAAGATATCATCAATGAACACAACTACAAACTTATCAAAGTACGATCTAAAAATTCAGTTCATTAAGTCCATGAAAATGGTAGGAGCATTAGTTAAGCCAAATGGCATTACAAGGAACTCATAATGACCATACCTAGTCCGAAAAGCAGTCTTTGGGACATCTGACTCTTTAACTCGCAACTGATAATATCCAGGTCTCAAATCGATCTTGGAGAACACAGTGGCTCCCTTCAATTGATCAAACAAATTATCAATTCTAGGCAGTGGATACTTGTTCTTTACTGTTACCTTGTTAAGCTACTAATAATCTATGCACAATCTCATCGATCTGTCTTTCTTTTTCACAAATAGCACCGGTGCACTCCATGGTGAACTACTGGGTCTTGCAAAGCCTTTATCTGTTAATTCCTGCAACTAAGCTTTCAATTCTTTCAATTCCAACGGGGCCATTCTATAAGGAGCAATAGAAATGGGTGTAGTACCTAGAATCAACTCAATGCCAAACTCAACTTCTCTAACAGGAGGCAAACCTGGTAGTTCTTCCAGAAACACATTGGGAAACTCACATACCACAGGTACTGATTCAATTTTCAATTCTAGATATTTAGTTTTCAACACAAAAGCAAGATCTTCATACCCTTTTCTCAAACATTTCTGAGCAGACATAATAGAAACCATGGCAAATGAACTATCTGACTCTTCTGAATTAAACCGAAGAATTTTACCATTTTCACATTTCAAATCAATGAATTTCTTTCCACAATTCACTATCACATCATGTGTAGTCAACCAATCCATACTAAGAATCACATCAAATTCATCAAACGGCAATAGCATGAGATCGGCCGGGAAGTAGTGACCTTTAATCATCAAAGGGAAATTTCTACATACTTTATCTACTAATACATGCTTGCCTAATGGATGCGATACTTTAATCACAAATTCTGTAGATTCTATAGGCATACTCATACTAGGCATCAATTTCATGCAAACATATGAATGGGTCGAACCCGGATCAATCAAAGCAATAACTCTAGTATCGTGGAGAGAAAATGTACCCGTAATGACATCGAGGGAGGATGCCTCTTTACGAGCATGGATAGCATAGGTCCTCGCGTGTGTTCTAACATCTGGCCTCACTGTTGAATCTCTAGATGCACCTCTATTACTTGCCCCAGCTCCCAAATTTCTCAATGGTCTGCCTCTGACAGGAGCGTTGCCTGATTTACACTCAGTATTGCTTCTCTTTTAATCATCTCGGGACACTCCCGAATAAAATTTTCTGGTGCACCACATCGAAAACAACCTGTCTCAGTTGCTCGACACTGACCTAGGTGACATCGACCACATCGGGGACACTCTGATCTATCAGGCTGAACACTGCCAATACTTGCAATTGAAGTGGTTTGAGCTTTCGGATTCATAAATCTCCTGCCTCTGTTTCGGCTAGAATATCCAGGTGAAAAATTAGGTCTAGTGGAGAACTCTCTAGGCCTCTTGGATATAGACTGAAATGACTAGCTCATTGGTCTTTTCTTCATGTCTTGCGTCTCAATTTCAACTTTTCTCTTTCTTTTTAACAGCTCCTTTTCCTTACAGGCTCTTTCAACTAGGACAACAAACTCTTTTATTTCTAGGACACCAACCGATAATCGGATATCATCATTAGGCCCATCCTCAAATCTTTTGCACATAATAGCCTTTGTAGACACACATTCTTGAGCATAATTGCTGAGTCTAACAAAATCGTGCTCATATTCAATCACTGTCATATTGCCCTATTTCAACTCTAGAAACTCTTTTCTTTTTTGGTCAACAAACCTCTGACTGATGTACTTTTTACAGAATTCCTCCTGAAAGAAATCCCAAGTGACTTTCTCTTTCGGTACAACTAATACAAGTGTCTTCCACCAATGGTAGGCCGAATCTCTAAGAAGTGATATAACACATTTCATACATTCCTCAGGTGTGCAGGATAACTCATCAAAGACTCTGATAGTATTCTCGAGCCAAAATTCTACTTTTTCTGCATCATCATCTTTTGTAGCTCGAAACTCTTCAGCTCCTTATTTTTTGATTTTATCAACTGGTGGCTTTTCTCTTATAACCGTACCTGTGACTGGGGGAGCTACATGGGTGGTCTGAGGATCATGAGGGGGTGGAGGTCTAACAGCCGGATTCGTACGAACGAACTCGGTAAACCATTCATTCATAGCTTGGAAGAAGGTTTCTCGAGCCCCTCCTCCCTAACTAACTATAACGGGCCTTTCACTGCTATCTGGTGGCACCGTCCCTTCTATGGGAGCAGGCGCGTTACTCTCTACATCATCTGCACTAGCTTGTTTGGGATCTATAACTATAAAAGAAAACATTTTAAAATCGTCAGGAGTCATCACACTATCAACATATAAGTATGGCATGTATAGCTAGACTCTTACTCATACTAAATATTTTTGAGAACTGACTAAACCTTGCTCTGATACCAATAAATGTAACACCCCTTACCTGAGACCGTCGCCAGAGTCGAGCACGAGGCGTTATGGACTTAGCTTACTAATTCAGGGCATAAAAATTTACTTTTAAAATTAATTTAGTTTCATTCATTCAATATGTCCCTAAAAAAGGTCCTCGAGACCCTAAAACATGAAATTGAAATAGTTTTGGAATAAACCCGAATCAATAAAAATTTTCCAATCACTTAAATAAATTAAAACAATTTATTTCATCTTTCATAAATAAACTATCCATCTGCGTCATAGTCACTAAATAAATCATACCTCGAGTTACGAAACTCGAAATTCAAATCCGTAAATTTTCTCTGAAACTAGACTCATATATCTTCTTACTAAATTTGTTTTAGAATTTTTGGTCTAGCCAATTAGTACAGTTTATTAGTTAAAATGTCCCCTGTTTTAGTGTCCAGCTGCTCTGACCTCTATTTACTAAGAATTAATTTTCTCCCAGTACAGAATTAAAATAACCATGCCGTTTATTTCTCATAAAAGTAGACTCAATAAGGAATCTATACAAATAAATTATAACTCCTAATTTTTGTACCATTTTTAGTGAATTTCTAAAGTTAGAACAGGGGATTCAGAAATCACTCTAACCCTGTCTCACCAAAATTTAAATATCTCATAAAATACAACTCCTTTATTAAATCTGTTTCTTTCATATGAAAATAGACTCAATAATCTTTAATTCTGTATCTCATTCACTATATAAATCCATTTCTACTAGTTTTAGTGACTTTTCAAATTCACGTGATTACTGCTGTCCCATACTATTTTAAAGCTAATTTCACCTTTTTCATGATTTCCATGGAATAACTAGCATTTAGGCATACATAGCACCAAACATGTCCTTGATTAGCCATTCCAATAGCTAATCATTATCAAGAATTTACATACCATCCATTAGTCATATCATAAGATCATACACACAAAATGGCTACGATGCTATACATGCCATACTCAAAATGAAACATCTAGCTATACCAAAATAATCCTTGTGATAGTGTGCCCGGACCTCCGACGTACTTTACGATCCCCGAGTTATCTTGACAAAACTATAAAAAGAAGGAAGATAAAGGGGGTAAGCATTAAGCTTGGTAAGTTTGCATGCAAATAAATAACAAAATTCATAAGAATTATCTTACTACTTGGCATGATACTACTTAAAGCAACTTCATTAATCGTCATAGACATATTTTAAACTTCTTCACTTACTCACTTACTTAAATACTTACTTGCTTAATAAAATTTATTAATACATTTTACTTACCTTTTTCCTTATCAAGCATACATTAACATTATATACTTACATTTGCTCTTCTAGCATGAACTTGTCTTACCTTTTTAGTATAATTCGTCTTACCTTACCTTACCTTGATATTCTCTTTAAATTTTCCTGTTGAACCACTTGGAATACTAAGGATACATGGGTACCTTACCATTGCCATGACTTTCATGGTCTTACGTGGTATCCTTTTGAAACTTACCATTGCCATGTCTCGACATGGTCTTACATGGTATCCTTGCCTTATGAACTCACCAATGCCATGCCTTGGCATGGTCTTACATGGTACCTTTGCCTTATAGTAACTTATCAATGCCATGTCTTGACATGGTCTTACATGGTATCCTTGCTTTAGAAACCTTACCAATTTTCATGCCTTGGCATGGTCTTACATGGTATCCTTAAACCCTAATGTCATGACATTTGTATCTTACACATTCCTAAGGTTCAACCGGGACTTTCTGAAATTACTTTTCTGTCAATTAATGCTTGAGTCTTCTTTGAATACTTTCATAAAATAAATATACACATGCTGGAAATTAACAACATTAACATAAAATAATAGAATATTGCATTTATTTACCGCAAACTTACCTCGAAACAAAATACATCAACTATATCGATTTAGTCCATTATCTTTTTCTTTCCCCAGTCTAACTCTGGATTTCATTCTTCTTGATCTATAATAACAAATTTAGCTTATTTAATACTCACATTTATTAAAACAGTCCTTAACTCAAACTTTGGAAAAATTACAATTTTGCCCCTAAACTTTTACATATTTACTCTTTTTCCCCAAGGCTCAGAAATTAAACTTCATCCTATTTACTTATGTTTTATGACATGTTGATCATTTTTCCCTTCTATGGAAACATCAAATTCTCACTTTAACATGTACTTATGAACATTAGGTATTTTTATCGATTATGTCGTTTTACTCATTTTCACGTAAAATCGCTTAGCAAAAGTTGTTCAACACAATTTCAAACTTCATATTCTACCATAAAACATCAAAATAAACACATTTCACCTATGGGTATTTTTCCAAACATAAACCCTAGGTTAAATTATTGCTAGAATAAGCTTAATCAAGTTACCGAGACTCCAAAAACGTAAAGAACACTAAAAACGGGGCTTGGAATCACTTGCTATGGAGCTTGGAAGCGTGAAACAAACCCTAGCTATGGAGAACCCTTGACATTCGGCCTAAGGAAGAAGATGAGCACATTTTTGCCATCTTTTTTCCTTTTTAATTCTTTTATTTGACACTTTACTAAAATGCCCTTCTTTAAAATTTTTAGTTATTTCTACCTATGTATATCCATATTTTGTCCATGAAAATATAATGGTCTAATTTCCATTTAAGGACCTCTGCTTCAATTATGCACTTCAATTTAATCCCTGAGCATTTAGAACTCATATTTATCAACTTTTGCAATTAAGCCCTAATATGCAAATCGGACATGCAATCACTGAAATTTCTTATCGGTATTCTAACACATGCATCTAATCACTTGGTAAATCATAAAATTAGTCGCAACAAAATTTTCTATCTCAAATTCATGGTTTCATAACCACTATTCCATTTAGGCCCTATTTTGGGATGTTACACCGGCCATCGTTTCATTTTATATTCGGGTGACTAAGGCCAAAATGGCCTCTTTAAATAGCTTAGCTCGAACTTGCGTGATAGAGCCTTGGGGCAACTCCATCGGATCCTTGCTCAAGCTAGGTGAAATTTGGGGTGTGCTCATATCATTCCCCCTCTTCAAAGCGACTTGTCCTCAAGTCGAAACCTGCATCAAAGGGAGATAAGTCAGGCACATTGAAACTTGCACTTATATTATACTCACCCGGTAAGTCAAGTTTGTAGGAATTCTCATTGATTCGTTCTAGGACTTGGAAAGGTCCGTCTCCTCGAGGTAACAATTTGGACCTCCGTTGGGCTGGAAAATGCTCTTTGTGCATATGACCAAACCCAATTACTGGGTTCGAACACAACTAATACAAACTTGTTTCGATGATGATTCAATTCATTTAAATTGCCTAATGGTGAATTTGAGTAAGACTTGGTTCGTTTCGAAATGGATGGAAAATAATAGAAAATAGGCTTCAAACAAGGTATAAAAGAAAGATAGTGAAGTATAGATGGGTGATTCGGCTAAGGGCAGAGAATGAACCAACAATATTGAGATTGTTGACCCTAGTCTCAAAGTAGCTCTTAGATGGATTTTAGTTTTAGGAAAATTCAACAAAGAACCTTAACCTGCTATCTATGCAAGATAGGAACCAGAGGTATTAACGAACCATGACCCATTATCAAAAGTGATAGGAACCAAAGGTATATGAACGCCACACCAAACGTGATAAATTCGATTTAACAAAGAACAAATTGACGCCACAAGAATACTTGATAAGTCAATTTAGTACCTGTAACACCCTTAACTCATATCCGTCGCTGGTCTAGGGTTATGAGGCATTACCGATTAAAAGCACAAACCCAAACATTAATCAATTTTCACCCAAGTCAAACTCATTTATAAATAAAATGTAGGCAACTTACATTTCAAAACATATACCATTTTGCACATTGTAAACACATGTCATATCAAATTTCAGCTTAATACTTACTACATATAATGCAAATATATATATATAGCATTAATCATTAACAACATGGTTAAACATATTATTAGGTCACTTATGAAATTATGCATAAATCACCAAGTACCTCATGCATATTCGTATAATTTAATAAGCCATAATACACACAAATAAAAATTTGCTTAGATATGCAACTAGGGTCAAGGTTGATTTTGAATTTGCATGCTTTGCATTTAAATATAAATTTTAAACATCCAAACGACACTAACCATATATTACCATATACTTCTTTTAAAAATATTTATCATAAAAGACTATACATATTTATTCTAGGTCATTAAATCATGCACATTTGACCTTAGTAAATTTAATCATTTTATGAACACACATACACACCACCCAAAAGTACACTAATTACCTATGCCAATCAATAAGTCTAATATTACATACTCAACAATCAATTAACTATTAACATTCGGTCAACTTAAGCTTTGGTTTACTACTTGACATTTAAAACTCAACTTGATTGCATATCTATGATAACCATTTAAGCATGCAACCATGATCTAATATGTTTGACCGAAAATACTTATCAACTAAAGGGGATTGTTTTTATATTGCAAAATGCAACCCAAACATAATCATACTCAAAACTTAAATCTTTCATATCATGTACAAAAAAAATCAAGCCACATTACCATATGCATAAATATTTATAATGCATTATCATAAAATTTCCAAACCAACTCATATTACAATTTATACTTCTCAAGATTAAGGCTTTAACTACAAATAGACGTATAATCAAAACACGAATATTACCTGCCATATAATAACCATATCAAAACAATTTAAGTTATGTTCGATCTTAGCCAAGTCTATGATGTCGAATCACATATATTACATTGACCAAATACACCCACCACAATCACATATATTTTACTCTATGTATACCTTAGCCGAATCAACCATATATTCAAAAAAAATAATTAATCAATACTAAAACATAAAACACCTATCATGAACATCATTCATTCATAGCACTTAACAATATTACTAAAACGAATTCAAGCCACAGCCAAGCATAACTGAATTCAAACATGGGAATTAAACCATTTTCGCATGGCCTTTATACAAGCACTTTCCAAAATAACTAACTCCAAAGATAGCCTATACATGCCATAATTCGAGTTTAGCTTATAAGGTACCAAAATAGTAGATAGTGTGATGATCTTGCTGACGATCCCCTAGTTCGTAACTTGATCCAAAAATCTATAAAACAAAAACACATAAACATAGAGTAAGCTTTTTATAGCCTAGTAAGTCATAAGCAAATGTACAATCCAATGATAATATCAACTTAACTAAACTAAGCCAAATTATATTATCATAACACAATTAGATCCAAACATATAAAGTTCATATTATATATATATACATTCATTCATAAATGCTAGCTTGGCTGAATGCTATTATAATCCAAATAATTAATTATCATTCAACCTTCAAGCCAAAATGTCAACATATATATATCGAATATACATACACTTATATACTTGAGCTCAAATCATAATATAACATCATGTATATATACATATCTATATGGCGAATATAAATGGTCTTGTATACACCTATTCAAAAACCAATTCCATAATATTCATATCATTCATTCATAAGACCAAACACATATATCATGATCACATAAATCCTTTATTTGCATGACACATGATTCATACCAAATAATCAAATTACTTACTTACCTTATTTTAGTTAGGTAATCAACTATTCCATACCTGGTCGTTTCCACTCATTTTACACTTTTGATCACAACTTATCGATGCCCAATGAACCATTTGAAATTGGATAGGACACTCGGATAATCACACATATCGTACAATGCCAATGTCCCAGACGTGGTCTTACATGTAATCACATATCAATGCCACTGTCCCAGACATGGTCTTACTCGCACACATATATCGGAATCACATATCGATGCCATGGTCTTACTCGCACATATATATCAAAATCTTATGTCATGACATACGTATCCTAACTATTCCTAAGGTTCATACGGGGCTTTCAGACGTTGTTATTCGGTCGAAACGGATTCGGAAACATAGTAACCAAGCTTATTCACATTTGGCTATAGCATGTATAAAATCATATATTTCATTTCAGCATATATATATATATATATTACATTTAATTAAAATTAAGTACGTCTATTTACTTACAAACTTACCTCAGACTAAGTAAAATGGAACGGGACAGCTAGTCGACAACTATCGTTTTCCCCCGATCCAAATCCTATTTCTTTGGTTCTTGATCTAAACATATTCAATTTAAACTCATTCAAACATATTTTCATTCAATTTAGTCTAAAAACACATAAATGGAAAAATTACCATTTTACCCCTGATATTTACATTTTTTTACAATTTAGTCCCTTTTGCACAAAACACAAAATATGCAAAATTTCAATATACTCATGTTTGGCCAAATATTCCTAGTATTCATACAAGTCCATATATTTCATTTTTTCACATTTTAGTCCCTAAAATTATTATTTTTGCAATTTAGTCCTAATTACTCAAAATCATCAAAAACTCCAATACAAAACATGTTAATCTAAAACCTATCTTTCATATTTCATCATCAAACAACAAAAATCACAAGCTCTCAACAATGGCATAACTCAAAATATTAACCAAAATAAAAAATTCAAGCATGGGTCTTGAAGATAGCTTAGAAACGATCTCAAAAACATAAAAATTATCAAAAATCGAGCTAAACACATACCTTGATTGAGCTTGAAAGTAACCGAACCCTAGTTTCTTTTTCTTTTATTTGGTTTCAGCAAGAACACAAATATAAACACTTATATTAGCTTTATTTTATGTTTTATGATATATATTATAACTTACTATAACTTAAAGTTTAATTTACATAATTAACCTTAATGAAATAATATAAAAACTATATAATATATGCCTAATACCAGCCAACTAATATGTGAATGGGCTATTTACAACTTAAAGGCTTCCATTAATAAAGCCAATAGCAATTCAGCCCCTTATACATTAAACTACCAAATTTTCAATTTACGCGATTAAGTCCTTTTATTTAATCGGGCACCTAAACAACAAAATTAAATCACAAAAATTTCACAGATATAAATTCACACAAAATAAACATAGAAAATAAATTTTAAATATTTTTCTGACTCAGATTAGTGGTCCCAAAATCACTATTCCGATTAGGGTCTCAATCGGGCTGTTACAGTCCTGAAAGAACAATGAGAATTGGAAATCTCACAAGTTTTAAATTTAGCATAAATTCAACAAAAGTTTTTTTTAAACAAACTAATTACAAAGTATTTATAGTGCTTACATGGACCTAGCTGAAAAGTCACATGAATTCAACTTTAATGTGCGGTTATGAGCTGATTAAAAACTTAATTATTAAACACAAACTCTTGGAATCTCGAAGCTAAGTAACAGCAACTATTAACATGATTTAATGTTCCAATTCAGCTACTTTAGTTGAACTTGAATGCTTGGGCAGCCGAATAGACACCAGCAACTTGGTTAATGATCTCCTTTAATTGTTGTCTATTGCTGTTCTTTAATAACTCCTTGGAGAAGAGGAATAGGCTGCCGAAATTTATTGGTGCATAATGCTCTTCTTTAAATGTTGTAACAGCCCCTGGTATGTAACCGATTCCAACTAAAAAGTTGCATTTATCACTTTGTAACCGCCCCTTGTACATAACTTATTTCAGCTGAATAGTCACCTACAAGCATTTTAAGAAACACATTAAAAACACATTAAACACATTAAACTTAATAAGCTTAGTTAATAAATTGTAATAAACACTTTTATCTCTTAACTTAATTTAATAAACTGTAAATAAACATATTTAACAATAAGTTATTCCAGCAATTAAATAAACTAAGATAAGCATTTATTCCAGCAAGTAATTACCTAAAAGGAGTTTAATAAAAATAAAGTCCAACAAATCAATAATTAACTAAGATGAGTTTAATAAAGTCCAGCAACTCAATTATTAACTAAGATGAGTTTAAATAAATTAAAGTTCAACTTGCAATGAATTGCAAGGGACACTTGAATCGGACTTTTTTGATTTTCTGATTATTCCAGTAATGGTTTCCACCCCAAATTTGGTCAATTAAAAACCTACACACAAATTAACAAACTAAAATTAGATTTCATTTTGCACTTGGGCCCCTCACGTTTAGGCCAATCTCGATGGCATTGAGTTGCGTCATAACATGATGCGACCTGGTTTGCATCAACAACTCTCTTTTGGCCCTTGTTTGCCTTTTGCACGTAAGTCTCGGTCCTTGCCTCAATGTTGGCTCGCACCTTTTGATGTAAATCCTTCACATAGTCGGCATTTTCCCTAGCATCTGCATGAATAAGTTGATCATTAGGCAAAGTCACTAGATCTAACGGTGTCAAAGGATTAAACCCATAACCTACTTCAAAAGGTGAATATTTAGTCGCAGAATGAATGGATCGGTTATAGGCGAACTCGATATTGGCAAACATTCCTCCCACATCTTCAAGTTCTTTCAGATGATCGCTAGAAGTAATGCTCATAAAACACGATTGACCACCTCGGTTTGGCTGTCAGTTTGGGGATGACAAGTTTTTGAATACAACAACTTGGTTCAAGTTTTCCCCACAATGATCTCCAAAAGTTACTAAAAAATTTGGCATCACGATCGGTTCTCAGAATTCCATGTAGTCGAATGATTTCCATAAAGAAGAGATTAGCAATATGAATAACATCGTCAGTTTTTGTACATGCAATAAAATGAGACATTTTTGAAAGTCGATCAACAACAACAAAAATGGAATCCTTCCCCGTTTTTGTTCTAGGCAATCCAAGGATGAAGTCCATAGAGATATCCATCCAAGGGGCTTCGAATATGGGCAGTGGAGTGTATAGGCCGTGGGGTTGAATCTTGGACTTAGCCTTTCTACACGTTACACAATGCTCACACGCCCGTGTAGGTGGGCCGTGTAGACTCACACGCCCGTGTGACTTGGGGCACGCCCATGCCCTTCAACCGTGGGCAACACTGACTTATCAACACGGCCATGGCACACACCCGTGCTACCTGCTCGTGGACGACATTGTCTTTTTAACACGACCATGGTGCATGCCCATGTGGCCTACCCATGTACAACTTTGAGTTAAAATTTTAAATGTAGGGGACACACGGCCATAGCACATGCCCATGGGAGGGAACCGTGTGTGACACACGGCCTAGACACACGCCTGTGTGTCTAACCATGTGGACTCTAATAGGCTATTTTCCAATCCTTTAGTCACCCTTTTCTACTACTTGTGCTTAGTGGTTACCAAATTCAAAGTAAAACACAATTATACACTTGTAAATAATCTTGATTAAACTAGATGTATGGAAATTTCATATCATTGGTTTCATACATGATAGGTTATTTCCCACTTAGTGTTTATGGGTTCCTATGTCACTTTAATTCATCCGAAATTGGCTTGTTCATATGACTCATTGCTAATTGGTAAAGACCCATCACTGGTAAATAAAACCATGCATAAATTCGTAGGTCATAGCCTACTTCAATTAAACCAATTTTCGTGGCGATATACAAAGAAATAAATATATTTTTACATGCCTTCATTTGGAAAATCAAATGACACATATAAGAAAATACTCAAAAATACTATACATGCCATTGAACAAAACAAACAAAGTCTTTATACCAAAGCTTGTCTAGTTGATAGTGTGTTGACTCTCCAATCGTCTTCGAATCCTTTTGAGTCCTCTAGTTCTATGAGACAGGGAAAAAGAGAGGAGTAAGCATTTACATGTTTAGTAAGCTCGAATAACTGAAAAGTAAACTTGCCGAATAATTAGCATACATCCATATTTAAATCATGACATCATCAATTATGAAATGATTCCCTATCACATGCACTCAATCAATGAGTTAGTTACATAACAAAGCATCATGTAATTTTTGTAGATGAGCTCATCATTCATCATCTTATTGACATACATCATATTAATCCTGTTGAGTTTCTAGGAAATCTCGATGGAATACCCATTATCCGTCAATTCTTAAGAATGATCATTTCACATATATGCACTCCCGTGAACCTCACATCTCATGGCAGGATTACGATTCCAGGCTAAATCCCCCATATCATGAACTCATAAGGTGATGTCGGGATTACCAGTCCAGGCTAAATCCCTTATAATGACAAACACCCTTACTGAGCTCGGATCTGAATTACCAGTCCAGGCTAAATTTAGACCCTAATCGGATTACCCATCCGGGTTAAATCAGTAATGTACACATATTCTTCGGGAGGCTTGATCATTCAAGGAACAACTGTCTGGGCTAGATCCTTTTCATACTTGAGATCACGGATTACTCGTCCGGGCTAAATCCTTACTACAACATATGCAAGATCTCTTTACACATATCAATGAGGGTTTATCCATCGAATTCCCTTTGTCAATCTCATCCGAGACATTTTTCACATGTTACCATCAAATATGCATTTCTATGATATTTCATGCTAATAATAAATTCAATCATCATGCATCCATAAATCATTCAATTATGCATATTAGGGATTTACTTTAAGTTATCTGAACTTACCTGGTATTCTTTTCGGAGTTATGTTTCGATTATTTCGAAACCTTACGTTTACCTCGATCGACCTCCAGAATTTGTTCCTCTAGGGTCTATAACAACAAAATTTAACTCATTAATACACTACATTATACATTTCAAGTTTAATATCTACCCCTGGTCCAAATGACCATTTTGCCCCTAACCTTTCACATTTTTATGATTTAGTCCCTAGGCTCGTATAATGAAACACATGCACTTTCTATCTTACCGAGGCCTAGCCGAACACTTTTTCTTCTGATGGTACATTTTCCATTATTTTCTCATTTCTACCACACATTTACAACTTTTGCAAAATAGTCCCTATAAGGGTTTTTCATGAAAATCAACTAGGAAAAGATGTTTAATACACATTCATCTTTTATATTCCTCCATAATCCATCAAAATAAAAGCAACTCATGCATGGGTAAATTTTTAAACATGAACCCTAGCATGAAATATGAGTAGAAATGGAGAGAACAAGCTTCCGGGATTTCAAAAATACAAAGAGCATGAAAAACGGGGCTTGAGAGCACTTACTATTGAGCTTGGAAAGCTTGAAAACCCTAGCTATAGAAACCCTTGAAGTTTCAGCTGCACAAGGAAGAGAATGGGCTGATTTTGGTTCATTTTTCCCATTTTATTTCATTAAAATACCAAATGACCAAAATGCCCTTAAGCCCTTTCCTTAAAATTCCATCCATGCAAGCCCATTTTTGTCCAAAAAATTAGAATTTGGGAAAATTGCTCTCCAAGACTTCTAATTCATAACCCAAAGAAATTTCATACAAATTGCTTCTAGAATTCAAGTTTTGTAATTTATTCAATTTAGTCCCTAATTTCCAATTGAACACCTTACTCAAAGAATTTCTTCATGAAACTTTAACACATGCATATACTCATATTCTAGGCATCATAATAATTATAAAGTAAATATTTTGATGTCGGATTTGTGGTCTGGAAACCACCATTCGGACTAGGCCCTATTTCAGGATGTTACACCCTTGATGTGTTTAACACTTCATGATCGAAATGAATCACAATCTCTTTTGGCCATAAGTAATGCTACCACTTCTCTAGGGCTCAAACGAGTGCATGCATTTCTTTTTCATAGACAGGATAGTTGAGTGCGCCTCCATTGAGCTTCTCGTTAAAATAAGCAACAGGCCTTCAGCCTTGAGTTAAAATGGCTTTGATCCCAACACCTGATGCATCACATTCAATCTCAAATGTTTTAGTAAATTCAGGTGAGGCTAATAAAGGAGCTTTTGTAAGATAATTCTTAATCTCAATAAAAGACTTCTCTTGCACGTCGGACCTGTAACAACCTAGTTTAGCTCTCTTCGAAACGGTGGTTTTGAGACCACGAATCTGAGTCAAAAAAATATTTTAAAATTATTTTCTGTATTTATTATGTGTGAATTAATATCTGTGAAATTTCGTGCTTTTATTTTGTCGTTTGAGTGCTCGATTCAATAAAATGGCTTAATCGCGTAAAATAAAAATTTGATGGTTTAATGTGTAAGGGCTTAATTGTGATTGTCTTTATAATTTGAAGTGTTTAAGTTGAAATTTTTCCATGATAGCATGTAATGGACGGTTGTGACCTTATGTTATTATAGTTTTATATTTTATTATAAAGGTTAAATTTGTAAAATGTTAAATAATATATGTTATAATAAAACATAAAATTAAAAGCCATGCATTTTGTTCATACTTTTGACTGAAAATTAAGAAAGAAAGAAAAGAATGAGCTTAGGGTATTCAGCCATTGTTGAGCTTGATTAAGGCATGTAACTAGCTTAGTTTTTGATAATTTTTACGTTTTTGAGATCGTTGCAGTGTAATGTACAAAGCCCATGCTTGAATTTCTGATTTTGATGAATATTTTGAGTTATGTCATTGATGTTGAGATTTGTGATGTTAAATGATAAATTATGAAAGATATGTTTTGGATTAATATGTTTTGTATTGGAATTTTTGATGATTTTGAGTAATTAGGGCTAAATTATAAAAATAATAAATTGAGGGACTAAAATGTGAAATAAATGAAATATATGGACTTGTATGAGCATAAGGAAGATTCGGCCTACGCATGGTGTGTGCAATTTTTGCATGTTTTATGTGTTGTGCAATTTGGACTAAATTGTAAAAAGTGTAAAATGTCAGGGGCAAAACATTTATTTTCCCATTTATGTGTTTTTGACTGAATTGAATGAAATTATGTTTGAATGAGTTTAATTTGAATATGTTTAGATAAAGAACCAAAGAAATTGGATTTGGATCAGGGGAAAACCAAAGTTGTCGATTAGTCATCCCGTTCCAATTATTGTTGTCCGAGGTAAGTGTATTGGCAAATAGATGTTGTAAATTTCAATATATGTATATTATAAATGTTGAATTGAATTGTTATAATTGTTTGAGAATGTGCCAAAATGATATAAGTTTGAGAGCAATGGTTACGAGTTACGACATCTGAAAGCCCCGTATGAGCCTTAGGAATAGATAGGATATATATGTCATGACATAGGATTTTGATATGTGATCTACGAGTAAGACCATGGCATCGATATATGTGTGCGAGTAAGACCACATTTAATACGTTGGCATCAATATGTGATTCTGATAAATGTGATTACATGCAAGATCACGTCTGGGACGTTGGCATTGTATGATATGTGTGATTATCATATTATCCTTTTCAAATTCGAATGGTTCAACGGGCAATGATAAGTTGTGATCGAATGTGTAATCGAGCTAAAGTAATCAGGTATGTGATAGCTAGTTTCCTATTTTGATACGAACCGCCTCGGGGTGAGTCGAGTCGTATGCGAGTTTGGCCGATCGTCTATGAGAAGGTATCGTTCAGTTTGTTCAAAAAGGATGTTTCTAAATAAATTATGCGGAAGCTATTCAAGGGGTTCAAAGGAAGGGTTTAAAATATGAATATTAAGGTTCGGTTTAAAGTAAATGAAAGAATGGAAAGAAGGAACTCAAAAGCAAGCACGAACCAATACTAGAGAGTATTGACCCAATTGCTAATGGAAAGAAGGAACTCAAAAGCAAGCACGAACCAATACTAGAGAGTATTGACCCAATTGCTTATAGGCTTTCAAGGTGGAGAATGAAAATGATAAAACCTCGACCCGCTACTTAGCAAAGTAGGAACCTCGGTATAAGGGTGAACGAAACAGGGTTGACGCCATTACTAGGTAGATAAGTCAACAAAGTCTCAAACAAAGTTTAGAGAAGAAAATTCTCACAAGATTAAATTCAATAAAAATTTGGCAAAAAGTCCCTCCAACTTGAAATATGCTAAGTATTTATAGCATTACATAAAGCTAGCCGAATGGACAAATTAACAAGACTTAAGAGTTAAGCAATCGTCTTGAATAGGCTAGAATGATCTAGAATAAAATCACTAAATGTGCTTGTCTAAATTCTGCTGATTGGATCTTCAATGGACAGCTTCTTGATGAAGGAAAAATCAATGAATGAACTTGGATGCAAGAAGCTTAATGGCCTTGTCTAGATTCGGCTATGACTTGAATGAATCTTCTAACAAGTGTTTCTTGGCCGAATAGTCACTTAGGGAAGCTGATACGATCGCGACCTGGAGTGCATCAAGTTCGAGCAAGGACTCAATGGTGCTGCCTCAAGGACCAATTACGCGAGCTCGAGCTAAACAATTCAAGGAGGCCATTTCGGCCTTAGTTAATCAAGTGTGGGGCGAGGCTTTGGTTGGAGAAATAGATCGAGTTGGGACCAGCTTAATAAAGTGTCCTTGCAACATTTTGCAAACTAATTTCAGCTCAATTTCCGCTCTTTGAACCCGTTCCAACTAAATTGAATTTTTATTTATTTCTTTTAGCTTTGCATTTAGTTTGCATTTTAATACTTGCATTTAAGCCTCTTAGTTTAATAAATGAGTTGCTGGTCATTAATACAACTCATCTTAGTTTAATTAAATGAGTTTATTTGATGAATTTAATTTAATGAGTTGCTTCTTTAATTAATCTAGTTACTAGGTTAATTTATTGGTGCATGAGTTAAAGTTCATTAAATACTTCTTTTAATTAACTAGTTGTTGGAATAAATGATGCATAAGTGTGTGTTCATTTATTTACGTAGTTGTTAATTTGTTTAAAGCTTAATAATTGAATAAATGTGATGGTTACATATGTTTTAATTG
The DNA here is from genome assembly GCF_025698485.1 of Gossypium arboreum. Lineage (NCBI taxonomy): Eukaryota > Viridiplantae > Streptophyta > Magnoliopsida > Malvales > Malvaceae > Gossypium > Gossypium arboreum. Next base: position 73,553,763 of record NC_069077.1, on the reverse strand, counting down.
CAGGTGACTTTTCAATTCACAAAGGCTGTTACGCATTCAATAAAGGAGACTTTTCAAGTTATTTTGGTTACAAAAGAGGGAGCTGTTATAAAGGAAGCATTAAGCATCATTAAAAGAGAGTTTAAAGGAGCATTTCATGTCCTTTAAAATCTGGTAGCAGCTTGTTCAAATATCCCAACGTTTTTTTTTGCCACCTAATGGACAATTTATGCATTGCAAATTTCATTAAAGTGACTGGAGTCTATTCAACTAGCCAAAGGGAAAATCAAGAGTCATTTTTCAAGCCTTTAAGGACATTAATTCAGCTAGTTAAAGAGAGGAGTTATTGACTCTAGAATTTCAAAAGTCTTTGATTTATAATTAGCCTTTTTAATAACACTTTACTATGTGACCATTTGGCTAGCTCATTTTAGCCTTATAAATTCTTGTAACCAAGCCTTTTTGACACTACTTTTTGGAATATTTTTGTTAATGATATTCTGCCAAACTTGTGAGGCAAACTTTTCTCTGTTTTCGTTCAAAGATTTGTTGGCTACCTAGTGTTCTAGTTGTGTCATCCATTTTCTTTGTTGAAAACCGAACTTATCACTACTCGTAGTGTGGCGTTCAAACATGCCAAGGTTCCTACTTTGCTAAGTAGTGGGTCGAGGTTCTCATATTCTCCATCCGACCACCTTGAAAACTTATAAACATTTGGGTCAATATTTTCTAATATTGGTTCGTGTTTGTTTTTGAGATCATTTTCATTTCCATTCCATTCCATCTTTTCATTTCATTATAACCAAACCTACAAAAACTTTATATCCATAAACCCATCTACATAAACTTCATATCCATAAACCCATCTTTGAATCCTTTTATATAGCTTCCGCCATTATTTACGTTAAAACATCCTTTTGAACAAATCGAACGCTACTTCTTCGTAGACAATCAGGCAAACTCACATACGACTCGACTTACCCCGAGGCGAATCGTATCATTTGGTATCAGAGCTACAAAAACGAGGAGTACGAGCATTCAAAATTACTCCAGGAATAGTCTGTGACTCATCAAGTAAGTTTCAAAAAAAAATTCAAAAAAAAAAAACAAAATCTGAAAATTTGAACATAGTTTTACTCCTTCTCCATTTTTCAATCCTGAAACTTTTACCCTCTCATCCACTTCCATCCTTGACCTTTTCGCCACACTATACCCAAATTAATTTCTTTCTTGTAAGCCTACCAGTTTTAAATCAAATCATCCTTTGTTACCCATTTGAAACCGACCACCTAGACTAAGGTTAAGCCTTGGCGAATCTGCTTCTGAAATCACGAGAAAGGTAAAGAGAGGTAAAAGGCACGAGTGTTGTGAGAGCATTAGAGTGTTGAAAAGCCGATCTTGAGTGCAAACACGAGTGTGAGTGCCATTCAAATTTTATTGTGAGTGACTAGTGAGGTTTGTGGTAAGGTATTCATTTTCTATTTTGTTTTATTCATTTTCTTTTCATCTATTAATCATGTCTCGAGAAGAGTTTTCAGCCTTTGAATTTCAATATTTGTTGAAAGAGATGGAGTGCATGCTCGATCGAAAAATTAAGCCTGTCCAAGAAAAGCTAGACCATCGAGCAAGAGTTCAACGAAAGCAAATTGTTCCAAGTCAGAAAAAGGAGTCAAGAACATCACGGAGACACACATCGATGACTACTTGAGAAGAGATTTCTATCCGATACCTATTCGACAAGAAATTCGAGTAGAAAGAAAGAAAGCTTGAGTCTAAGGTCTTTCGAGATAACGAACGAGGAGCCCAAGTAACTCTTCGTATGCATCCACGAAGACTCATTCTCGAAGAATTGATCGTGAACTCTATCTAAATGATTTCACATCTTTCGAACAAAATACTTATCATGCTGATTCACTTGTATTATCTTCAAGTTGTAAAGAAAAAATGAGAGAAAAAGAAATGAAAGAGAGGCAAGAGGCGAGTAAGAGAGAAAATGAGAGATTCTTGAAAGAGATTGAGAAAGTCATTGAAAAGCCGTTGAAAAGAAAAAGAACAAAAGAGATCAACGAAAAGAGAGGCAAGAAAAGATTATGAGAGAAAATGAGAGAATCTTGAATGAAATCGAGAAAAGAAACAAAGAAATGAAAGAAAAAGAAAAGAGATTGAGAGTGAAAAGAAAATGAGATTGAAAAGAGAATGAAAAAGAGTTTGAGAGAGAGAAAGAATGTGAACAAGAAAAAGAGTGGAAAAAGAAATTGAGATAAAAGAAACGAGTGATTCAGAAGAAATAGAATCGAGTGAAAACGATGTTAGTGAGCAAGCGAGGATTCTTTCTACTAACACTTCTGCACGATCTTTTTGTGATCTTTCTTTTCAAGTTCCTAAAAGTCCGTGCGACCAAATCCAACTCCGATACCTTCAAAATGAGAGGCGTTTTCAGTTGTTTGAAAAAGGTAAGTTTGTGGACGATCGCCACCCATTGGAAATCGAAGGTAAGGAAGGTAAGGAATCTTTGTTTATCGAGTTAAGGCCGCCTGATTTAAAAATTACTCATAAAGGTTTTGATGGCATAATTTTTGAAAAATTTCCACCTTTTGATTTGGCTAATTGTTGTTCATATATTAATGTTAACGATGTTGATTCAAAAGATGCCATGAAGATTCCGTCTTATGACATGTTTTATAATGACAATTCTGTTGATTCTATTGGATTGGTTCATCCTGTGCAAATTGTGAATGTGTGTGATAGTAGCTTTTCACGTTTTGATTTGTTTGATTATAAAAATTCTTTGAATTCATCTTTCTGTTTAAACGTGCCTATTCAAATGATTTGTGATGGATTTGAATTTTTGAAAGGTCGCATGTTCACAACTTCTTTGCTCGATATATGCGTTAAAAGTTTTTTGCATGAAATAATTGATCTGTTTGACTTTGTTCTTCAAGATAAATCTCTGAAATTTTGTGCGAGATTTCCATGCTTTGATCTATCTGTTCGAGTAGAAATTACGATGCAAGATTGTTCGAGTATTTGCATGTTTAAGTTTCCTTTGATTTACTTCCATGATAACATGTTGCATCATTTTTTTGGTGATAAAATGAATATGCTTGGTTGTGCCAATTTTTCAAGTCTAATTGAACGAGTGAAATTTGAATCATGCGATGAGTTGATTATATTTTCCTTATTTAACATGTTGCCTGCTAAATCAAATGACCAAGTTCGTGTGTTGAAGACTGGTATTTGCTACATGAATTCATTTTATGGAAACATTAAGCACTTTGCATCATTTGCATTCAAATTATGTTTGCTTGATGTTTGAACTTTTGATAAGAAGGTGAAATTCAATGATTTGGGTTTCAATTTTGATTCGTTTACTAATTACCTTGTTTGGCCACATCTAAAATTTTCGTTCCATTTTGAGAAGGTAAGATCGACTTATGCTTTGGGACTTGAATCAAATTTCAATGATGATTTATTTTTTTCTTTTCAGTCCATACCTCCTATTGAAACTAACCTTTTACATTTTTGTGAATGTAAACCTTTAAAAAGCACGAGCTGTCATGGTGCTTCGTCACCCACCCAAGTTGATCGAGATAAAAGGTTTGTTTTACATTATCTGTCTGAAGAGAGAAGATTCATCTTGTTTGAAAAAGGTAAAAATGAACATAAATTTTCTTCTCTTCAAGATCGACAAGGTAAAGTTTACGAAAATTTTCAAATACCTTTACTCTATTCGAATGTTGTTGAAAATTTTTTTGATGGTTTGATGTTTGGAAATTGTTTGTACCTTGTTGTGATTGATTGTTGTCTTTGGCCTAGTAGTGATCTGTTTGTGTTGGAAAGTGATTACACAAATCATGTTGTTAATAAGCGAAAGAGTGATTTAGTTTTCAATTGGCCATGGTACACTTTGCGTGTACATTCCCATGAATTGTTATTTTTGAATAAACATATTGAAATGTTTTGGATGAGGAATAATGTGTTTAAGTGCCTGCCATCGTTTACAACCAATTATACCTTGATCCAACTTAGTCTTCATGTTTGCAACGTTGGTCTAACGAAACTCTTTGATAAATTTACGTATGCTTGCTTTGACCAATTGAGATTTTTGGCATATGTTCGATTGAATGAATTTTTTATGAACTATCGAACACATTTGAATCTGACTCTTTTGAGTTTCTTTTTATTGGCTGTGGTAAGAATTTTTCAGGTTTGTGTGACATCTTCCATCCCATTTGACCGAGGAAAACCATGCATGAGTCAAAGTTCTCCCATGGACAAATGGCTCGACTTGAGGACAAGTCGCCTAAAAGAGAGGGGGAATGATACGATCGTGACCTGGAGTGCATCAAGTTCGAGCAAGGACTCAATGGTGCTGCCTCAAGGACCAATTACGCGAGCTCGAGCTAAGCAATTCAAGGAGGCCATTTCGGCCTTAGTTAATCAAGTGTGGGGCGAGGCTTTGGTTGGAGAAATAGATCGAGTTGGGATGGTGCTTAATAAAGTGTCCTTGCAACATTTTGCAAACTAATTTCAGCTCAATTTCCGCTCCTTGAACCCGTTCCAACTAAATTGAATTTTTATTTATTTCTTTTAGCTTTGCATTTAGTTTGCATTTTAATACTTGCATTTAAGCCTCTTAGTTTAATAAATGAGTTGCTGGTCATTAATACAACTCATCTTAGTTTAATTAAATGAGTTTATTTGATGAATTTAATTTAATGAGTTGCTTCTTTAATTAATCTAGTTACTAGGTTAATTTATTGGTGCATGAGTTAAAGTTCATTAAATACTTCTTTTAATTAACTAATTGTTGGAATAAATGATGCATAAGTGTGTGTTCATTTATTTACGTAGTTGTTAATTTGTTTAAAGCTTAATAATTGAATAAATGTGACGGTTACATATGTTTTAATTGCAGGTGACTTTTCAATTCACAAAGGCTATTACGCATTCAATAAAGGAGACTTTTCAAGTTATTTTGGTTACAAAAGAGGGGGCTGTTATAAAGGAAGCATTAAGCATCATTAAAAGAGAGTTTAAAGGAGCATTTCATGTCCTTTAAAATCTAGTAGCAGCTTGTTCAAATACCCCAACATTTTTTTTTGCCACTTAATGGAAAATTTATGCATTGCAAATTTCATTAAAGTGACTAGAGTCTCTTCAACTAGCCAAATGGAAAATCAAGAGTCATTTTTCAAGCCTTTAAGGACATTAATTCAGCTAGTTAAAGAGAGGAGTTATTGACTCTAGAATTTCAAAAGTCTTTGATTTATAATTAGCCTTTTTAATAGCAGTTTACTATGTGACCATTTGGCTAGCTCATTTGAGCCTTATAAATTCTTGTAACCAAGCCTTTTTGACACTACTTTTTGGAATATTTTTGTTAATGATATTCTGCCAAATTTGTGAGGCAAACTTTTCTCTGTTTTCGTTCAAAGATTTGTTGGCTACCTAGTGTTCTAGTTGTGTCATCCATTTTCTTTGTTGAAAACCGAACTTATCACTACTCGTAGTGTGGCGTTCAAACATGCCAAGGTTCCTACTTTGCTAAGTAGTGGTCGAGGTTCTCATATTCTCCATCCGACCACCTTGAAAACTTATAAACATTTGGGTCAATATTTTCTAATATTGGTTCGTGTTTGTTTTTGAGATCATTTTCGTTTCCATTCCATTCCATCTTTTCGTTTCATTATAACCAAACCTACAAAAACTTTATATCCATAAACCCATCTACATAAACTTAATATCCATAAACCCATCTTTGAATCCTTTTACATAGCTTCCGTCATTATTTACGTTAAAACATCCTTTTGAACAAATCGAACGCTACTTCTTCGTAGACGATCGGGCAAACTCACATATGACTCGACTCACCCCGAGGCGGATCGTATCAGAAGCCAAAACAATCAACACAATTCTTGTAACTAGTCATACATGCATTCTCTCGTTCGTAGTAACTAGCTATTCATGCACCGTCCATTAGCCTTCCTTCATGTATTTGACTTGGAAATTAATTCATTAGCTACCCCTTGGCCGAATAGGTGCTTGGAAGACCATTGGTCAGCACACCATGCATTGTAGGAAGTCATGCATGAATCCTCCCTTGCTTTGAATCCGGTGGTGCATGAATCTCCCCATACACTGAACAAAACCGTGCATGCACCTACATGAATGAAAAACAATTCATTAAATCCCATGTGAACAACTTAAATTCGGCCAAATGTGAACAAACATTCCACACATTAATTCGGTTATTACATAATTAAAACATGTAATATAAAACATAACTTAAATAACAATTTAACTAATTAGGACAAATTAAATTGAAATTAAATAGCTTATTAATTCAACTAGCTCAAACTAAATGAAAAACATTTTAATGAACTTATTTGAGCTAGGATTTTTTTAATTGAGCTGTAGCAAACTAATTAGTATAAAACTAAAACTTAGTTTAATTTATTAAAATAAAGACGAGCTGAAAGTAAGCTCGGTTGAGATCAAACGAGCTGAAATGAACTCAAATGAGCTGAATTGAGCTGGACAGAGCTCGTGGAGCTGGAAACGAGCTGGGATCAACCTGCCAACATGTCAATGCTCGGCTTGACAGACTTGTTCAATAAGGTTCACGGGGCGTGCTCGTATCATATTTGAAATTAAGGTAGGTTGGCTATTTGGTATGTGATACAAATTGAATATGTTACAAATGAATATATATGTGAATATGTTACAAATGAATATATATGTGATCTTAGAAGTGAAAAAAAAATTATGTTATTATCTATATGTGCATTCGGCCAATTTGAATTTGTGGCATACTTATATGTTTGATAAATGTAATTACAAGTTTGAAATTGTATATGGTTATAATAGCAAAATTCAATTTTTTTGTAATGAATTATAAATGTTATTGATTTATTATTTGCTTATAACTTACTAAGCTATGACTACTTACTCTGTGTGTGTATGTTTGCCTCTGTTTTATAGATTTTGGAGTCAAGTTACAAGCTCGGGGATCGTCAGCGGAGTTTATCACACTATCGACTGTTTTCGATACTTTATAAGCTGAATTTCGAACCTATAGCATGTATAGGCTAGATTATATTTGGATATGTTGATTTTGGTATGTGAATATATATATATATAAGCCATGCGAAAATGGCTTGTTTATTTTGTTAAGTTCAGTTTCAAGGTTTGATCAAAGGTTTGGTTGTGGTTTTGGTGATTTGGCTATGGTTTATACATAGATAAATATATGTGAACTTGGTTGATATGCTTTGCTAAGGTTTTGTTATGTGAGTTGGTATTAAGGTAAATTCTGTTATGGCATATAGAGGAAGTGAAGTTGATATGTTTATTAATATTGAGGTTTAGTAAGTTTGATTATGGATGAGTTTATTTTGGCAAAAAGGTTAAAGATATATGTGTATTTGATGAATGTAAGTTTGGCTATGATATTTGACTTTCTATGTTCGATTTATGATGGCTAAAATGGATATATTTTAACTGTTATATGGAAGTCATATTAAATGACCGAATATATATAAATTGTTTAGTTGTGTATATGAATTTTTGCATGATTTATAGCATATGGAATTGACATATTTTGATTTGGTTAAATTATATGAAAAAATTTATTAATGTTAGTCGAATGAGCAATGCATGAATTGATTATGTTGCAAGTGAAATTTGGTCATTTAGATATGATTATATGTATTTGTAAAATTTTGTTTTGTTAACCATGAGGTATAGTTCAACTTGGGCTAATATGCGCATGTAGGAAAGCTTATAAATGAATGTATTGTTGTAAGTTGAGTACATGAAAATGAATTATGATTAATGTTTATTTTAAGTGTTCAAATGCCATGTTATTTAGTTAATATGTTCAGCTAATAGAAATATAAAGTATATGCGATATGATATGTTTTATGTTAATGAGATTAGTAAAATGATTAAATAAATATTATTGATATGTTTAATTTCTAAAGCATGATTAGTATATATGTTATAATTGGTAAAAATCATGTTGGTTTTTGTTTGGTTAAGTAATGCAAATGTGTGAATAATGTAAGTTGAGAACTACATGGTTTAAATTATTATGGTCTTATGCGCATAGTCTTGTGATAAGTTAAAATGGCTAGGCATATTGATTTGGATTGGTTTTTGAGCGTTCAAATTAAGTATGCTATGAAATGTCTTTGATGTTCGAAAATGGTTAAAGATATTATAGTGGATTACACATGAATTAGTAATGCACATGATTATATTTGATTAATTGATAGTGATATTGATATCGTTAAATTTTATAGCATGAATTATTTTTGTAATATGATTATAATGTATGTTTGATTTGTATTGGTTATGTGTTTTGTATATGTAAAGTTAACTTATATGATGAGTGATAGGTTGCTAATTGAGTACAAAATTATTCTAAAGAAGTCGATATAATATTGTGCATGATTTGTAATAAGTGACTGTGATGAACTATGCTTATGTTTGGTAATGCCTCGTAACCCTAATCTGGCGACGGATATGGGTTAGGGGTGTTACAGGCCCAATAGAAAGTTGAGTTCTTCTTGATTACACTAGTCAAGGGCATGACCATAGTGCTGAATTTGGGCACGAAATGCCTATAGAAGCTAGCCAATCCATGGAAGCTTTGAACTTGGCTGATACTCGTAGGTCTCGGCCATTCTTGAATAGCTTTTATCTTCTCTTGGTCCACTTCTAAACCTTCTGAGCTAACCATGAAACCTAGAAAAATAACCTTGTCAGAACAAAATGTACACTTTTTAAGGTTAGCATAAAGGGTTTCCTTACGAAGAACCTCCAAAACATATTTAAGGTGTATCACACGCTCTTCTAAAGATTTGCTATATATATAATCAAAATACACAACACAAAACTTACCGGTAAAAGATCTTAGAACATAATTCGTTAACCTCATAAAGGTGCCAGGTGCGTTGGTTAGGCTAAACGGCATGACATACCACTCATACAAACCGTGTTTAGTTTTGAAGGCTATCTTCCATTCGTTGCCTTCTCGCATGTGAATCTAATGGTAACCACTCTTCAAATCGATCTTTGAAAAAATTTTGGCACCATTTAGTTCGTAAAGCATGTCATCTAAACGAGGTATTGGATGCCGGTACTTAATAGTAATCTTGTTCACGGCTAGGCAGTCCACACACATTTGCCATGTTCCGTCTTTCTTCGGCACCAACACTACGGGTATGGAACAAGGACTAAGGCTTTAGGAAATGTTGATGCGATCTAGCCTCGGTTTAATGAGTCGAGTCGCTTTGTTGCCCGATCTTCTAACAATGAAGTCTCATTCGTCGAATGAAGGTAAGTTGGTAATTGGCTAAGTTATCGAATTCAAAGATCAAATTAAGTTCAAAGTGGTTAAGTTGGTTTTATGCACTTGGTATGGTTAACAAAAAACGCGGTAAGATGATGTTAAGGTTTTAGTTTGGATGGGAAAATGGAATTGAGAGAAACTTAAGAACAAGAGTGAACCAACACTATATTAAAGTGCTGACCCGAAACTTAAATGTTCTTAAGATGACTTGGTGAAAGAAGGATAGAAACCTCGACCCATTATCTACGGGAGATAAGAACCTTGGTGATACGCACTTGCCTCGGTTAAGAATTGAGTCATAAAGTTTGCCCAATCATTAAATTGAGTAAGCTTAAAACGGTTTACAAATAGGCTTGAAATTGAAGAAGAAAGGTTCAAATGGGAATGGGCCAAAGTTGACTAAGGAAAAGAGGAATATGGTTCCGCTAAGGTTCAAGAAAGAACTAACACAATAATCGTGTGTTAACCCAAAACTTATAAGAACACTTAGGAAAAAGGAATGGCAATGGAAAGGTAAGTGGATAGGTTAATGACCGAGACCCTCTATCTATGTGAGATAAGAACCTTCGATATAGTGAACGCCACACTTTGGGACAAAGTGATAAGTTTGAAAACGAAGACGGATTGACACCACAAGGGTTGCTTGATAAGTCAGGTCAGTCTTTGGAGAACGATGAGGGTTGAACACACTTAAAATATAACTCAAAGTTAATAAAATGTTCATTAACCTTTTACAAGAGAAAACCATCTCATATTTATAGCCTAAACAATGGGTAGATGAATGGCTATATGGGATGCTGAATGGATGGCTAAATTAAGCTAGAAAGGGGCTGGAAGTTTCCTTGTAGCTTCTTGGACGTCCCTAGAATCTTTCTAGCTTGGAAAACATCTCCTTCTAGATAATGATTGTTTACCTGAACATTGATGGAGTTGTTTGGGAAGCTGAATAGTGTTGTCCATGTTCAGCCAAGGAAATTAATATCAGCTTGAATGCTCCTTAAATGTGCTGCTTGGTTGAGCTAAAAGGACTTGGTTTTAATGAGTATTTTTGGGCACTCCAGCAGCCCTTTTTAGTGTGAAAACTGAATATATATATTCCTTAGGTGTGAAAACATGGAACTGATCAGCCACAAGTGTGAATAGAACCTTTTAGCAACTGTGAACACAATAGATGCTGCTTGGGAGAGTTGGCCGGCCATCCTTAAGGAGAGAAAACAACACTATCTTTGGCCCTTAGTGTCTACAAAGGGTGAATTTTTTGGCTGGGAAGTCCATGCCGTCCCATGCATGTTCCTAGACACATTAAATGGCAGCAAATTAATTGAATTAAAACACCATTAATTTAGCTAAGACAAATTAATTAGCAGTAGCTAATAAATTTGTCCTAAACTAGACACATTAAAACATATACTAATATAAGACTTATTTAATACATTAAATTAAGATGTCCAGATTTAAGACACATTAAATTAATTAATTATTTTGATCTGAAATTTAACTAATTAACTAACACAACAAATTAAGTTTATTTCAGCAACATAAATGCATTAAGTAAATAAATTGAAACCAGCTCAATGAGCTAGCTTTGTGTCGAATTGAGCTCCTTTGAGCTGAAACGAACTAAGTCAGCTTGTAGAATGCTGCGAAATGAGCTTGTTGAGTTCGTCACTTGTCAATCAAACACTCCTTCTTTCCAAGCTCGATCTATGTTGCTTGAAATAGTCTCTTGGAACCTCTCTGCTCGGGCTCGGGTGATTGGTCCCAATGGCAGCTCTAAGGGTTCAGCAACTAGCTCCTTGGCCAAGCTCACATCATTCCCCCCTTCGAGGCAATTTGTCCCCAAATCGTCACCTACATCAAAAGAGGAAAGGTCAGCAACGTTAAAACTAGCGCTAACTTCATACTCATTGGGTAAATCCAATTTGTAGACGTTATCGTGATCCGCTCCAACACTTGGAATGGACCGTCACCCCTTGGTAAGAGTTTTGACCTTTGTTGCTCGGGAAACCTTTCTTTGCGCATATGGATCCAAACCTAGTCTCCGGGTTCAAACACGACTCGTTTGTGTCCCTTGTTCGCTCCTCGAACATATCATTCGGTTCTCTTCTCGATATTGTCCTTAACTTTCTTGTGAAGCTATTTAACAAAATTGGCTTTTCCTTTGCCATCTACATGAACTAGCTGGTTAGAGGGCAAAGGAACTAAATCAAGAGGGGTTAAAGGGTTGAAACCGTATACTACCTCAAAAGGAGAATGCTTTGTGGCTGAATGAATTGTTCGATTGTAAGCAAACTCCACATGTGGCAAACATTCCTCCCATGACTTCAAATTCTTTCGACTAATGGCCCGTAATAAGGTCGACAAGACTCGGTTAACTACCTCTGTTTGGCCATCAATTTGGGGTGGCATATTGTCGAAAATAGTAATTTGGTGCCTAACTTGACCCACAACGTCCTCCAAAAATGGCTAAGAAATTTTGTATCTCAATCGGAGATGATAGTCCGGGGTATCCCATGCAACCTAACGACTTCCTTGAAAAACAAATTGGCAATGTTAGTAGCATCATCAGTCTTATGACAAGGTATAAAATAAGCCATTTTTGAAAAACGGTCTACGGCCACAAATATCGAATCTTTTCCATGTTTGGTTCTAGGAAGGCCTAGAACGAAGTCTATAAAAATGTCTATCCATGGTGTATACGCTATGGGCAACGATGTATACACACCATGCGGTTTGATGTGTGACTTTGCATTCTTACAAGCAATACATCAATTACACTTCTTTATCACGTCGTGTCTCATCCTTACCAATAAAAGTGTTCTTGCAATATGGCCAATGTTTTAGCAACTCCAAAGTGGCCCATAAGTCCATCGCTGTGGGCTTCATTAGCAAGTACGTCTTTTATGGACCCGTTGGGTATACAAAGCTTAACTTCACAAAATAGATAGCCTTCATGCTGATAATACTTTTCATAAGCACCTTACATACAACACTTATATGCCTCACCAAAATCAATATCAATTTGATAAAGATCTTTTAGAAATTCAAAACCAAGCAATTTAGAATCCAATTGATTGACAAGTGCATACCTTCGTGATAATGCATTGGCGACAATGTTTTCTTTACCTTTATTATATTTTATCACGTAAGGAAATGACTCTAAATATTCCACCCACTTGGCATGGTGCTTGTTTAGCTTTGTTTGTCCTCTAAGGTGCTTCAAGGCCTCATCATCCGTATGAATGACAAATTCCTTCTGCTAGAGATAATGTTGCCAAGTTTCTAAGGCCCGAATCAAGGCATACATTTCCATGTCGTATGTTGGATAATTCAACATGGCCCCGTTGAGTTTCTCACTAAAATATGCTACAGGCCGTCCATCTTGCGTCAAAATAACTCCAATGCCAATTCTTGAGGCATCACATTCAACCTCAAATGTCTTGTTAAAATCAGGTAAAGATAATAATGGAGAATTAGTAAGACATTCCTTGATCTTATTAAATGCATTTTCTTGATCATCAGTCCAAGTAAAGGGTGAGTTTTTCTTGATAATACCTGTCAAATGGGTGGCTAAAGTACTAAAATTAGGCACAAACTTCGATAAAAACTTGCCAACCCTTGAAAACTCTGCACTAGACTGATGTTCATTAGGTGCAGCCAATCATTGATCACTTTGACCTTCTCTTGGTCAACTTCTAAACCATAGGCACTTACCGCAAAACCTAGAAACACAACCTTATAAGTACAAAAAGAACATTTTTTAAAGTTAGCGTAAAGTACCTCCTTTCGAAAAACTTTTAGCACTGCTTGCAAATGTTGGACATGATCTTCCAATGACCTACTATAGATCAAAATATCATCAAAGTAGACTACACAAAGTTTTCAAATAAATTCACGCAATACATGATTCATTAAACGTATAAAAGAGTTAGGTGTATTCATAAGACTGAATGGCATTACCAACCATTTGTACAAACCATACTTAGTCTTGAATGAGGTCTTCCATTCATCTCCCTCCCACATACGAATTTGGTGGTAGCCACTCTTTAAGTCAATCTTTGAAAAGAGTTGGGCTCTGCTGACTTCGTCAAGCATGTTATCAAGGCGGGGAATGGGATGTCTATATTTGACGGTGGTCTTATTGATGGCGTTGCAGTCAACACACATTCACCATGAACCGTCCTTTTTACGTACTAGCAAGACAGGAACCACACACAGGCTTAGACTTTCTCGGATGTAGCCTTTTTCCATTAACCCAGCTATTATTTTTGCACCTCATTCATTTCCTCGGGGTTACTCCAATAAGTCGGTCTATTCAGAATAGTTGCACCAGGCACAAAGTGGATTTGGTGCTCGATACCTCGTATGGGAGGGAAATCGCTTGGTGCTTCCTCCGAGAATATGATGTGAGCACACTCGGGGCATCCTTGAATGCAAAATAAGATCAAATCGAGCTTCCAAAGGGTCCCATGACTCGAGCTCGAACCAAGCAAATTCAAGATGCTATAATAGCCTTGGTGATGCGCATTTGGGACGACAACAAGGGTTGGAAGAGCTAAGGATGACTCCTTGAAGACTCCATGCACCCTTTTGCAATTCGATTTCAACTTCTCTCCAGCTCCCCATGCGCCATTCAGTTTCCATCAGCTCGCTTGAGTTCGATTCAGCTTGTTTGAGCTCGAATTTAGCTCGTTCAGCTCATTTCTTCTTCATCTCAATAAACTAAGTCATATTTTAGTTTTTAATTAAGTTTGCTACAGCTCATGCTGAAACCCCTAGCTCAACTTAGCTCACTAAGTGTTTTGACTATTTGAGCTAGTCGAATTTATTAGTTGACTCTTATTTAATATGTCCAAATTTAGTTATTGCTATTAAGTTGTTTAGTTAATATTTTAATTATAATTATATGAATAGTTGCGTGTTATTTAATTATGTTAATTGATTCATGTAGGTTAGCCGAATGTGGAAGGTTCATTCTTGACAAGATGCATGAACGGGAAAGTATAATGAATGGGAGGATGCATGCATGGATCGGTTCAATGTTTGGAAGCTATACATTCATGAACATGGAGGGTTAATGAATATTGAAGATGCATCTCCCATGGACGGCACACATGCATGTATGGGGGACATTTAATGCAAGTGCATGTACGTCTAGGTTCAAGCCTCCTACCAAGTTCTATGTACAGCCAATGCATGTGGGAGGACTGTTTCCTAAGCACCTATTCGACCAAGAGACACCTCTTGGAAGTATCATGCACAACTTGGCCGAACCTAGACAACCCGTTGAGTTTCCAAAGGTGTACATTCATCAAGTGACTTAAGCTTATGCATGAAGCTGTCCAATGAAGTTCCAATCAGCTGAATCAAGACTCATCAAATTAATGTGTTCATTCTAGAATATTCTAGCTAGTTCATGACCGAATTTGCTTAGCCTTTAAGCTAGTTAGTTTGTCCATTCGGTTACTACATGTTTGCCTTTAAATAGTTTGTTGATTTCATTGTAAAAGGACTTTTGCCAAATTTGTTAATGAACATTGTTCTTGTGAGGTTGCTTCCTCTCATATCTCGTACAAGTTTCGAAGACTTATCTAGTTTGTGCTAGTGGCATCTACCGATCTTGTTTGAACTTATCACCAGCTTTGGTGTGGTGTTCACCTATCCATCTATCCATATTTTTCACCTTAACCATACAGGAGTCGGGGTGACACTTTTTAGTGTTGAATCATTCCTGACGTTGAGTTCATTTTCCATTCCCATTTCAAACATCTATCTTGTTAACCAAACTAAACCATTTAGCCATCATCCATCTCTGCTACATAAACCGAACCTATCACTAAACTTACCTACTTTGAAACCTTCTGCTTAACCTTTTCTAACTCTTTTATTACTATTACTTAAATTTGAGGCACGAACGACTTTCTCGAACTATGATCGGGCAACTACATGAATTCGACTCACCTACCCAGGCCGAATCACATCATTTGGTATCAGAGCTTGTAAATCGAGAAGCGCCGACGTTCGTATCAAGTTCTTATTAGGTTTGTTTTGTAAAAAAAAATCGAATATAAAAACAAAATTTGTATTTTCGTTTATCCTTGTAAAAGTGTTATTTGAAATTGAAAAAAAATATATATATACGAAATTATAAAAAAAATTGAAGTGAGTAAGTTCTTTTCTACTGTTTACATCTTGTTTTGATCGTTTTTATAATCTTTTCATCAATTTTAACCCCCAAAAAAAAACGCCACACTACACCAAAGAAACTTTTCTTTTAGCCTACCCATACCCATTCATTTTTATCCCTTGTAACCACTTTGAAGCCGACCCTAAAGCACCAAGACGAGTTAAGAGAAACAAAATATGAGGTTACGAGAGTAAGTGTGAGTGGTAAAAGGATAGAGAGTGTGAGAACATTCGAGTGTTGAAAAAGCCAAAACGAGTGAAAACACGAGTGGAGTGTCATCAATATTTTCTTTGCGAGTGAACTAGTGAGATTTGTGGTGAGGATTTAAAAGTTTTTGAAAATCAATATGGAATGAAACGTGGAGGAAAGGCAACCTGTTCGGAATGTGTCGGATTTGAACATGCAAGCCCTACTTCGAGAAGTTGAACGGTTGTTTGATTGAAAGTTGGAACCGATACAAGACCAGCTCAATCAAGTGGAGGGAAGAGGCCGACGAGCAAGGACCCCAATAAGTCCACCTAGAGACCGTGGCCGACGGCATGTTCGAGATGACGAGATTTTTAAACCAAATGAAGCCGAAAACGAAGCTGGCTCGAATGTTAGTGACCGGCGGAGGGGCCAACGTCATCGTGGCAACGAGAGCGAGAAAGGTTCGATGATGACTTGAAAAGTATTAAGTTATCAATTCCCCCGTTCTAAGGCCGTTTGGATCCCGAAGTATATTTGGAGTGGGAGAAAAAGATTGAACTCATTTTTGAGTGCCATAACTACTCGGAGGCAAAGAAAGTTAAGTTAGCTGCCATAGAATTCACCGATTATGCAATGATTTGGTGGGACCAACGTACAACAACTCGAAGGCGAAATGGCGAGCGACCCATTAACACTTGGGCTGAAATAAAGGCTGTCATGCTCCGTGCGAGGAGTGTCGAGGACTATTACAAAGAAATGGAAGTTGCTATGATCCGTGCGAATGTGGATGAGGATCGAGAAGCAACTATGGCTAGATTTCTGTCCGGACTTAACCGTGAAATCGCCAACATTGTGGAGCTACAACACTGTGGAAATAGTTGATATGGTCCACATGGCCATCAAGATTGAAAAGTAACTCAAGAAGAAAGGTGTTGTTCGAAGTTATTCAACTACCAACTTGTCCCGATAGAACCAAGGTACTAGCAAAAGTGCTACGACGAGGCAAACGAAAGATCCTATGGCACCTGCCAAAGCTACTAAGTCTATGGGTGAAAATAGCAAAGGCAAGGCTATTGAAGGTACCCAAAATCGGACGAGGGACATCAAATGTTTTAAGTGTCTTGGAAGAGGGCATATTGCAAGTCAATGTCCGAATCGAAGTGCCATGGTGATTCGACCCAATGGCAATATTGAATCGGAAGAGGAGGAAGATGAAAGAGTTGAAAATGAAGCCGAAAACCCTTCTGATGCCGAGGAAGAGTTGGAGTATGCGGTCGAAGGCGAGATGCTTGTTATTAAGAGGAGTTTAGGTGTGCAAGGTACCAAAATCGATCCACGACGAGAGAACCTTTTTCATACCCATTGCTATGTTCGTGGAAAGGTATGTAGCTTAGTGATTGATGGAGGAAGTTGTACAAATGTTGCGAGTACCCTCTTAGTTGAAAAGCTTGAACTGCCGACAAGTGTTCATTCGAGTCCATACAAGCTACAATGGCTTAATGATGGAGTTGAGCTAAAGGTGACCAAGCAAGTCCTTGTCCCATTTTCGATTGGAAAATCTGAAGATGAAATCCTTTGTGATGTGGTGCCCATGCATGCGGGCCATATTTTGCTTGGGAGGCTGTGGCAATTTGACCGAAGAGTGAAGCACAATGGGTTCGCAAACCAATACACCTTCAAGCACCATGGACAAAATTTTACTTTAGCACCCTTAACACCAACACAAGTTGTGGAGGATCAACAACGGTTGAAACAATCTTTGGAGCGAATGAGAGTGGAAAAAAAAAGTGAAAATGAAAAAGAAAGAAAAGAACATGAGAGAGAAAAAGAAAAGAGTTGTGATAAAAATACGACCAAATTGAGAGAAAAGGAAATTCAAAAAAACGTGAGTGAAGAAAAGAAAAGAGTTTTGATTAACCAAAAATTTCTTGTTTCTAATTCTTTTCATGTTGACTCAAATCCCATGATGCGGTTGAAATACATTCCCAAAGAGTGAAGGTTTGTAATGGAAGGAAAAGGTAAAACCAATCCTTGTTTATCTACTCAAGGTCTGGTTTCTGGAATTTCTAAAACATCTTCGTCCAATTTGATTGATGAAGGAAACAGTAACGATGAAGAAATAATTGTCTTGATTGATGGACAAAGGTTTCTTAGTATGCGTGATATTGATGGGTTCAATGGATATTTGCTGTCCAAATTGTGTTGTCTAAGTAAACAAAAACATGATCTGAATCTATCTTTTTCATTGTTTGTTTATGACCGACAATTGCCATTTCTAAACTGTTGCATGATTTTTTGTCGAAATCACTATGCTTTGTGAATACAACTTGAGATGCTCGAGCGAACAACTGACATTATGTGTTTAAAATCTTTGTTCAATAACTTCTTAGGCTGCAATGAAACATGTTTAGTTGCTAATGAAAAAAGGAATTTGGTACTATCTTGTTGCAATTGTTTTAAGATGACTTTCCTCTTTGATCATCTGAACAAGTTTTTGTACTATAATGATTATGAAATGGTTGCAAGTTTTGGGACGTTTTTGCAGCAAGGCAAGGGGCGACAACTAAACACATCCATCCAAGAATGAACAAGTAGGCATCCCTGTTTCAAAAGTAACCGTCGACTCGACTTGAGGACAAGTCACTTTGAAGACGGGGGGAATGATATGAGCACACCCGGGGCATCCTTGAATGCAAAATAAGATCAAATCGAGCTTCCAAAGGGTCCCTTGACTCGATCTCGAACCAAGCAAATTCAAGATGCTATAACAGCCTTAGTGATGCGCATTTGGGACGACAACAAGGTCCTTGATGTTGGAAGAGCTAAGGACGACTCCTTGAAGACTCCATGCACCCTTTTGCAATTCGATTTCAGCTCCTCTCCAGGTCCCCATGCGCCATTCAGTTTCTATCAGCTCGCTTGATTTCGATTTAGCTCGTTTGAGCTTGAATTTAGTTCATTTCAGCTCATTTCTTCTTCATCTCAATAAACTAAGTCTTATTTTAGTTTTTAATTAAGTTTTCTACAGCTCATGGCAAAACCCCTAGCTCAACTTAGCTCACTAAGTGTTTTGACTATTTGAGCTAGCCGAATTTATTAGTTGACTCTTATTTAATTTGTCCAAATTTAGTTATTGCTATTAAGTTGTTTAGTTAATATTTTAATTATAATTATATGAATAGTTGTGTGTTATTTAATTATGTTAATTGATTCATGTAGGTTAGCCGAATGTGGAAGGTTCATTCTTGACAAGATGCATGAACGGGAAAGTACAATGATTGGGAGGATGCATGCATGGATCAGTTCAATGTTTGGAAGCTATACATTCATGAACATGGACGGCACACATGCATGTATGGGGGACATTTAATGCAAGTGCATGTACGGCTAGGTTCAAGCCTGATGTGATCCGGCCTGGGTAGATGAGTCAAATTCACGTAGTTGCCCGATCGTAGTTCGAGAGAGTCGTTCGTGTCTCGGATTTTAGTAATAAAAGTAAAATAATGGATTAGAATAAGCGGAAGGTTTCAAGAAAGGTAAGTTTAGTAATAGGTTCGGTTATGTGTAGCAAAGATGGGTGATGGATAAATGGGTCAGTTTGGTATAACAAGAAAATAATTCGAAGGATGGGAATTGATACGAGCACGCCCCGCGAACTTTATCGAGCAAGTCTGTCAAGCCGAGTAATGACATGTTGGCAAGCTGATCCAAGCTCGTTTCGACTCCACGAGCTCAAGTCCAGCTCAAATCCAGCTTATTCGAGCTCAATCCATCTTGCTGAGCTAAACCGAGCTCACTCTAGCTCACTTTCAACTCACAAGCTAAACCTTAGCTCAACTTCAGCTTAGGAGTTTAGCCTCAGCTCAACTTTAGCTCACGAGCTAAAGCTTAGCTCATTTTAGTTTAAACTCGGTTTTGTCTTTAATGCATTAAATAAAAATTTGCACATATTTATTTAAGCATTAAACTTGTCTTATATTAATATTTGTTATTAATATGCCATAGTCATTACATAAATTGGTTATGTTCACATAGTTGAATTAATGCATGACATTAATGTGTTCACATTGTGCCGAATTTATGAGTGTCCATGAGATATCTTAATGACTTGTTTATTTCATGTAGGTACATCCCTTTGGATGGTACAATGTATGGATGAAGAAATATCTCTTTTGGGCATTCCACACTCATGAATGAAGAAGTATTAAATCTTTGGTGCATGTGCGGCTAGATGCAAGGTTTCTACAAATTCATGCATGTGTCGAATGCATGTATGGACATTAAAGGCTGGTCCATGAATGGATCAAATGCATGGGATGATAGAATGCATGAATGGCTTAAGTGCATGTATGGTGGCTGTCTCCTAACTTTCCAAGGCACTTATTCGGCCAAGAAGTAGCTGTTAACACTTTGAATTAACCTATAAGCTACTACACATGCATGGATGGGTTCAAGAACGTCCAAAGGAAGGAATTAACTCAATAATTCAACACATTGATTGAATTAAGTGTATACACAAAGGGGAGAACGAATTTACTAGGTTCATGCTACCATTTATGAACCTACATGCTATTAAAGAGTTTAATTATGAGGATACATATTCCATACAAGTGCATGAACGTCCCAAGGAGATGAATGCAACCTTTGGTGCACATACAAGTCACTTGAAGCCTTTCTTTATGATTAAGCATTCATGCACACACTTAGGGGGAGAAAGTGTCCATTCAACTAGTTCATGAATCTGCCAAATTTATGAACTATTTTAATACATTAGTGTGAACGTTTTTATTATTGTGTGAACACCTAGATGCGAATTTGAATGGTCATCTATATGCCTATAAGTATTTGTTTTTTTCAATTGTAAGGGACTTTTGCCAAATTTTTATTAAATTTAATCTTGTGAGAATTTTCTTCTCTAAACTTTGTTTGAGACTTTGTTGACTTATCTACCTAGTAGTGGCGTCAACCCTGTTTCTTTCACCCTTATACCGAGGTTCCTACTTTGCTAAGTAGCGGGTCGAGGTTTTATCACTTTCATTCTCCACCTTGAAAGCCTATAAGCAATTGGTTCAATACTCTCTAGTATTGGTTCGTGCTTGCTTTTGAGTTCCTTCTTTCCATTCTTTCATTTACTTTAAACCGAACCTTAATATTCATATTTTAAACCCTTTCTTTGAACCCATTGAATAGCTTCCGCATAATTCATTTAGAAACATCCTTTTTGAACAGACCGAATGATACTTTCTCGTAGACGATCGGGCAAACTCGCATACGACTCGACTCCTCGAGGCGGTTCACATCATTTGGTATCAGAGCTTGTAAATCGAGAGGTACCGACGTTCGTATCAAGATCGAACTAGGTTCGTTGTGGAAAAAAAATTTGAATTTAAAAAAAAATTCAAGTTGTAATTTTCGTTCTCTCTTGTAATAGTGATATTTTAAAAAAAAGACAAAAAAAAAGAAAATTATAAAAAAAAGTGAAGTGATCAAGTTCTTCTGTTGTTTATATTTTGACCCAATCGACAAAGTGTTCTTATCATCAACTTTGCACCCCATTCCCAAAATGCCACACTACACCAAAGACTATTTTTCTTTTAGCCTACCCGTACATCGTGACATTCTAATCTTTGTAACCATCTTGAAACCGACCCCAAGGCACCAAGACAAGTCGAAAGAAACAAAATACGAGGTTACGAGAGTAAGCTTGAGTGGTAAAAGGCTAGAGCGAGAAAGATCATTCGAGTGGAGGTAAAAGCCAAACGAGTGTAAACACGAGCGGGAGTGACACCTTTTTTCTTCTTCTTTCCAAGCAAAATTGTGAGGTTTGTGGTGAGGTACTTAATTTTTATTTATTTATTTTGTTTTGTGATCTAACGTTTTCTTTTTAGCAACAAAAATCATGTCACGTGAAGATTTCACCGAATCGAAATACCAATACTTGGTTCAAGAAATGCGAAGAATGGCGACTAAACGAGACTAAAGTGATCGAGTTTCTTCAAGTTGTAAAACGGAACCAAGAAGCCCACGGAGATATACCCTCGACTACTACCTGAAAAAAAGTTCCAATCGTGATTCCTTTTCGTCATCTACTTCGAGACAAAGAGATTCATACTATGACTCATATTCATCGGTGAATTAGAAGTGACTTGATCGAAAGTCCTTTTCATCAAGAAATTCGAGAAGGCGAGAAGCTGATTACGATTTTGATTCGTTCAAGATGGCGTTGAAGAGAAAGGCGTACTCTACTAGATCTTCAAAGAAATCTTACTCGGAGTATTCTTCACAAAGTTTTGATTGTGAATCATCGTAAATAGTTCTTCATCTTTCGAACAAGATTTGTATTCTCATTATTCTTTTGTACATTTTGTAAAGAAAAAAAAAAAAGAAAAGAAAAAGCAAAAGAAGAAAAAAAAAAGCGAAAGAAAAAGAAAAGAGAGGCAAGAGGCAAGTAAGAGAAAATGAGCGAATCTTGAGAGAACTTGAAAAAGCCTTTGAAAAGCAAAAGAAAATGAAAAAGAAAATGAGATTGAAAAGAGAGCGAAAAGAAATTTGAGAGTGAAAAGAAGATGAAAAAGAAATTGAAACAAAAGAAGCGAGTGATTCAAAAGAAAAAGAATCGAGTGAGAAAACAAGTGAGCAAGTGAGGATTATTTCTACTAACCCACCTGTTCGATCTTCTTGTGAATTAACTTTTCAGGTTCCTAGAAGTTTGTGCAACCAATTCCATCTACATTACCTTCCAAGCGAGAGGTGTTTTAGGTTGTTGAAAAAGGTAAGTTCACGAATGACTACCACCCACTTGCGATCGAAGGTAAGGAAGGTAAGGATTCTTTGTTTATCGAATCAAAGTCACTTGATTTGGATAATTTTGTTCACTTCTTGTTGTTAACGAATTTGTTTTAAAGGTGCCATATCTGACTTTTCTTATGACGATTACTACATTGGCAAATTTGTTGACAACATTGGATTAGTTTTCTCTAAGCGAATTTTGAACATGTTTGATCAAAGTCATCACGTAAAAATTCTGATGTGTTTGACCACGCAAACTTTTTGAACTCATGTGTTAAATCTTTATGTTTAAATATGCTGCTCAATTGATTTGTGATAAATCTTTGTTTGAAAAGTTGCATGTTAGTTAAAATTCTTTGTTTGGCATCCATGTTAAAAGATCTTCACATGATATGTGCAATTGTGTTCTTCATGAACTATCTTTGAGTTTTTGTGCAAAATTTTCATGTAGTGATTTACATTCCCGATTAATACTCTTGAAGTATGAACCTTTGCATTTTGGTATGCTCGGTTTTGTCAAATCAACATGTGTGTTTAAACTAGTGAAATATAATTCGTGTGGTGAGTTGATTATATCTTTTTCTAATATGTTTCTTGTTGGAATTCCTAAACAAGTTCGTGTGTTCAAGCCTAGTATTTGCTACATGAATTCATTTTATGGAAACATTAAGCACTTTGCATCATTTGCAATCAAAATATGTTTGCTTGATGTTCAAACTTTTGATAAGAAGGTGAAATTCAATGATTTGGGTTTCAATTTTGATTCATTTATTAATCACCTTGTTTGGCCACATTTGAAATTTTTGTTTCATTTCGAGAAGGTAAGGCCAACCTATGTTTTTGGAATTGAATCAAATTTCCATGGTAACTTTCCTTTTCCATTTAAGTCCATAGTTTTCGATAATACTAACCAGTCTTATTTTTGTGAATTCCACCCCTCGACGAGCAAGACATGTCATGGTGCGTCACCACCTATTCAAATTTATCGGAGTAATAGGTTTGTCTTACGTTATCTATCCAAAGAGAGAAGATTCATTTTGACCGAGAAAGGTAAACCCAATCCTCAATTGTCTTCTCTTTATATTCGTCAAGGTAAGTCATTTGAAAATTTTCAAATATCTTTGCTCAATTCGATTGAAGTTGAAAATTCCATTGATTGGTTGTTTGGAAATTATTTATACTTTGATGTGATGGATTTTTCCTTTTGGCATTGTGATGATGTGATTATTACGTTGGAATTTGGAGACTCCCCTCATGTTGTTCAAAAACGAAAGGAAGAGTTAGCATACCTTTGGCCATGGCATACCTTGCATGAGCAAGACAAGGGACCAAATGAGTTGCTATATTCGATTAAAGAAATTAAAATGTTTTGGATGAGGAATAATGTGTTTAAGTGCCTACCATCATTTTCAACCAATTATCCCTTTATCCAACTTAGTTTTCATGTTTGTAACAATGGTCTAACGAAACTCTTTGATAAATTTACGTGTGCTTGCTTTGTCCAATTGAGATCTTTGGCATATGTTCGATTGAATGAATATTTTATGAACTATCGAACACATTTGAATTTGACTCATTTGAGTTTCTTTTTACCGGCTGTGGTAAGAATTTTTCAGGTTTGTGTGACATCTTCCATCCCATTTGAATGAGGAAAACCATGCACAAGTCGCCTAAAAGAGGGGGGAATGATATGAGCACGCCCCGCGAACTTTATCGAGCAAGTCTGTCAAGCCGAGCAATGACATGTTGGCAAGCTGATCCAAGCTCGTTTCCGCTCCACGAGCTCAGTCCAGCTCAAATCCGACTTATTCGAGCTCAATCCATCTTGCTGAGCTAAACCGAGCTCACTCCTAGCTCACTTTCAACTCACAAGCTAAACCTTAGCTCAACTTCACAGGAGTTTAGCCTCGGCTCAACTTTAGCTCACGAGCTAAAGCTTAGCTCATTTTAGTTTAAACTTCGGTTTTGTCTTTAATGCATTAAATAAAAATTTGCACATATTTATTTAAGCATTAAACTTGTCTTATATTAATATTTGTTATTAATATGCCATAGTCATTACATAAATTGATTATGTTCACATAGCTGAATTAATGCATGACATTAATGTGTTCACATCATGCCGAATTTATGAGTGTCCATGAGATATCTTAATGACTTGTTTATTTCATGTAGGTACATCCCTTTCTTTGGACGGTACAATGTATGGATGAAGAAACATCTCTTTTGGGCATTCCACACTCATGAATGAAGAAGTATTAAATGCTGGTGCATGTACGGCTAGATGCAAGGTTTCTACAAATCCATGCATGTGTCGAATGCATGTATGGACATTAAAGGCTAGTCCATGAATGAATCAAATGCATGGGATGATAGAATGCATGAATGGCTTAAGTGCATGTATGGTGGCTGTCTCCTAACTTTCCAAGGCACTTATTCGGCCAAGAAGTAGCTATTCACACTTTCAATTGACCTATAAGCTACTACACATGCATGGATGGGTTCAAGAACGTCCAAAGGAAGGAATTAACTCAATAATTCAACACATTGATTGAATTAAGTGTATGCACAAAGGGGAGAACGAATTTACTAGGTTCATGCTGCCATTTATGAACCTACATGCTATTAAAGAGTTTAATTATGAGGATACATGTTCCATACAAGTGCATGAACGTCCCAAGGAGATGAATGCAACCTTTGGTGCACATACAAGTCACTTGAAGCCTTTCTTTATGATTAAGCATTCATGCACACACTTAGGGGGAAGAAAGTGTCCATTCAACTAGTTCATGAATCTGCCAAATTTATGAACTATTTTAATACATTAGTGTGAGCGTTTTTATTATTGTGTGAACACCTAGATGCCGAATTTGAATAGTCATCTATGTGCCTATAAGTATTTGTTTTCTTTTAATTGTAAGGGACTTTTTGCCAAATTTTTTATTGAATTTAATCTTGTGAGAATTTTCTTCTCTAAACTTTGTTTGAGACTTTGTTGACTTATCTACCTAGTAGTGGCGTCAACCCTATTTCTTTCACCCTTATACCGAGGTTCCTACTTTGCTAAGTAGCGGGTCGAGGTTTTATCACTTTCATTCTCCACCTTGAAAGCCTATAAGCAATTGGGTCAATACTCTCTAGTATTGGTTCGTGCTTGCTTTTGAGTTCCTTCTTTCCATTCTTTCATTTACTTTAAACCGAACCTTAATATTCATATTTTAAACCCTTTCTTTGAACCCCTTGAATAGCTTCCGTATAATTCATTTAGAAACATCCTTTTTGAACAAACCGAACGATACTTTCTCGTAGATGATCGGGCAAACTCGCATACGACTCGACTCTCCCCGAGGCGGTTCGTATCACTTATCTAGTTTGTGCTAGTGGCGTCTACCGATCTTGTTTGAACTTATCACCAGCTTTGGTGTGGCGTTCACCTATCCATCTATCCATATTTTTCACCTTAACCATATAGGAATCGGGGTGACACTTTTTAGTGTTGAATCATTCCTGACGTTGAGTTCATTTTCTATTCCCATTTCAAACATCTATCTTGTTAACCAAACCGAACCATTTAGCCATCATCCATCTCTGCTACATAAACCGAACCTATCACTAAACTTACCTACTTTGAAACCTTCCGCTTAACCTTTTCTAACTCTGTTATTACTATTACTTAAATCTGAGGCACGAACGACTTTCTCGAACTACGATCGGGCAACTACGTGAATTCGACTCACCTACCCGGGCCGGATCACATCAGAATATATCTTCAAATTCTTGTAACAAAGATACAATGGGAGACGGAAAAGAGTTTTCAATTTCGTTAGTATCCAAAAGACATTCTTTGTACATATGTGCAAGAATGGGTTGTCTCGCCAAGAATAACTTTTGAATTTCTCGCTTTTTCACAAAGACACTCATTTTTTCATTCTTACTCTCGTTCTCTTTTTCTTTTACCACTTGCATTTTTAAATCACTTTTCTCACTTTTTCCTCTTTTTTACCACTTTCTTTTCTTTTTATTTTTCATTCTTTTTTTCTTGCTCTTTTTCTTTTGACTTTTCTATAGATTGCTTCATCTTGAGCTGGTCTTTATAGACTTGCTTCGATGTAAGAGGGCTAAAGTGATGTTCCTTTTGAAATGCTTGAATGAGTATCTATTCGTGTAACCATCATGGACAACTCATCGGTCGAATTGCCAAGTACGACCCAACAGAAGGTGTCCCGCATGCATCTGCACAACATCGCAAATCACCTCATCTTGGTACTTTCCTATTGAAAACGGCACCTTCGTTTGCTTGGTTACTTTGAGTTCACCACCGTCATTTAACCACTATAATTTGTAAGGGTTTGGATGCTTCGTCCTGGCTACATCGAGTCTTTCAACGAGCATGGTACTCACTACGTTGGTGCAACTCCTTTCGTCGATTATCAAGCTGCACACTTTTCCTTGAACGTGGCAGTTAGTTTGAAAAATGTTTTCTCGTTGTTGTTCATCTTCAACTCCTTGGATGTTTAAACTTTGTTTTACAATGAGAATCTCTTCTTCGACAGGCATCTCAAGTTCTTCTTCTTCGTCGATAGGGGTTTCAGGTTCTTCCTCCATTTCATCTTCGAACTCAATTTCACCATTTGGTCGAACCACCATCACCCATCGATTGGGACATTGACTAGCAATGTGTCCCCTCCCTTGACACTTGAAACACTTAATATCTCAAAAATGATTGGAAGCAGGTTCGTTCTTATTCTTAATTGCCTCATCACTTGGTTGATTGGATTTAGTGGCTATGACAGGCTCCTTGGGACGAATGGGATCTTTGCTTGGCCCTTGACTCCACTTGTTAGCAGAAGAGGATGGATAAGCTCGATTGGCTCCCTTCCGCTTCAATTGTTTCTTGACTTTTATTTATGGATCATGTTCATCACTTCAACATAGTGCTGAATTCCACTATATTGGCGATGTCTTGATTCAAGCCCGCTAGAAATCTCGCCATTGCTGCTTCACGATCTTCCTCCACGTCAGCTCGTATCATAGAAACCTCCATTTCTTTGTAATAATCTTCAACGCTTCAGTTGTCTTGAGTAAGATTTTGTAGCCATTGGTACAAATCTCGGTGATAGTATGAGGGAACAAAGTGTTTCCGTATAGCAGCCTTCATTTCGGCCCAAGTCAAGATAGGCCTTTCTCTGTTCCTCCTTCGGTTAGTCATGAGCTGATCCCACCATAGATTACATAATCAAAAAACTCTATGGCAGCTAACTTCACTTTCTGAGTAGTTATGACACTCGAAGACGAGATCTATTTTTTCCCCACTCCAGATATGCTTTCGGATCATTTTTGCCTTGGAATGATGGTATAGACATTTTAATGTTCTTAAGGTTGTCGTCGGGTTGATCTCTTTCTCGATGACCCTAGTTTCGTTGACCTTGATTCTACACACTCCAAGCAGATGAGTGGTTGCTCTCTTGATCACTTGACTCATAAGGCTCTTCGCGATTTTGATTAGGTTGCCCACGTCCTCGCCTTGCAACCTCACGGGTTCTTTCATGTTGTTTCTGTGCCTCCACTCGGAATAGTCGATCCTCGATGGGCTCGAGCTTTCAATTGAAAAGCCTCTCCATTTTATGCATGAAGGCTTGCAAAGTCAAGTCAGGAACTCCTCTACCAGCAACATTGCGAAACCTTCATCCATTTGATTCCTTTTCGGACTTCTAGACATGGAATTTTAATCACTCAAAAAATCCTCACACTTCTCTCACAAAGAAAAGTTCACAGAATATGGATTTTTGTTCTCTTGGATAGTCTCACCGCACTTTTTCCTTTTTCCACTCAAGTTTACCTCTCAAAGTTCTCCAAGGACTACTTAGACAAATCAGAATCTCGTTGTGAGTCAATTTGCAAAAGTGATGTTGGGTGGGGTGAGAGATTGATGTTGGGACAATGGGTAGGCTAACAAAAAAAATGAAAGGTTTTAAGCGTGGCCGTTTGGTATAAGGAAGGATTGAAAAGATTTCGGGTAGAAAGAAATTGATGTAACTAAACTTCACTTTTTTTCTAAATTTCATAATTCTTTTTTTTACTATTTCTGAATTTTACACTTCAAATATATATTCTTTTCCTTTTTTCAATTTTTTTAGCTAAAATGCAATCCCGAGAATATCAAAAACATCAATTCTTACCTCAATTTAACCAACTCTGATACCAAAATGATACGCACTCGCCTCGGTTAAGAATTGAGTCATAAAGTTTGCCCAATCGTTAAATTGAGTAAGCTTAAAACGGTTTGCAAATAGGCTTGAAATTGAAGAAGAAAGGTTCAAATCGGAATGGGCCAAAGTTGACTAGGGAAAACAGGAATATGGTTCGGCTAAGATTCAAGAATGAACTAACACAATAATCATGTGTTAACCTAAAACTTATAAGAACACTTAGGAAAAAGGAATGGCAATGGAAAGGTAGGTGGATAGGTTAATGACCGAGACCCTTTATCTCTGCGAGATAAGAACCTTCGGTATAGTGAACGCCACACTTTGGGACAAAGTGATAAGTTTGGAAACAAAGATGGATTGACACCACAAGGGTTGCTTGATCAGCCAGGTCAGTCTTTGGAGAACGATGAGAGTTGAACTCACTTACAATATAACTTAAAGTTAATAAAATGTTCATTAACCTTTTAAAAGAGAAAAACATCTCATATTTATAGCCTAAACAATGGGTAGCCGAATGGCTATATGTGATGTGATTCGGCTCAGGTGTTCGAGCCAAGTTCACGTAAGTTTCCTAATCATCGACGAGAAGGATCGTTCACAAAATTGTTGATTGGTTTGAATCAGTTTAGTAGGCTGAATGTTAATGAAATGGGGTTCAAAGTTGGCTAAGTATATATAATGGTAGGTTTAGTGAGAAAGAATCAAGGATGGAAGCTAATTGAATGGACTCGATTTAGGATAATAAGTGAAAGAAGGATAGAAGATGGAAATGGAAATCAAACTTAAACTTCAGGAGTGATTCAACACTATGATGAGTGTCACTCCAGTTCCTATATAGTTTAAGGTGGAAGAGATTATAGGTAGTTGGATAGGAGAATGCCACACCAAGTGATGGTTATAATTTCTAAAAACAAGTTCGGTTGATGACACTAGCAAGCTAGATAAGTCACTCGAGACTCGTACGAAAGTTGAGAGGAAGTAAACCTCACAGAAACAAAGTTTCATTAAACAAATTGTCAAAAGTTTTTTTAAAAAAATGAAAAAAGCTGAAATTTATAGCCAATACATGAGCTAGCCGAATAGTCATTTAAGTCTAAATTTAATGTGCTAAAACTTCTTGGAAATTGCTTGGCAGCTTCCTTGAAGCTTCCTTCAACCTTGGAGACGCCAATGGATAGCCCTTTGAAGCTTCTAGTAGCTGAATATTTATGGAAGTGAAAGAGGAGCTAAAATGAGCTGAAGGGACATGCTTGAATTCGGCCAAGGGGGTGCATTTGATTAATTGGACAGCCATGGTTAGCTGAAAAGTGTTGAGCTAATTAAAGGCAACTTGGGGCACTTCAATAGTCCTTTAAGTACGAAACTGAATGTGAACAAACCTTTTGTGTGAACACATAAAACCGAACAGCCCATAGGTGTGATGATACGCACTCGCCTCGGTTAAGACTTGAGTCGTAATGTTTGTCTGATCGTAAATTGCGTAAGTTAAGATTCTTTCGAGAATGTTTGTTTAGAAAGAAAGAGCTAGGCTCAAAATGGTTCGATGTGGTTATTGGATAGTTTAAGAAATGGTGGATAGGATTCGGCTAAGGGTTCAAGTATGAACTAACACAATATCCGTGTGTTAACCCGTAACTTATGAGAACACCTAAGTCGGGAAGATGATGGATGGATATTGGATAGTTGATGAAGACCTCGACCCGCTATCAAAGATGATAGGAACCTCGATATAATTTGAAAGCCACAGTTTGGGAACAAAGTGATAAGTTCGAACAAAGACAGGTTGACGCCACAAGGTTACTTGATAAGTCGGACAAGTCTTTAGAGAACAATGAGAGTTGAAAACAAACTCACAAAGTAAGCAAAAATTCATAAATTTTTCATTAGCCTTTTCAAGCAAAATGAACTACATATTTATAGTCTAAAATAGGAGCTATCCGAATAGACACTTAGGAGACTTAAATGGACAGCAACTTAACACTTAACGAAGTGGAAACTTCCTTGAAGCTTCCTAACACTTTCCATGAAGCTTCCTTGGACTTGGGGACGTCAATGGACACTCTTGGGAGATCTCAATCAGCTGAAAATAATTAGAACAATTTAATGGGCTGAATAACATGGGTAGATTCGGCCAAGGTGATTTAAGGCTGCTTGGATGCTTCTTTAATATACTGCTTGGATGCTTCTTTAATATGCTGCTTGGATGAGCTAAAAAGTCTTGACTTTAATGAGCATTTTGGGGTACTCCAATGGCCATGCAAGTGTGAAACCCGAATGTGAGTGGTCCTTTGGTGTGAATGCACGAAAATGAATGGCCATTCTATATGAAAAGTTGCTGCTGTAATGTGAAAGCTCTAAGATGCTATTTTAGAGAGCTGGGCAGCCAGCCTTGAAGAGAGGAATCATCAGTTCCCTTGGCCCTTGATGCCCATGAAGAGGTGTTGAATAATGAGCACTTATGAACTGCTCAAATTCATGCCGTTCCATGCATGTTCCTAGACAAATTAAATGAATTAGTTTAAAACATCTTTAATTTGGTTGAATTAAGACAAATTAAATACTTAGATTTGGCTGGACAAATTAAATAGCTATAGCTAATAAATTTGTCCCAACTAAGACACATTAAATGGATGCATGAACTAAGACACATTTAATACTTTAATTTATTATGTCCAGATTTTGATATATTTATTTGATCTTAAATATTTTAATAATTTAATAATTTTATTCCAGCAACAATAATGCATAAATTTAAATAAAAATGAAACCAAGCTCCTTAAGCTAGCTTCAAGACGCCATGAGCTCCTTAGAGCTAAAACGAGATAAGTCAGCTTGTACAATATTGCAAATTGAGCTACTTGACACTTGATGTTCGGCCATTCCTTCTATTCCAAATCGAGCAATGTAACTTGACAAAGCTTCTTGAAACCTCTTGGCACGAGCTCGAGTGATTGGTCCCAATGGCATCTCCATAGGTTCGGCATCTAACTCCTTGGTTGAGCTCGCATCATGTGAACAGAATGTTCAACAAGTGTGAAAACATTCAAGTTGCTTTGGGGAGCTAATCGGCCATCTTGGGAACATGAGGGAGCAACTTGGAAGAAAGGAAACAACATCTCTTTTGGCCCTTGACATGCACGAAGAGTTGCATGGAAAAGATGAACCATCAGCACACCTTACTCGTGCCGTCCATTACACATTGCTGCACCAAATAAAGAAGAAAAATTAATTATTTTAAGAAACATTAATTTGGCAGCAACTATAATTAAAATTGCACATTAATTCAGCTTAAAGACACATTTGATACGATCTGGCTCGGAAGAGTCGAGTCGTATTAGTGTGCCCAATCATCAACAAGAAGTTACGTTAGGTTTAATTGAAAAGGTCGGATGAAGGAAGGAAGGATATTGGTTTTGGGTTCGAATTAGAATAGGTAAGAAGAATTTGAAAGTTTGGGTTTGGAGTCCGAATAGGTATGGATGAATGAATTGGTTCAATTAGGTAAGGGGGAATTGAAGAAAAGGACGTAATGGAATGAAGGGTAAGAATGAAATGGTATTAAGAAATGGTTCGAATAGAATAGTCGGTTTAGGTACAATTGGTAAATGGAGAAATGGGGTTGAACAAAAAGTGCAAACAAGAACCAATACCGATTTGGTATCGACCCGTTGTTTATAAGCTCTTTTAGTTCGGTTTGGAATTGGTAAATGAAAACCTCGACCCACTATCTAACAAGATAGGAACCTTGGTATGTTTGAACGCCACACTACGAGTAGTGATAATGATGTGATCCGGCTCGGGATGATGAGTCGAATTCACTTAGTTGCCCGATCGTCGTTCGAGAGAGTCGTTCGTGCTTCGGATTTTAGAACTAGAAGTGAATGAAAAGATACGGGTAAGCGAAAGGTTTCAAAGTAGGGTGAATTTAGTAATAGGTTCGATTTAGTAGCAAAGATGGATGATGGTTAAATGGCTCGGTTTGGAATAACAAGAAAATAATTCAAAGGATGGGAATGGAAAACGAAGTTAACGTCAGGAATGATTCAACACTAAGAAGTGTCACCCGATTCCTATATTGTTAAGGTGAAAAGCTGGATAGATGGATAGGTGAGCATACACCAAGATTGGTGATAAGTTCAAACAAGACGATTAGCGCCACTAGCACAAGCCGGATAAGTCTTTGAAACTTGTACGAGATATGAGAGGAAGCAACCTCACAAGAACAAATGTTCATTAACAATTTTGGCAAAAGTCCTTTACAAATGAAAGAAAACAAATATTTATAGGCACATAGATGACCATTCAAATTCGGCATCTAGGTGTTCACACAATAATAAAAGCGTTCACACTAATGTATTAAAATAGTTCATAAATTTGGCGATTCATGCACTAGTTGAATGGACACTTTCTTCCCCTTGGTTTGTGCATGAATACTTAGTCATAAAGAAAGGCTTCAAGTGACTTGTATGTGCACCAAAGGTTGCATTCATCTCCTTGGGACGTTCATGCACTTGTATGGAACATGTATCTTCATAATTAAACACTTTAATGGCATGTAAGTTCATAAATGGCAGCATGAACCTAGTAAATTCGTTCTCCCTTTGTGCATGCACTTAATTCAATCAATGTGTTGAATTATTGAGTTAATTCCTTCCTTGGACGTTCTTGAACCCATCCATGCATGTGTAGTAGCCTATAGGTCAATTCAAAGTGTGAACATGTTCAAGGAGCTCTATGGTCAACATAGAATTAGTTAGCGACTACTTCTTGGCGAATAAGTGCCTTGAAAGTTAAGAGATAGCCACCATACATGCACTTAAGCCATTCATGCATTCTATCATCCCATGCATTTGATCCATTCATGGACTAGCCTTTAATGTCCATACATGCATTCGACACATGCATGAATTTGTAGAAACATTGCATCTAGCCGTACATGCACTAGCATTTAATACTTCTTCATTCATGAGTGTGGAATGCCCAAAGAGATGTTTCTTCATCCATACATTGTACCGTCCAAAGGAATGTACCTACATGAAATAAACAAGTTATTAAGACATCTCATGAACACTCATAAATTGGCATGATGTGAACACATTAATGTCATGCATTAATTGACTATGTGAACATAATCAATTTATATAATGACAATGACATATTAATAACAAATATTAATATAAGACAAGTTTAATGCTTAAATGAATATGTGCAAATTTTTATTTAATGTATTAAAGACAAAACCGAGTTTAAACTAAAATGAGCTAAGCTTTAGCTCGTGAGCTAAAGTTGAGTGAGGCTAAACTCCTAAGTGAAGTTGAGCTAAGGTTTAGCTCGTGAGCTGAATATGAGCTAGGAGTGAGCTCGGTTTAGCTCGAGCAAGTTGGATCGAGCTTGAATAAAATTTGGATTTGAGCTGGGCCGGAGCTCGTGGAGCTGAAGCAGTGGGATCAGCTTGCCAACATGTCAATGCTCGGCTTGACAGACTTGTTCGATGAAGTTCGCGGGGCGTGCTCATATCAGATAAGTTCAGTTTCGACAAAGAACAACGGTTGACACACTAGACGCTAGGAAGCCAATCGAATCTTTGAACTAAATCGTCATCTTCTTCATCACTTAAAAAGCCAAAATACCATAGATTAGGGACTTATAGCCGAAACTTTAGATCTCCTGGATTCGAGTTCTACTATCGTTTAGAGGATAGATCTGCATCAGATCTGCGTAGAAATCAAAGAGGAATAAGTGGTAAGTGCTCATCACCTCAGATCTAGTCTTATTTTACGATTTAGAAAAGCCGAAGTCCCTAAAATCTAGGGAGGCTATCGATTTGGGCATAGGGCTTTAAGGGTCTTTAATCGACGATTTCTTTTGGTGATTAGTGTCTTCTAGAGGTTTGATCGAATGCTTGGATCTTTGGAACAACTAGACTTAGATCTAGTCATCGGCTTTCGATAAAAAGGTAAGATTCTAAAGGCTTAAGGGGCATGGTTCGAATATGGGTAGGTGAATATTGGGATTGGTTGTTGTGGTTTGCAAGCTACGAATTGTGGTAATCAATTGTAGGACATCGTAAGGGATCTCAGTAGCAGTCGTCGCAAAACAGGTGTGTATCGAACACCCTCTCATAGTTCAAATCGGCAAAAGCCAAAATGCCGAAAATCCGGCATTCCGTGGGCTTGTGAGTGTGCAAGTGCTCACAAGACATTTAGAAATCATTAGATCTGAAATCACAAAGTGGTAAGTTAGTCGTGTGTGAAATTTCATGCACTTCGGTAATTGGGCCTCGATAGGCTAAAACTGGGCCCAAAGGGCTTGCGGGCCCATACGGGTAAAATAATAAAAAAATAGGCAATAAGTATGTTCTGTTAGACTGTGGAATCGAAATTGCTTAAACCGGTAAACTGGTCATAAAACTTGAATTAAATGGGCTTAAATTGCTAGTGGATACTATAGGGCCCATTAGGGGTTTTAGGGCCCAATGGCTAAAATTGTGAAATTGAGATAAATAAATTATTGCAATGACAAATGGGCCAGTAAGGACTATAACATTCATGAGAACCCTTAAAATTGATAAAATTACTGAAATACCTTTATAGGTGGAAAATTTACAGATTTACCCCTAGGAGTAAAATTCTTGATATACCTCTAGGGTTAAGGTTGACTGAATGCATGTTTGGTATTACTATTTATTGCATGCCATGTTATTATCATTTGATGCATGAGGCGGGTTATTGATGGAGGAAATCTTGAAAGTGGCTTGTCCACGTATTGGAGGCTTTGCCTCAACTTCTTGATAACTAGCGGCGATCTTTGCAAGCTGTGGAGTGTGAAATTTGGGTGGGTTGAGCTATTCCCACATGGAGTGTAGGGCTGAATGCAGGAGTGTAATGGTTGGTTATAGGTTGGGTTGGGCTACATGAATATGCCTGTTACGTTACGGAATGGGCCTCTGAGCCATCTTGTTATCAGAAAGGGCTAAGGCCAGTTACTATATTCTAAAAGGGTTTCGACCCAGTACCCTTGTTATCTGAATAGGGCTTAGGCCCAATGGGCTTGAGTGACTTGGGCTTTAGATGGGTTTTCTATACACTTGAGTTTTCCAAACTCACCCCTTTCTCTTCCATCCTTGCGGTGAGCCCTAGTTGGTGGACTTGGGTGGGCGGGATTCGAGTGGCCACGAAGATTAAATTTCTGGTTTTTTAAATAAGTTTCAATTATCTTCCTTTTAAATTTCGCATTTATTTTTGATTATTTCTATTTTGGTTAAAGTTGTAATAAGGCCGCTCTATTATTTTTATTTTGAGTTTTTAAATTACTTAAATCGTTTTCAACTTGAGATTCACATCACTTAAATTAATTCCTTAAAATTGGTTAGCTCTAGGGCGCGTCTTATAAAAGTTACTTATTTTCAAAATATCACGATAACTGAGCAAAGCTTCCGCAATGTAAATGTTTTCAAAGGAAATAAATATTTTAAATAGACTTAAACTTAATTTGTTGTTCGTGGACAAGTAATAAGCTTAAAGTGTGGTAATGGATGTGTGCATGTCTAGGATTGGAACATGGAAGAGCTAGGTACTTAAGCAGTCTAATTGACTCACCTCCTCTTTTCTTGAATCCTACCTGGTGCGTAGTATCCATTCACTTTGAGCCATAATAAAGAAGGTTTTATTTTTTTAAAAAGCTAAGGTTTTATACAAGTTTAAACGATAAAAGTTTCTAAACATCAAGAAGGGTTTTCAATGAAAATATGAATTTCGAAAAACACTTCAATGTGACACACCAGACTTGGCCATAATGTCTGGGCCGGGTTTGGGGTGTTGATGTGATCCGGCCCGGGTGGTTGAGTCGAATTCACTTATGATATGAGCACGCCCCGCGAACTTTATCGAGCAAGTTTATCAAGCCGAGCAATGACATGTTGGCAAGCTGATCCAAGCTCGTTTCCAGCTCCACGAGCTTCGTCCAGCTCAAATCCAGCTTATTCGAGCTCAATCCATCTTGGCTGAGCTAAACTGAGCTCACTCCTAGCTCACTTTCAACTCACAAGCTAAACCTTAGCTCAACTTCAGCTTAGGAGTTTAGCCTCAGCTCAACTTTAGCTCACGAGCTAAAGCTTAGCTCATTTTAGTTTAAACTCGATTTTGTCTTTAATGCATTAAATAAAAATTTGCACATATTTATTTAAGCATTAAACTTGTCTTATTTTAATATTTGTTATTAATATGCCATAGTCATTACATAAATTGATTATGTTCACATAGCTGAATTAATGCATGACATTAATGTGTTCACATCATGCCGAATTTATGAGTGTCTATGAGATATCTTAATGACTTGTTTATCTCATGTAGGTACATTCCTTTGGACGGTACAATGTATGGATGAAGAAACATCTCTTTTGGACATTCCACACTCATGAATGAAGAAGTATTAAATCTTTGGTGCATGTACGGCTAGATGCAAGGTTTCTACAAATTCATGCATGTGTCGAATGCATGTATGGACATTAAAGGCTGGTCCATGAATGGATCAAATGCATGGGATGATAGAATGCATGAATGGCTTAAGTGCATGTATGGTGGCTGTCTCCTAACTTTCCAAGGCACTTATTCGGCCAAGAAGTAGCTATTCACACTTTGAATTGACCTATAAGCTACTACACATGCATGGATGGGTTCAAGAACGTCCAAAGGAAGGAATTAACTCAATAATTCAACACATTGATTGAATTAAGTGTATGCACAAAGGGGAGAACGAATTTACTAGGTTCATGCTGCCATTTATGAACCTACATGCTATTAAAGAGTTTAATTATGAGGATACATGTTCCATACAAGTGCATGAACGTCCCAAGGAGATGAATGTAACCTTTGGTGCACATACAAGTCACTTGAAGCCTTTCTTTATGATTAAGCATTCATGCACACACTTAGGGGGAAGAAAGTGTCCATTCAACTAGTTCATGAATCTGCAATTTATGAACTATTTTAATACATTAGTGTGAACGTTTTTATTATTGTGTGAACACCTAGATGCCGAATTTGAATGGTCATCTATGTGCCTATAAGTATTTGTTTTCTTTCAATTGTAAGGGACTTTTTGCCAAATTTTGTATTGAATTTAATCTTGTGAGAATTTTCTTCTCTAAACTTTGTTTGAGACTTTGTTGACTTATCTACCTAGTAGTGGCGTCAACCCTGTTTCTTTCACTCTTATACCGAGGTTCCTACTATGTTAAGTAGTGGGTCGAGGTTCTATCATTTTCATTTTCGCCTTGAAAGCCTATAGGCAATTGGGTCAATACTCTCTAGTATTGGTTCGTGCTTGCTTTTGAGTTCCTTCTTTCCATTCTTTCATTTACTTTAAACCGAACCTTAATATTCATATTTTAAACCCTTTATTTAAACCCCTTGAATAGCTTCCGCATAATTTATTTAGAAACATCCTTTTTGAACAAACCGGACGATACTTTCTCGTAGATGATCGGGCAAACTCGCATACGACACGACTCTCCCCGAGGCGGTTCGTATCATTTGGTATTAGAGCTACTAAAATGAGAAGTTCATGCGAAAAAATCATTCACAAGCTAGTCCAAGTGTACGCAAGTAGGATCCGGAAAAAAAAAGAGTATAGAAAAAAAATTTCGTATACCGAAGTTTTCTCATTTTGATTGGTTTGTTGCTATTATTATAAAAGCAAAAATCTACACAGCCGAAGAAAAAAAAATCGTGTACAAAAGTGCTTCTATTGTATTTAGTTTGCTGATATAGTACAAAAAAAAGTTATACAAGTTTGAAAAAAAAACCCGAAAAAAAATTCGGAAAAAAATGATTTATGCAATTTTTTTTTTGCTATTTGAACATCAAGTCTTGATCTGATATAGTTTCCCGATCCATCTTCTGTTCTAAACCCCCTAATCATATGCACGCCACACTTTCTTACCCAATTCCCTGTTCTTTCAGCTAACCTTAAACCTATCTGCGTCTCCTTGTTACCCTATTGAAATGACCCTAAGCCTACGATAAAGCCTTGGCAAGTCCGACTCTGAAGTTGAGAGAAAAGATTGAGAGGTAAAAGGCACGGCGAGTGAGATCATTCGAGTGGAGGTAAAAGCCAAGCGAGTGTAAACACGGCGGGAGTAACACCTTTTCCTTCTTCTTTCGAAGCGAAATTGTGAGTTTGTGGTGAGGTACTTAATTTTTTTATTTTGTTTTGTGATCTAACATTTTCTTTTTAGCAACAAAAATCATGTCACTTGAAGAGTTCACGAATCGGAATACCAATACTTGGTTCAAGAAATGCGAAGAATGGCGACTAAACGA
The DNA here is from genome assembly GCF_025698485.1 of Gossypium arboreum. Lineage (NCBI taxonomy): Eukaryota > Viridiplantae > Streptophyta > Magnoliopsida > Malvales > Malvaceae > Gossypium > Gossypium arboreum. The sequence continues at coordinate 73,514,730 of NC_069077.1, read as the reverse complement.
GACCAAAGTGATCGAGTTTCTTCAAGTCGTAAAACAGAACCAAGAACCCCACGGAGATATACCCCCGACTACTACCTAAAAAAAAGTTCCAATCGTGCTTCCTTTTTGTCATCTACTTCGAGACAAAGAGATTCATACTATGACTCATATTCATCAGCGAATTAGAAGTGACTTCGATCGAAAGTCCTTTTCATCAAGAAATTTGAGAAGACGAGAAGTCGATTACGATTTTGATTCGTTCCAAGATGGCGTTCGGAGAGAAAGACATACTCCTACTAGATCGTCAACGAAATCTTACTCGGAGTATTCTTCACGAAGTTTTGATTGTGAATTATATGCAAATAGTTCTTCATCTTTCGAACAAGATTTGTATTCTCATCATTCTTTTGTACATTCTTGCAAAGAGAAAACAAAGAAAAGAAAAGAAAAAGAAAAAGAAGAAAAAGAAAACGAAATAAAAAGAAAAGAGAGGCAAGAGGCAAGTAAGAGAGAAAATGAGCGAATCTTGAGAGAACTTGAAAAAGCCTTTGAAAAGCAAAAAGAAAAAGAAAAAGAAAATGAGATTGCAAAAGAGAACGAAAAGAAATTTGAGAGTGAAAAAGAAGATGAAAAAGAAATTGAAACAAAAGAAACAAAAGGAAGAGTCCAAATTGAAACATGAGTGAAAAAGTCCTTTACAAATGAAAGAAAACAAATATTTATAGGCACATAGATGACCATTCAAATTCGGCATCTAGGTGTTCACACAATAATAAAAACGTTCACACTAATGTATTAAAATAGTTCATAAATTCGGCAGATTCATGCACTAGCTGAATGGACACTTTCTTCCCCCTTGGTTTGTGCATAAATGCTTAGTCATAAAGAAAGGCTTCAAGTGACTTGTATGTGCACCAAAAGGTTGCATTCATCTCCTTGGGTCGTTCATGCACTTGTATGGAACATGTATCTTCATAATTAAACACTTTAATGGCATGTAAGTTCATAAATGGCAGCATGAACCTAGTAAATTCGTTCTCCCCTTTGTGCATGCACTTAATTCAATCAATGTGTTGAATTATTGAGTTAATTCCTTCCTTGGACGTTCTTGAACCCATCCATGCATGTGTAGTAGCCTATAGGTCAATTCAAAGTGTGAACATGTTCAAGGAGCTCTATGGTCAACATAGAATTAGTTAGCAGCTACTTCTTGGCCGAATAAGTGCCTTCGAAAGTTAAGAGACTGCCACCATACATGCACTTAAGCCATTCATGCATTCTATCATCCCATGCATTTGATCCATTCATGGACTAGCCTTTAATGTCCATACATGCATTCGACACATGCATGAATTTGTAGAAACATTGCATCTAGCCGTACATGCACCAACATTTAATACTTCTTCATTCATGAGTGTGGAATGCCCAAAAGAGATGTTTCTTCGTCCATACATTGTACCGTCCAAAGGAATGTACCTACATGAAATAAACAAGTCATTAAGACATCTCATGAACACTCATAAATTCGGCATGATGTGAACACATTAATGTCATGCATTAATTCGGCTATGTGAACATAATCAATTTATATAATGACAATGACATATTAATAACAAATATTAATATAAGACAAGTTTAATGCTTAAATGAATATGTGCAAATTTTTATTTAATGTATTAAAGACAAAACCGAGTTTAAACTAAAATGAGCTAAGCGTTAGCTCGTGAGCTAAAGTTGAGCTGAGGCTAAACTGCTAAGCTGAAGTTGAGCTAAGGTTTAGCTTGTGAGTTGAATATGAGCTAGGAGTGAGCTTGGTTTAGCTCAGGCAAGTTGGATCGAGCTTGAATAAGCTGGATTTGAGCTGGACGGAGCTCGTGGAGCTGGAAACGAGCTGGGATCAGCTTGCCAACATGTCAATGCTCGGCTTGACAGACTTGTTCAATGAAGTTCGTGGGGCGTGCTCATATCAACGACTCTCCCCGAGGCGGTTCGTATCAACTTAGTTGCTCGATCGTAGTTGAGAGAGTCGTTCGTGCCTCGAATTTTAGTAATAGAAGTAAAAGAATAGAATAGGATAAGCAGAAGGTTTCGAAGAAGGGTAAGTTTAATAATAGGTTCGGCTATGGGTAGCAAAGATGGATGAAGGATAGAAGGCTCGGTTTGGTTAACAAGAAAGAAATTTGAAATGGGAATGGAAAACAAACTCAACGTCAGGAATGATTCAACACTAAAAAGTGTCACCCCGATTCCTATATGGTTAAGGTGAAAAATATGGATAGATGGATAGGTGAATGCCACACCAAGATTGGTGATAAGTTCAAACAAGGACGATTGACGCCACTAGCACAAGCTAGATAAGTCTTTCGAAACTTGTACGAGATATGAGAGGAAGCAACCTCACAAGAACAATGTTCATTAAACAAATTGGCAAAAGTCCCTCTTACATGAAATGAGCAAACTATTTATAAGCCTAAGATGCCTATTGATATTCGGCATCTATGATGTTCACGCTTACTTAAATTCTATTCACATTTGTAGTTAACATGTTCACACAAAAGCATTAAAATTTGGTTCGTGCTTGAAGATGGTGCATGAATTGGCCGAACCATCATGTTGCTTCACTTGATGCATTCATGCATACTTAGCCTAGAAGAAAAGCTATAGTTCATGAATGTGCAGCCCTTTAATACTCCTACATCTCCCTTGGTCAAATAAGGCTTGAATGTACCTTGAATACTTGAATGGACATCTTGGATATGCATGATACATGCATGAAACGTCCCAATGCATGTTCTTCCTTAATTACGGTCCATGAATCTTCAAATACATGTACATAAAATAGCCCCCACTTGCATGAACGCCCCCAATACATGAATTCCTTCAAATGCCATCCATTGAGCACTAGTTGTGCATGCATCCTTCCATATGATGTATTAAGCCATGCATGTACTTGCATTAATGGCTCCTTCATGTATTCGGTCACTTTGTGGAACTTAACTCTTGGCCAAAAGGTTGCTTAAGGATCACCAATAGCCAGCCACCATGCATAAATTCGTTCATGCATGAACTCTTATATTCCATGTACCTAGCCGTGCATGAATCTCATTAAATGTACTCAATACATTCGACTGAACCTACAAGAAACATGAACACATTAAATCCCAATGTATATTCAGCTGAACATGTTAAGAGCATGAACTAAGCATCATAAACATCATGCTAAGCTAAACTAAACACATTAATTAAAGACTAGCTAGTAGCATTAAGTTCGGCTAGCTCAAACTAAGTGAACACATTTAATGAACTTAATTGAGCTAGGATTTTTGTTAATGAGCTGTAGAAAACTAATTAGTATAAAACTAAAACTTAGTTTAATTTATTGAAATAAAGAACGAGCTGAAAGTAAGCTCGGTTGAGCTCAAACTAGCTGAAACGAGCTCAAATGAGCTGAGTTGAGCTGGACGGAGCTCGAGAAGCTGGAAATGAGCTAGGATTAGCTTGCCAACAATGCACAGGTTCTTTGGATAGTTGCTTCGAGCTGATTTTGTGAGCATTGGCCCTTGTTTCAAACCAAGGTTTTGCATTAGAAGCTAAAACAGCTTCTAGGAAATGCTTAGCACAAGCTTGAGTTATGGGTGTTTTTGGAAGCTCAATTGAATCTTGATATGCATTCGAGGATGCCCCGGGCGTGCTCACACCAGGTGTTACATTGGCCCACTATTAATTAGTGATAGGAACCAAAGGTATATGAACACCACACTTGAAAGTGATAAGTTCAGTTAACAATGGAAAGGATAGACACCACAAGCAATGCTTGATATGTTAGATCAGTTCCAAAAGAACAAAGAGAATTGGATAACTCACAAAACTCAAGTTTAACATAAATTCAGCAAAAAAGTTCTCTTACAATAGGCTGATTACAATTATTTATAATGTTAAAAGAGGCTAGCCGAATGGTCACATGTGATCATCTTAATGAGCTACTAATGAGCTGAAATAAAGCTTAAAAACTCTTAAAATTTTGAACCTAAGTAACTCCAATCTTCAATTGATAGAACTCAAATATGAATGCACGAGTCATGTTGTTGCCCGATCGTTTAAATTGGGTAAGATTGACAATTTGGAAAAAATAGGCTTAAGATATGATGAGAGCTCAGCCAAGGAGTTAGATGCCGAACCTATGGAGCTGCCATTGGGACCAATCACTCGAGCTCGTGCCAAGAGGTTTCAAGAAGCTTTTTCATGTTAGATTGCTCGATTTGGAATAGAAGGAATGGCCGAACAACAAGTGACCAGCTCAAGTAGCTCATTTTGCAACGTTCTACAGGCTAACTTAGTTTATTTCAGCTCAAGGGAGCTCAATTCGACACAAAGCTAGCTCATTGAGCTGATTTCAGTTTATCTTACTTAATGCATTTATATGGCTGGAATAAATTTAATTAGTTGTGTTAGTTAATTAGTTAAATTTCAGGTCAAATAATTAATTAATTTAATGTGTCTTAAATCTAGACATTTTAATTTAAACTATTAAATATGTCTTATATTAATACATAGTTTTAATGTGTCTAGTTTAGGACATCAATTTAATGTGTCTAGCTTAGGGACAAATTTAATAGCTGATGCTAATTAAATTTGTCTTAGCCGAATTAATGGTGTCCTAACTCATTTAATTTGCTGCCATTTAATTTGTCTAGGAGCATGCATGGGACAGCATGGAATGTGCAGCCAACAAATGCACCTCTTCATGGACACCAAAGGCCAAAGGTGGTGGTGATTTATCTCCTCAATGATGGCCGGGCAACTCCCCCAAGCAACATCTTTGTGTTCACATTTTGCTGAAGGTTCTTTTCACACTAAGGGCTGATCGGCTCCATGTTTTCACACCTAAAGGCTATACATATTCGTCCTTTCACACTTTAGGCACTGTTGGAGTGCCCAAAAATGCTCATTAAAGCTGAGTCCTTTTAGCTCAACCAAGCAGCACATTTAAGGAGCAATCAAGCTAGTTTTAAACACCTTGGCAGAACATAGACAACACCATTCAGCTACCTCATCAACTCCATCAATGCTCAGCTAAATAACTAGCATCTAGAAGGTGTCCATTGATATTTTTCAAGCTAGGAAGGTTCTAAGGACGCCCAAGAAGCTACCAAGAAACTTCCAGCCCCTTTCTAACTTAATTGAACCGTCCATTCAGCATCCCATATGGGCATTCAGTAGCTCTTTGTTTAGGCTATAAATATAGTAGTTTGTCACTTGTAAAAGGCTAATAAACATTTTATGAGCTTTGTTTACTTTGTGAGTTTGTTTTCAACTCTCATTGTTCTCCAAAGACTTGTCTAACTTATCAAGTAACCTTGTGGCGTCAACCCGTCTTTGTTTGAATTTATCATTTTGTTCCCAAAGTTTGGTGTTCAAATTATACCGAGGTTCCTATCATATTTGATAGCGGGTCGAGGTCTTCATCAACTATCCAATACCCATCCATCGCATTCCCGACTTAGGTGTTCTCATACTTGAACCCTTAGCTGAATTCCAACCACCATCTCTTAAACTATCCAATAGCCACATCGAACCATCTGAGCCTAGTTCTTTCTTCCTAAACAAACATTCTCGAAAGAACCTCAAGTTACTTGATTTACGATCGGGCAAACATTACGACTCAAATATCAACCAAGGTGAGTACGTATCAAGTTGGTATCAGAGTTGGTTAAATCGATGTTAGAATCAACATTTTTGTACCCTGAGATTGAATATTAGCAAAAAAAATTGAAACAAAAAGGGAAAGAATATACATTTGAAGTGACAAATTCGAAAAGTACAAAAAAAAAGTTATTACGAAAATAAAAAAAGAAGTGAAGTTCAGTTATTCCAATTTTCTTTTCTACCTGAAAACATTTCAAATCTTCTTCATACCAAACGGCCATACTTAAAAACCTTCATCTTTTGTTTGTTAGCCTGCCATTGTCCCAACATCAAAATCTCACCTAACCCAACATCACTTTTGTAAGCTGACCCCAACGTATTAATTAGTCTACATAGTTCGAGGAGAACTTTAAGAGGCAAAAACTGAGTGGTAAAAGGCAAGAGAGTGGTGAGACTATCCGAGAGAAATAAAAGCCAAAATTGAGTGACTTTTCTTTGTGAGTGGCGTGTGAGCTTTGTTGTGTGAATAACTTTCCATGTCGCAAAGCCCCGAAAGGAATCAAATGGAGGGAGGAGGATTGCAACGCATTCGCAATGTTGCAGGTGGAGGAGTGCCAGATTTGAATATACAGGCCTTAATATGTGAGATGGAAAGGCTTTTTGATTGTAAACTCGAGCCCATTGAGGATCGACTCTACCAAGTGGAGGCACGAGGACAACGAGAAAGAACCCCCTAGGATGTAAGGCGTGGGCGTCCTAATCAGAATCGGGAGGTGCCTTATGAGTCAAGTGATCAAGAGAAAGACTGTTCATCTGTTTGGAGTATGCGGAATTGAGGCCGATGTAATCGAGGTCATCAAGAAAGAGATCGTCCTGATGACAACCTCAGAAACATTAAAATGTCCATACCGCCATTCCAAGGTAAAAATGACCCAGAAGCACATCTAGAGTGGTAAAAGAAAGTCAAGCTCACCTTCGAGTGTCATAATTACTCAAAGATTAAAAAGGTGAAACTCGCAACCATAAAGTTTTCAGAGCACGCAACCGTATGGTGGGATCAGCTCGTGACTAGCCGAAAGAGGAACGGCGAGAGGCCTATCTCTACGTGGGCCGAAATGAAGGCTATCATGAGGAACCGATTCATTCCCTCATACTACCATAGGGACTTGTATCAATGGTTGCAAAATCTCACTCAAGGCAACCGTAGTGTCGAAGATTACTACAAAGAAATGAAGGTTGTCATGATACGAGCTGACATGAATAAAGATCGCGAAGTGACGATGGTGAGATTCCTAGCTGGCTTGAACCATGATATTGCCAATATCGTGGAACTTCAACACTACGTTGAAGTGATGGACATGGTCCATATGGTAATAAAAGTCGAGAAACAATTGAAGCGGAAGGAAGCCAATCGATCCTACCTATCATCTTTTTCCAACAAATAGACTCAAGGGACGAATAAAGTTCCTAATCGTCCCAAGGAGCCTTTCGTTGCTACCAAACCCAATCAATCAAGTGGCGAAACTAAAAAGAACAAGAACGAGCCTGCTTCCAACTATTCTCGAGATGTCAAGTGTTTTAAGTGCTAAGAGAGGGGACACATTGCTAGTCAATGTCCCAATCATCAGGTGATGGTGGTTCGACCAAATGGTGAAATTGAGTCCGGAGATGAAAAGGAGGAAGAACCTGAAACTCCCACCAACAAAGTAGAAGAACTCGAGATGCCCATCAAAGGAGAGATCCTCATTGTGAAAAGAAGTCTAAACATCCAAGGAATTGAAGATGAACAACAACGAGAAAACAATTTTCACACTTGCTGCCACGTTCAAGGAAAAGTGTGTAGCCTTATAATCAACGAAGGGAGTTGCACCAGCGTCATGAGTACCATGCTCATTGAAGACTTGGTTTAGCCACTATGAAGCATCCAAATTCTTACAAATTACAATGGCTAAATGACGGTGGTGAAATCAAAGTAACCAAACAAGCGAAGGTGGCGTTTTCAATAGGCAAATACCAAGACGAGGTGATTTGCGATGTTGTGCCGATGCATGCGGGACACCTTCTATTGAGGCATCCTTAGCAATTTGACCGAAGAGTAGTTCATGACGGATACATGAATAGGTATTCATTCAAGCATCTTGGAAGAAACGTCACATTAGCCCCTCTCACACCAAAGCAAGTTTATGAAGATCAACTCAAAATAAAGCAATCTGTGGAGAGATTAAAAGAAAAAGAGAAAAATAAAAAGAATGAAAAGAAACAGAGTGGAAAAAGTGAGAAAATTGAGTTAAAAACACGAGTGACAAAAGAAAAAGAAAATGAGAGAGAGAATGAAAAAACGAGTGTTTTTGCAAGAAAGAGAGAGATTCAAAAGTCATTATTGACAAAGCAACCCATTCTTGTACTTATGTACAAAGAATGCTTGTTGGAAACTAACGAGATAGAAAAATCTTTGCCTTCTCCTATTCTCCTATTTTTTCTTTGCTGCAAGAATTTGGAGACGTATTTCCCAATGAAGTGCCGAACGGGTTGCCTCCCATTTGAGGCATTGAACACCAAATTGACTTTGTGCCAGGAGCATCTATTCCGAATAGACCGGCTTATTGGAGTAATCCTGAGGAAACGAAAGAGTTGCAAAAGCAAGTAGCGAGTTGATGGAAAAAGGCTACATCCGCAAAAGCTTAGGTCCATATGCGGTTCTTGTCTTGTTGGTGCCCAAAAAGGACGGTTCATGGTGAAGGTACGTTGACTACTACGCCATCAACAAAATCACCGTCAAATATAGACACCCCATTCCCCGTCTTGATGACATGCTCAACAAACTCAACGGAGCCCAACTCTTCTCAAAGATTGATCTAAATAGTGGCTATCATCAAATCCATATGTGGGAGGGAGACAAATAGAAAACCACATTCAAGACTAAGTACGGTTTGTACGAATGGTTGGTAATGCCATTCGGTCTTACAAATGCACCAAGCACTTTTATGCGTTTAATGAATCATGTTTTGCATGCTTTTATTGGAAAATCATGCGTTGTATATTTTGATGATATTTTAATCCATAGCAAGTCATTGGAGGATCATGTTTAGCATCTGCGTGCGGTGTTAGAAGTTTTACGAAAAGAGGTACTTTATGCTAACGTAAAAAAATGTTGTTTTTCCACTGATGAGGTTGTGTTCTTAGGTTTTGTGGTGAGTGCCTGAGGTTTGCAAGTTGACCAAGAAAAGGTCAAAGCAATCAATGAATAGCCGCGCCCAATGAACATCAGCCAAGTAAGGAGCTTTCAGGGGTTGGCAAGCTTCTACCGAAGGTTTGTGCCTAATTTTAGTACCTTAGCCGCCCCCTTAACATGTATTATCAAGAAAAACTCACCCTTTAATTGGACTAATGATCAAGATAATGCATTTAATAAGATCAAGGAATGTCTAACTAATGCTCCGTTATTGTCTTTACCTGATTTTAACAAGACATTCAAAGTTGAGTGTGATGCCTCAGGAATTGGCATTAGAGCCGTTTTGACACAAGATGGAAGGCCTGTAGCCTACTTTAGAGAGAAACTAAATGGTGCCATGTTGAACTATCCAACTATGATAAGGAGATGTATACCTTGATCCGAGCCTTAGAGACTTGGCAACATTATCTATGGCCAAAGGAATTTTTAATCCATACAGATCATTAGGTCTAAAAAGCACCTCAAAGGAAAAACGAAGCTCAATAAACATCATGCCAAGTGGGTGGAATATTTGGAGTCTTTTCCTTACATGATAAATTATAAGAAAGGTAAGGAAAACGTTGTTGCCGATGCATTATCACGAAGGTATGCACTTGTCAACTTATTGGACTCTAAACTAATTGGTTTTGAGTTTATAAAAGATGTTTATCAAAATGATGTTGATTTTGGTGCAATATATAAGTGTTGTTCACATGGTGCATATGAAAAGTATTTTCAGCATGAAGGTTATCTTTTTTCTTGAAGGCAAGCTATGTATACCCCAAGGCTTCGTTAGGGAAGTGTTTGTCAATGAAGCCTATATTGGTGGACTTATGGGTCACTTTGGAGTTGCAAAGGCCTTAGCCACATTGCACGAACACTTTTATTGGCCCAAGATGAAGCATGGTGTAATAAGGAAGTGTGATCGATGCATTACTTGTAAGAAAGCAAAGTCACGGATCAAACCACATGGTTTGTACACACCATTGCCTATACCGGATGCACCATGGGTTGACATTTCAATGGACTTCGTTCTAGGTCTTCCTAGAACCAAATGAGGAAAAGATTCGATATTTGTTGTTGTGGATCATCTCTAAAAAATGGCTCATTTTATATACCTTATAGTAAAACTGATAATGTTACTAATGTTAATAATTTATTTTTCAAGGAAGTTGTTAGGTTGCATGAGATCCCTCGTACTATCGTCTCTGACCGTGACACAAAATTTCTAAGTCATTTTTGGAGAATGTTGTGGGGCAAGTTAGGCACCAAATTGCTATTTTTGACAATGTGCCACCCCCAAACGGATTGCTTAAACGGAGGTAGTTAACCGAATTCTGTCAACCTTACTTTGAGGCTCATGTGTCACAATATAATTTCATATACATATATTAGTTATGTAACCAAATATACCACATCATATATACACATATTTAAGGATTATTCATAACGTACAAGTTACTCATTCACAAGGCCAAATACACATATCAGATACACATATTTTCTTCATTTGCATCTTAATATTTACAACAAATAACCAAGGTACTTACTTATCGTACCTCAAATAGGAAACAAGTTAATTCATACCTAGCATATAGCTCATCTTAGACATTCGAACTCGATTTACCTTTGCTTGATGAACCATTCGGAATTGGATAGGACACTCGGATAATCACACATATCATACAATGCCAACATCCCAGACGTGGTCTTACATGTAGTCACATATCGATGCCACTGTCCCAGATAGGGTCTTACTCATACACATATATCGAACCACATATCGATGCCACTGTCCCAGACAGGGTCTTACCCGTACACATATATCGGAACCACATATCGATGCCATGGTCTTACTCACACACATATATTGGAATCCTATGTCATGACATATGTATCCTAGCTATTCCTAAGTTCATATGGGGGTTTCGGATGTTGTAACTCGGTCGAAACGAATTCGGAAACATATTATTCACATTTGGCCAATGCATAATTAAAATCACATATTTCATTTCAGCAAGTATAATTTGCACATAATTATAGTTAAGTATGTCTATTTGCTTATAAACTTACCTCGAACATTACAAAACGGAAGAAAGTAGCTAGTCTACAACTTTCGTTTTTCCCTGATTCAAATCAGATTTCTTTGGTTCTTGATCTAAACATATTCAAATTAAGCTCATTCAAACATATTTTCATTCAATTTAATCCAAAAACACATAAATGGGAAAATTATCATTTTACCCCTAACATTTACACCTTTTAAAATTTAGTCCCTATTGCACAAAACACAAAATATACAAAATTTCAATATACCCATGTTGGGCTGAATTTTACCCATACTCATTGATACGATCACGGCTTCCCATAAGTCAAGTCCAAGCCGAGATCCGATGGTGCTACCTCAAGAGCCGATCACAAGGGCTCGTGCAAAACAATTTAAAGAAGCCGTTATAGCTTTAGTTCAGCATGTGTGGGATGATGTCAATGCTAGACCTATCGAACCAGTTAGTGGCCATTTTGGAAATCCATGCCGAACTTTTCTACAAGTTCAGTTCAGCTCACCAAGCTCACTTTCAGTTCAAGTTAGCTCCCTCGTAGCTCTACACCAGCTCATTAGCTCGGGACCAGCTCATTATCAGCTCATGAGTTTAAGCCCAGCTCGGGTTTAGCTCATGAATTAACCATCAGCTCATGGAGTTCACTTTGAATTCATTTGACTACTATTGACTTTTTAATTAATAAGTTCAATTATTAGCTAATTAATATCCTACATATTAAATTTAGTTCACATTAGTTATATTAAGTATGTCTTAAAAGTGTTTATTGATGATAATTAAATTTGTCATAACCAAATTTAATGTTGATATTTGTGTTCACATTAGTTTGAATTAATTCTGTTCACATTTCTTGTAGAAACGCAATGAACATATGGAGATTAAAAGCAAGCATGAATTTTGAAGGTGCATGGACGGTTGGGGGACTTGAATCTCTTAGGTGCATGTTCGGCCAAGTGCATGTATGACCATATTCAATGTCTTTAAGGTTCGTGAATGTTTCCATTCATGTATGATGTGCTATCTCTTCATTCTCCAAGGTGACCATTCGGCCAAAGGACACTCACACATGCATGAAGATAGCTTGGCCAATTAACTTCCCCATGACTCTCCTTAATTCGTTCACACCTATGTTCACATGGCAAGACTATTCGGTTCACCTTGTTCACACTAGAAGACTCTTCAACATTCGGTTTCACACACATGATGGCCCTTGGAGTGTCCACAATTAATTCGTACTTTTTGGCCAAACATTGCTTCATTTAACAAGGATGGCCGAACCTACAAGTGACCATTGGACATCATGCATTCACTTTGAGTTTTCTTAAGCATGAAGATTCATTCATTTCCTATTACCATAGCCGAATCTAGACATGCACATTAAGGGTCATTTTTCTAGAATTTTCTTTAATTAATGTGTAAGCATGAAAGGCTAATCGGCTACCTAGACTTAGGTCTATAAATACTTGTTCAATTTCCATGTAAAGGACTTTTGAAACTTATGTTAATGTTATGCTGCCGAAATTGTGAGGCAAACTTTTCTTATATTTCATTCAAAGATTCGTTTGGCGTTCCTAGCGTTCTAGTTGTGTCAACGTGTTCTTTGACGTACCCGAACTTATCACTATTCATAGTGTGGCGTTCAACATACCGAGGTTCTTATCTTGTTAGATAGTGGGTCGAGGTTTCCCTTACCAAACCTATAACCGAACTCAAAAGGCTTAATCAACGGGTCGATACCATTTCGGTATTGGTTCTTGAAAGTACCTTTAGTAGTTCAAACCCGTTCTCTTCTTTACCTAATCGAACCTAAATCGACCAATTTTTTCATATCATTTTGTTCCTACCCTTTCGTTCCTACCATTCCATTTGTACCCCTCTTTCTACTTTGACTATACCTTCAACGCAACTAAACCTAACGTAACTTCTCGTAGACGATCGGGCAATCTACATACGACTCGACTCTTCCCAAGACGGTTCGTATCATCTGGTATCAGAGCTACCTAAAACGAGAAGCTTAGATGTTCGAAGCGGAGCATTCCCGAGGTAGGTTCAGAAAAAAAAATTGTATACCGAAGTTTTCTCATTTAGATTAGTTTGTTATTGTTGCTATAAAAACAAAAATCTACGCAGCCGAAGAAAAAAAATCGTGTACAAAAGTGTTTTTATTGTATTTAGTTTGTCGATATAGTACAACAAAAAAAAGTTATACAAGTTAAAATAAAAAATAAAAAAAAAGTGATTTATGCAATTCAATTGTTATTTGATCGTCAAGCTTTGATCTGATATAGTTCCCAACCCTTCTTCTATTCTACTCTCCCTAATTCGCCACATTTTTTTACCCAATTTCCTATTCTTTCAGCCTACCCTATATCGAATACATCAATCACTTGTTATCCCTTTTGAACTGACCACCTAGACCAAGGACTGAGCCTTAACGAATCTGCTTACGAAATTATGAGAAAAGTCAAGAGAGGTAAAAGGCAAGAGAGCGTGAGCGCATTCGAGGGGAGCTAAAAGCCGAACTAAGAGTGTAAATACGAGTGTGAGTGTCATCAAGCTTCTTTCTTTCTGAGCGGATTGAGAGGATTTGTTTGTGAGGCTATCTTAAACGAATAGATGTCCCAAAATAGTGGACAAAACATGGAAGAACAACAAGGGCGACAACCCGTCAGAAACGTTCTAGATTTGCAAATGCAAGCCCTTTTATGTGAGATGGAGCGATTACTTGATCGAAGGCTTAATCCTCTTGAAGATCGACTCTACCAAGTTGAGGCCCAAAGACAACGCGATGAATATCCTGAAGTTGCTAGGCAAAGACGTGAAGGGCCCAATCAACGACGAAGACAACCAAGGGTTCAAGATGATGATGTTAATGAAAATAGTGAAGATGAAAGCGATCACGGGTCTAACATAAGCCTAGAAAGGAGACGACCCCGAAATCATGGACAAGTAGATCGAAGGCGGGAAGATGATGACTTGAAGAATATCAAACTCTCCATTCCTCCTTTCCAAGGTAAATTTGATCCCGAGGCGTACCTTGAGTGGGAGAAGAAAATCGAACTAGTGTTCGAATGTCATAACTACTCTGAAACTAAGAAAGTCAAACTTACCGCAATTGAGTTTTCAGATTACTCAATGATATGGTGGGATCAGTTGACCACTAGTCGGAGGCGTAACGGGGAGCATCCCATTTCCACTTGGACTGAAATGAAGGCAGTTATGCGACGACGATTCATTCCATCCTACTATCATCGGGAGTTGCATCAAAAACTCCAAAATCTCATCCAAGGGACGAAGAGTGTGGAAGATTATTATAAACAAATGGAAGTGTGATATGAGCACGCCCCGCGAACTTTATATAGCAAGTCTGTCAAGCCAAGCAATGACATGTTGGCAAGCTGATCCCAGCTCGATTCCAGCTCCATGAGCTCCGTCCAGCTCAAATCCAGCTTATTCGAGCTCAATCCATCTTGTCTGAGCTAAACCGAGCTCACTCCTAGCTCACTTTCAACTCACGAGCTAAACCTCAGCTCAACTTCAGCTTAGGAGTTTAGCCTCAGCTCAACTTTAGCTCACGAGCTAAAGCTTAGCTCATTTTAGTTTAAACTTGGTTTTATCTTTAATGCATTAAATAAAAATTTGCATATATTTATTTAAGCATTAAACTTGTCTTATATTAATATTTTTATTAATATGTCATAGTCATTACATAAATTGATTATGTTCACATAGCTGAATTAATGCATGACATTAATGTGTTCACATCATGCCGAATTTATGAGTGTTCATGAGATATCTTAATTACTTGTTTATTTCATGTAGGTACATCCCTTTGGACGGTACAATGTATGGATGAAGAAACATCTCTTTTGGGCATTCCACACTCATGAATGAAGAAGTATTAAATGCTGGTGCATGTACGGCTAGATGCAAGGTTTCTACAAATTCATGCATGTGTTGAATGCATGTATGGACATTAAAGGCTAGTCCATGAATGGATCAAATGCATGGGATGATAGAATGCATGAATGGCTTAAGTGCATGTATGGTGGCTGTCTCCTAACTTTCCAAGGCACTTATTCGGCTAAGAAGTAGCTGTTCACACTTTGAATTGACCTATAAGCTACTACACATGCATGGATGGGTTCAAGAACGTCCAAAGGAAGGAATTAACTCAATAATTCAACACATTGATTGAATTAAGTGTATGCACAAAGGGGAGAACGAATTTACTAGGTTCATGCTGCCATTTATGAACCTACATGCTATTAAAGAGTTTAATTATGAGGATACATGTTCCATACAAGTGCATGAACGTCCCAAGGAGATGAATGCAACCTTTGGTGCACATACAAGTCACTTGAAGCCTTTTTTTTTATGATTAAGCATTCATGCACACACTTAGGGGGAAGAAAGTGTCCATTAGTGTGAACGTTTTTATTATTGTGTGAACACATAGATGCCGAATTTGAATGGTCATCTATGTGCCTATAAGTATTTGTTTTCTTTCAATTGTAAGGGACTTTTTGCCAAAATTTTTATTGAATTTAATCTTGTGAGAATTTTCTTCTCTAAACTTTGTTTGAGACTTTGTTGACTTATCTACCTAGTAGTGGCGTCAACCCTGTTTCGTTCACCCATATACCGAGGTTCCTACTTTGTTAAGTAGTGGGTCGAGGTTCTATCATTTTCATTTTCGCCTTGAAAGCCTATAAGCATTTGGGTCGATATTTTCTAATATTGGTTCGTGCTTGCTTTTGAGTTCCTTCTTTCCATTCTTTCATTTACTTTAAACCGAACCTTAATATTCATATTTTAAACCCTTCATTTGAATCCCTTGAATAGCTTCCACATAATTTATTTAGAAACATCTTTTTTGAACAAACCGAACGATTCTTTCTCGTAGAAGATCGGGCAAACTCGCATACGACTCGACTCTCCCTGAGGCAGTTCGTATCAAAGTGGCTATGATCCGTGCCGATATACAAGAAGATTGAGAAGCCACAATGGCTCGCTTTCTAGCGGGACTTAATCGAGAGATTGCAAATGTCGTAGAACTGCAACATTACATTGAGGTTGTGGACATGGTCCATATGGCTATCAAAGTGGAGAAGCAGTTGAAGCGAAAAGGTACCACCCGGGCCTATCCTAACACCAATCCTTCTAAATGGGGCCAAAGCACAAGCAAGGGTTTTCCAACAAATCGAACGAAGGATTCTTCAACAATATCTAAGGCGAATAAGCCTATTGTCGAGTCAAGTAAAGGTAAGGCTCCTGAAAGTTCCACCGCTCGTTCAAGGGACATAAAGTGCTTCAAGTGTCTTGGTCGTGGACATATAGCAAGTCAGTGCCTGAATAGACGTACTGTGGTGATAAGGGCCGACGGTGGATTGAAACGGAGGACGAGGAAGAGAACGATCTTGAATCAAATTCCGAAGTTGAGGAGGACTTAGAACAACCCATTGAAGGTGAGTTACTCATCGTCAAGCGAAGCCTAAGTCTTCAAAGTGTGGAAGAGGAACAACAACGTGAGAACATTTTTCATTCGAGATGTCAAGTGCAAGGGAAAGTGTGTAGCATCATAATCGATGGAGGGAGTTGCACAAACGTGGCAAGCACCCTCATGGTAGAAAAGTTGGGGCTATCAACCACCAAGCACCCGAATCCATACAAGCTTCAGTGGCTTAACGATGGCGGTGAACTCAAAGTGACAAAACAAGTCCTAGTGTCCTTTAGCATCGGGAAGTATTCTGATGAAGTATTATGCGATGTAGTGCCGATGCACGTGGGCCATTTACTTCTAGGACGACCATGGCAGTTCGACCGACGGGTGATGCATGATGGTTACACTAATAGATACTCCTTCAAACATCTTGGCAAGAACGTGATGCTTGCACCCCTCAGTCCGAAGCAAGTGTACAAGGATCAACAAAAACTTAAACTTTCAGTGGAACAAGCGAGAGAAAAAGAAAAGAGTGCAAAAGAGAAAATTAAGGAAAAAGAGAGAGAAAAGACTAAAAATGCGAGAGAAAATGAAAAGAAACAAAACAAGTAAAAAGTGGAGAGGAAAAAGAAAGTGGAAAAATGAGTGTGTTTGCGAGGGTTAGTGATATCCGGTGAGCGATGTTTTTGAGACAGCCTATGTATGTATTTATGTACAAGGAGGCATTGTTGAATACTAACGAGTTACCTGAAAACTTGCCTGCTTCTGTATTGTCTTTGATTCAGGAATTTGAAGACATATTTTCGGACAAAATACTAAGTGGGCTGCCCCCTATCCGAGGCATCGAACATCAAATAGACTTAGTACCCGGAGCTGCACTACCCAACCGTCCTGCTTATCGGAGTAATCCCAAAGAAACGAAGGAATTGCAAAAGCAAATTACTGAACTCCTAGACAAAGGATACATCCGAGAGAGCTTAAGTCCTCGTATGCGGTCTTGCGGTCTTGCTTGTACCCAAGAAAGATGGGTCGTGGCGGATGTGCGTGGATTGTCGCGCCATCAACAAAATCACTATCAAGTATCGACACCCGATACCCCGTCTTGACGACATGCTTGACGAATTAAGTGGAGCCTAGATTTTCACAAAAATCGATCTTAAAAGTGGCTATCGTCAAATACGAATGCGAGAAGGCGATGAATGGAAGACGACCTTCAAAACGAAATTGGGGTTGTACGAATGGTTGGTAATGCCATTCGGCCTTACAAATGCTCCCAGCACTTTTATGAGATTGATGAACCATGTATTACGTGCGTTTATTGGTAAATTTTGTGTTGTATACTTTGACGATATCTTGGTCTACAGCAAAACTTTAGAGGAGCACGTACCACATTTACGAGCGGTGTTGGAAACTTTACGAAAAGAGGTATTGTATGCTAATCTCAAAAAGTGTTCATTTTGCACTGATAAAGTTGTGTTTTTAGGTTATGTGGTGAGTGCCAACGGTTTGGAGGTGGATCAAGAAAAAGTTCAAGCGATTCAAGAATGGCCGCATCTGACGAACATTAGCCAAGTTCGAAGCTTCCATGGATTGGCTAGCTTCTACCTTCGATTTGTGCCTAACTTTAGTACCATTGCAGCACCCTTAACAAGCGTGATTAAGAAAAACTCCTCATTTCACTGGTCTGAAGATCAAGAATGTTCATTTAATTTGATTAAAGAATGTCTTGTGAAAGCTCCTCTATTGTCCCTTCCAGATTTTACTAAAACATTTGAAATTGAGTGTGATGCTTCAGGTGTAGGGATCGGGGCTGTGTTGACCCAAGACGGAAGACCGGTGGCGTACTTTAGTGAGAAATTAAGTGGCGCTTCCCTCAATTATCCGGTGTACGACAAAGAGATGTATGCCTTGATTCGATCACTTGAAACTTAGTAGCACTATCTAAGACCGAAGGAGTTCGTGATTCATTCCGATCACGAAGCACTTAAGTTTATTAAAGGTCAGCATAAACTCAACAAACGACATGCAAAATGGGTCGAGTATTTAGAATCATTTCCACGTCATCAAATACAAGAAAGGTAAAGAAAATGTAGTGGTGATGCCTTGTCACGAGATATACCTTATTGACCACTCTTGATTCTAAGTTACTTGGTTTTTATCATATGAAAGAGTTGTATGCTAATGATGAGGATTTTGGAAATATATATGCTGCTTGTGAAAATGGGTCTTTTGAGAAATTTTTCAGTCTGAAGGGTTTCTTTTAAAGAAAATAGGTTGTGTATACCACAAGGCTCCATTCAAGAGTTACTTGTGTTGGAGGTGCATAGTGGTGGCCTGATGGGACACTTTGGAATAAGCAAGACATTGTCGACCCTCCATGAACATTTTTATTGGCCGCGAATGCAGAGAGACATGGAACGGATCTGTGAGCGCTGCCTAATTTGTAAAAGGGTTAAGTCAAAGGTCCAACCTCATGGACTTTACACACCACTTCCCATTCCCGACACCCCGTGGACCGATGTCTCTATGGATTTTATTCTTGGATTACCGAAAACTAAGACAGAGAAGGACTCAATCTTTGTTGTAGTCGATAGATTCTCTAAAATGTCACATTTTATTTCTTGTGCTAAAACTGATGACGCTGTGCATATTGCTAATTTGTTTTTTAGGGAAATTGTACGACTGCATGGATTACCAAGAACGATTGTTTCCGATCAAGATACAAAGTTCTTGAGTCACTTTTGGCAGACATTATGGGGAAAACTTGGGACGAAGTTATTGTTTGCAACCACTTGTCATCCCCAAACGGATGGCCAAACCAAGGTGGTAAACCGAGTTTTGTCAACTTTGTTGCGAGCGTTGGTATGAAAGAACCTCAAGACGTGGGAAGAATGCTTACACCACATCGAGTTCGCTTATAATTGCTCTGTTCACTCGACAACCAAATTCTCTCCTTTTGAGACTGTCTATGGATTTAATCCTCTTACTCCTCTTGATTTATTACCTTTTCCTGTTGATCAATTTGTCCATACAGATGCAAGGAAAAAGGCTAAATTTGTCAAGGAATTACATAGGAAAGTTCGAGAGAATATTGAATCTCGAACCGAGCAATACGTCCAACGAGCCAACAAAGGACGAAAACGAGTTGTATTTGAACTCGGAGACTGGGTCTGGGTGCACATGAGAAAAGAAAGGTTTCCAGCTCAACGAAGATCTAAGTTGTTGCCGTGAGGAGACGGCCCCTTCCAAGTCATCGAGCGAATCAATGAAAATTCGTATAAGCTTGACTTACCAGGTGAGTACAATGTTAGTGCTAGTTTTAATGTCTCTGACTTGACTCCTTTCGATGTAGATAGTGACTTGAGGACAAGTCATTTTCAAGAGGGGGAGGATGATACGATCACGGCTTCCCATAAGTCAAGTCCAAGCCGAGATCTGATGGTGCTACCTCAAGGGCCGATCACAAGGTGATACAACTACACCTCCCGAGTTGTCGGCTGCCAATGAAGATCCTCTCGAATTGCCCGTAGGACCGATCATCCGAGCTCGAGCAAAGAGATTCAAAGATGCAACAACAACCTTAGTTGATAGAGTTTGGGGTGAAACCGTTGCTGGACTTCTTGAAAGCTCTTGGACCAGCAAGCCAAGCAAACCATGCATACTCCTTCAAGCTCAAATCAGCTCAACTTCAACTTAACTTAGCTCAATGAGCTCGTTTCAGCTCATTTCATTATTGCGTTTATTATGCTGGAATAAATCATTTAAGTTGCTGTTAGTTTTATTAGTTATTTGTTTTAATAATTAATTTGTCATAATCTGGACATGTTTTAATTATGTTCTAAATTAAGTACTTAATTAATTAGGACCAATTAAATATGTCTTAACTATTACAAAGATTAATTATGTCCAGCCTAATTTATGGTGCAAGTTTTATTTATGTTGCTGAATTTAATGTGTCTAAAAGGGATTTAATTTGCTGAATTAAATGTTGTAGGTACATTACCCCTTGGACGGCATAGGTGCATGGATGATTTAAAATTGGTGTGCTGATCTTTGGTGTTCCCTAAGTGACCATTCAGCCAAACCTTACAACTCTTCAAGAAGACCGATTGGCTGCCCAAGACAAATTAAGGCTGTTCACACCCACCTGATTATTCCTTTCACACCAAGGGCTGTTTGGTTTTGTTTGTTCACACATGTGTGGCTGTTCAAATCGGTTTGTTCACATTCTAAGACTATTGAAGTGCTCTAGACAGCTCCTTAATCACATGAACATTCGGCTGAATCAAGCAAAGAAGATTAATTCCAAATTCAAGCATTTGGCGAACCTATTGATGGCATTTCAGCTCCCAAAAATTCATTCAATTTTTCTATTGAATCAAGGCATCTAGAAGCTACCCTTACTGTTCTCCATGCACAAGAAACTTCAAGGAAGCTTCATCAAAAATTCTGGAATTTTCGAAACCATTTAGCTACCTCAAGAGCCTATTCGGCTATCCCTTGCATTCACTATAAATTGTGGCTTGTGTTACTTTGTAAAGAACTTTTGGACTTTTGTTAATGTTATGCTGCCAAATTTGTTAGGCAAAAACTTTTCTCAAATTTTGTTCAAAGATTCGATTGGCTTCCTAGCGTTCTAGTGTGTCACCTGTTGCTCTTTGTTAAAACCGAACTTATCACTACTCGTAGTGTGGCGTTCAAACATACCGAGGTTCCTATCTTGTTAGATAGTGGGTCGAGGTTTTTCCTTTACTAATTCCAAACCGAACTAAAAGATCTTATAAACAACGGGTCGATACCAAATCAGTATTGGTTCTTGTTTGCACTTTTTGTTCAACTCCATTTCTCCATTTACCTAATTGAACCAATTCCTTCATCCATACCTATTTGGACTCCAAACCCGAATTTTCAAACTCTTCTTACCTATTCTAATCCGAACCCAAAACCAATACCCTTCTTTCCTTCATCTGACCTTTTCAATTAAACCTAATGTAACTTCTTGTTGACGATCGGGCACACTAATACGACTCGACTCTTCTGAGGCGGTTCGTATCACAAGGGCTCGTGCAAAACAATTTAAAGAAGCCGTTATAGCTTTAGTTCAGCATGTGTGGGATGATGTCAATGCTAGACCTATCGAACCGCTTAGTGGCCATTTTGGAAATCCATGCCGAACTTTTCTACAAGTTCGATTCAGCTCACCAAGCTCACCTTGATTCAAGTTAGCTCCCATGTAGCTCCACACCAGCTCATTAGCTGGGACCACTCATTATCACTCACGAGTTTAAGCCCACTGGGTTTAGCTCATGAATTAACCATCACTCGTGGAGTTCACTTTGAATTCATTTGACTACTATTGACTTTTTAATTAATAAGTTCAATAATTATCTAATTAATATCCTACATATTAAATTTAGTTCACATTAGATATATTAAGTGTGACACCGAATGTGACCCTAGTGGGAGAGTGGTTTTGGGACCACGAAACCGAGTCACAAGAATAATTAAGTGTTATATTCCGTACTTATTGTATGTGGAATTGGTATGCGTAAATATTTCGTGTCTCGATTTTTATTAATTAGGTGCTAAATTATAAGAAAGGACTTAGTAGTGAACTTTGAAAGTACGATAGGAAAATAGGTGATGACTAATTAAAGCATGCATGCAAAATAATGGACTTGCATGTCAAATTCCCCTTTTACAAGTAATGGCCGGCCATGACAAAGAATATGGGTCAAACATGTCATGAAACATGTTTTGTTGGGCATTAGGAGAAATAGTAAACAAATAAGCATGGGTAAGAAAAGAATGAAAAAAAAATGTGTGTGAGAGAGTGGCATACCCCATTGCCGTGAGTTGTAGAGAAGGAAAGAAAAAATTTTGTTCATCCTTTCTTTGAGCCAAAACTAAGGAAGAAGGAGGATTTTTGCTTCATGCTTGGTTTGGAAGAGATCTAGAAGGAGATTTGGCTAAGTTTGCATCAAGATTAAGGTATGTATGAGGTTGTGTTGGGAGTTTCATGCATGTTTTGGTTGCTAACTTGATGTGCATGTTAGCCATGGCTCAAATCTTTGGTATGCCATGGAAATGGTATTTGGCCAAAGTTGTTATAGTGATAAAGCCATTGCATGCTAAGTGTGAAGCTTGATGATGATGCATGCAATGATGGATTTTCTACTCATGAGTAAGATTTTGAGTTTTCTCTTTGTTTTATCATGATTAAAGTTGAAAAGGAGCATGATTGTCATACTTGGCCATGATGCATTCTTGAGCATGATTCATGCTTCTTGCATGTTAGTTAAAAGTTTGTGTTTTGGATGGCTATGGACACTTTGAAAATTCGCCATGCTCATATATGCATATATATGATTGCACATTTTGTTTGGTTATGAACTAAGTGATGAATATATTGATTTAAAGAAGAAAATGTGGAAGAATGCTTGTGAAATTGCAAGCACAATTCGCCTAGCACACATATAAGTGCTTGATGCTATATTATAAGTTTTGGGCCACAATGTGCAAGCATTAATTAGTAGATTGCATGCTGTTTTTGTGAGGTATTATGCAAATTTTGACCTCAACAAGTACATGAATATTCGCCTTGGGTAGCCCATTGAAGGCCTTAGCATTTCCTTGATGTTCAAACAAATTGTATTGAATTGCTTGATGTAGTATAAAATGTGCATGACCATTGTGTATTCAAGCTAAAGAGTGGCCATATGACCATCTAAAATCCTTGTCATATTCGCCATAAGCAAGCACAATGAGGTTTTAATAAATTGAATTTGTTTGAATTAGCTCAAGAGCCAAGAGGGCCACAATTGGACAAGGGAAGGAAAAGGTGATCGAATAGCAGAAAAAGCCGTTCGACAACATCCGAGGTAAGTCCTCAAGAAGTGACCTTACTTGAATTATGTGAGATGAAATATGGATGTGTATGATTATTGATTATGTGTGTATGATTATTTGAATTCCACCGGGCTAAGTCCCAAGGCGAATATGCTAATGATATTAATTGTGTTTGAGCCTTAGTAACGAAAATGAAATATGTATGTCCAATGATTATTGATGTATGTGTGCATGAGAAATTGAATGATATCGGGCTAAGCCCAAGACAATTATGTTGAAATTATATCCGGTTAAGACCAAGGCAATTGTGCTAGTGGTTATATCAGGGCTAAGGCCCAAGGCATTCGTGAAGTTATTCTATCAGGGCTAAGACCAAGGCATTTGTGCACGTGATTATATCCGGTTATATTCAAGAATCTTGGGCTGGAGGTGAGTGTTGGTTGCTGAAATGAATTTAATTAGTACACTCGGACAGCCCAAAGGATAAGGTACGTTATATGTGCATTGGAAAGTCGACGTGTTTGAGCAACATTCGCTCAATCGACTAATGAATTTCAGTTATTGAATTGATTGATGCTTTGCGAACTTATACAATGATGAAGTATGAAGTAAGAATGTGTATTAATGAAATGATGCATTTGGCTATGTGAATGTATTGCTGTAAATTATAGTTCATTATATTCCTTGAGACTTACTAAGCATAAAATGCTTACCCGTTGCTTTGGCTCTTAGTTTTCTAGATTTCGCCGAGGCAATCGGATTTGGGATCGTTGAAGTCAAGTCATCCACACTATCAAGCCTCCATTTTGGTATAAATTTTGTTTGAACTTGAGATGGCATGTATAGGACTACCCCTTGTTTGTTAAATATGTTGTAATGTAAGTATGTACGGTAGATGCGAAAATGGCTCGAAAAGGAAGTATGAACTTAGACTAATTGTGGGTTGTATGTATATATTTTGTGTCATGATGTGGCTATGGCTTGAAATGAGAATGTTGGTCATATGATCAGCCATTGGCACGGTTAAAATGATCATATATGAACCTATGTATGGTAAGGCTAGTTGAATCATGGAGACCACCAAATAGGTGAGTCCTATCTTAAAACAGATGCTGCCAGCTGCAGTGGCGTGAATGTGAAAAATCACCAAAATTCATAGGAATGGAATTAGATAGTGAATAAGCTATGTAAATGAACCTTGATGAGTCTATTTTCATATGGAAGAAATGAAACGGTCATAGGAGTTACAGGTTAAGAGATATTAAAGCTATTGTGAGACAGGGCCAGAATGGTTTCTGGGTTCCCTGTCGCAACTTTAAAATTCACTATAAATTATCCAAAAGAATTAGGAGATATATCTTATATGTACAGATTCCATTTTGCGTCTAGTTTCATTAGAAATAAACGACACCAGAATTAAAGCCCTGTACAGAGAGATATTCAAGTTATACCGCGCGAAGGTCGGAGCAGTCGATCCCTGTAACAGGGGTAACTTTAACTAATAAACTGTACCAATTGGCCCGACAAAAAATCCTAGAAATAAATCCATGGATGGATATATGAGTCTAAATTCAGGGAAAATTTACGAAACCAGTTTCCGAGTTTTGAAACTCGAGATATGATTTTTAAGGCGACAATGACGCAGTTTTCCACTATTGGAAATGTCAAATTGGTGGGCAAAAACATGTGAACTTGGTTTGTTAACCCTCGGGTCCGACACGCGATGGTCTCGGTTTTGGGGTGTTACAATTTTATTGGTATCGAGCCACGGTTTAGTCGATTCTAGGACTACCGTGATGTGTTTGGGGTCTAGCTATACATGCCATTAAATGATGAATCGATAGTGTGATGAATTCGACAATTTGACTTCATGATTGTTTATAGCAATGGATCCCGATCCCAACCGAAGCGATAGCTGATGATGTGGAGAGTGTGGCGCTGCTCCGCGCAAGGGACAATGGCCACGGACTCTCAACCTATGGCCAATAATCCTAATGATGAGGCTAGGCAAGCCTTTTATAGTGTGATGAACGAATGGTTCAATCAATACATTCGAACCAACACTACTGTTCCACCACCTCCATTCCCGACGAATGCAACCCCGCACCTACAATACCTCCGGTGATCGACCCAATAAGGTCGTAAGCCCCAGTCGATAGGATTCGAAAACATGGGGCCACTTGAATTTAAGGCTACGGATGATGATGATGCCGAAGCGAGCTGAATTATGGTTAGATAACACTATCCGGTGCTTGATGAGCTATCCTGCATACACCGATGAGTGCTTAAAGTGTACCATCTCCTTGCTACGCGAGTCCGCCTACTATTGGTGGAGTACTCGACTTGTGGTGCCTAGAGAGCAAGTGACTTGGGAATTCTTTCTAACCGAGTTAGAAAAAAGTATATCATCAGAGATTCATCGACCAAAAGCGGAGGGAGTTCCTTGATCTTAAGCAAGGTTCTATGTCCGATTCTGACTACGAACGAAAGTTTGTGAGGCTTAGCCAGACGCGAGAATGCATTTCGTCCGAAGCTATTATGTGCAAACGCTTGAGGATGGGCTGAATGATGATATAAGGATGTTTGTTGGCATTCTCGAGATACGAGAGTTCGTAGTACTTGTTGAGCGAGCTTGTAAAGTCAAGAGCTTAGAAAGGAGAAACAAAAAGGTGATGTGGGGATTGGAGAATTCGAAAGAGGTCTCGGAAAGTCTCTTCAACAAGCATCAAGAGATTTCGAGATGATGCGAGCCGGTCTAGAGGCGTTTGGGATTTTCTAGACGAGGACGCGATCGACCCTGTGACCACACGAGTCACCTCGATTGCGGTGGCGGAAATGATCGCCGAGAGAGGATGAGTGTCCACATTGTGGCAAATGGCATTCGGGAGCTGTTGGTTTCGTGATCGCTCTCGCTATAAGTGTGGATCGGCCGACCATTTTATGAAGGATTGCCCGAGGATGCATGAGCAGAATGCAAGTCGAGTGCAAACCCGGTGCTACCATCGCCGAGGTAGGCCACCTAGAAATATGGGCAATGTCGGTGGCGGTCGAGAGGATCTAGAGATGCTACCATCGATCTCGAGGCTCGTGCTCTGCTAGGACTTATGCCATACGCCAGCACGCCGAGGATGCCGCCTCCGGATGTTATTACCGCAGACTTTCACTCTTTTCAATACAAATGTAATTGCTTTGATTGACCCCGGTTCTACTCATTCTTATATATGTGAAACCTTAGCATCCAAGAAGACTTTGCCCATTGAGTCTCTCGAGTTTGTAATTCGGTGTCAAACCCTTGGGTCATTACGTGCTTGTTAACAAAGTGTGCAAGAAAAGTCCCCTAGTGTTCCGAGGTTCTTGTTTTCCGCGGACTTAATGCTTTTGCCATTCGATGAGTTCGATGTTATTCTTGGTTTGGATTGGTTGACCATGCACGATGCGGTTGTAAATTGCAAGAGCAAGACTATCGATTTGAGGTGCGCGAATAATGAAATAATTCGGGTTGAGTCCACGGACTTAAAGGGTTGCCACCGTAATATCGCCGATGTTGGCCCGTAAATATGTAAGAAAAGGGTGCGGAAGCGTACCTTGCGACGTACTTTCGATGACAAGGAATCGAGAAGAAACCCGAATCTGTGCTCGTGGTTTGTGAATACCCGGATGTTTTCCCAAGAATTGCCGGGTTTACCACTGCTCGAGAAATAGAATTTGGCATCGAATTGGTACCGGTACCACCCCAATTTCGATAGCTCCGTGATCGTATGGCACCAACGGAATTGAAGGAGTTGAAAACTCGGTTGCAAGAATTGGTGGATAGAGGTTTTGCTCTTGAGTTTTTCGCCTTGGGGTGCGCCGGTGTTGTTCGTGAAGAAGAAGGATGGAACCATGCGACTATGCATCGACTATCGTCGACTTAACAAAGCGACGATAAAGAACAAATATCCGTTGCCACGTATTGATGACTTGTTCGATCAATCAAGGAGCCTCGGTGTTCTCGAAAATAGATTTGAGATCGGGCTACTATCAATTGCGAATCCGAGATTCAGACGTGCCCAAGGCGCCTTGAACGAGATATGGTCACTATGAGTTCTGGTGATGCCGTTTGGGCTCACTAATGCCCTGCGGTATTTATGGATTTAATGAATCGAATCTTTAGACCATATTTGGATCGATTAAGTAGTCGTGTTCATTGATGACATCTTGGTCTATTCAAGAAATGAGACCGAACATGCTGAACACTGCGGTTAGTCTTTGCAAATTTTACGGGACAAGCAATTATATGCTAAGTTCAGCAAGTGTGAGTTCGTTAAGAGAGGTAAGCTTCTTGGGTCATGTGGTATTCGTGACGGTATTCGAGTCGAATTCAATAAAATTTCAGCCATACTAAATTGGAAGCCTCCGAGAAATATTACCGAGGTTCAAGCTTTTTGGGGCTTGGTTACTACCGACGATTTGTAAAGGCTTCTCAACGATAGCCACGCCGATGACGGCTACTCCAAAAGGATGTTAAGTTGAATGGACGGAGAAATGCCAAAAAGCTTCGATCAATGAAAACTTATTTGGTGAAGCCCCAATTCTAGTGCAACCCGAGTCCGCAAGGAGTTTGTCATCTATAGCGACGCCTCTCTACTTGGGTTAGGTTGCGATTAATGCAAGAAGGTCGAGTTGTGGCCTATGCGTCGAGGCAATTAAAGCCACATGAGAAAATTATCCGACTCATGATCTCGAATTGGCCGCCATCGTATTCGCCTTAAAGATTTGGCGACATTACTTATTCGGTGAAAGGTGCCATGTATACTCGGATCACAAAAGTCTCAGTATTTGATGACCCAACGAGACTTAAATCTGCGACAAAGACGTTGGCTCGAGCTGTTAAAGGATTATGAGTGATCATTGACTATCACCGGGAAAGGCGAATGTAGTTGCGGATGCCTTGAGTCGTAAATCGTTATTCACTTTACGAGCGATGAATGTGCACTTGTCTATCCGATCCGACGGTGTGTTAGTGGCTGAAATGAAAGCCAAACCATTATTGACACACCAAATTCGAGAAGCTCGTAAAGTCGATGACGAGTTGGTTGCAAAAGCGGGCGCGTGTGTTCGAACAAGGACTCGGAGTTTCAAATCGACGATGACGATTGTTTGAGGTTCAAAAGTCGTCGTGTGTCCCAAAGAATTGAACTCATTTCGATAATTCGAATGAAGCCCATTGTAGCCGAATGGCAATCCACCCGGGAGTACGAAGATGTACAATGATTTGAAACGCCGATTTTGGTGGCATGGTATGAAGCGAGACATCTCCGACTTTGTTTCAAGATGTTTAATATGTCAACAAGTGAAAGCGGAACATCGGTGCCTTGAGATTACTTCACCAATCACGATACCCGAGTGGAAATGGGATCGAGTCACAATGGACTTTGTATCCGGACCGCCATTGTCGCAAGTAAGAAGGATGCGGTTTGGGTCGTGGTAGATCGATTGACTAAGTCGGCCCACTTTGTCCCCGTGACGCACGGATTTTTCAATGGACAAATTAGCGGAATTGTACGCTTTCGATTGTGAAATTACACGGGTGCCTATTTCTATCGTGTCGGATAGAGATCCGAGATTTACCTCGCGGTTTTGGAAAAAGTTGCAAGAAGCTTTGGGTACCAAGTTGCATTTCAAAGACCGCCTTCCACCCCCAAACCGATGGTCAATCCGAAGCGGGTAATTCAGATACTTGAGGATATGTTAAGATGTTGCGTCCTCGAGTTTAGTGGTTCATGGGAACGGTATTTGCCGCTGATTGAATTCGCTACAACAACAACGACTTTCAATCGAGTATTAAGATGGCACCTACGAGGCTTTGTACGGCGTAAATGCCGTACACCATTGTTTTGACCGAGCTTGGTGAAAGCAAGATTTTCGGTGGATTTGATTAGGGATGCCAAGAAAGTGAAAGTAATCCGTGAAAGTTTGAAGATAGCCTTCGATCGTCGTAAGTCGTGCGCGGATATGAAGCGTAAGGATATCGAGTATCGTGGGTGATAAAGTGTTCCTCAAGGTATCGCCTTGGAAAAAATACTCGTGTTGGTAGTAAGGGCAAGTTGAGCCCGAGGTTCATTGGGCCATATGAGATATCGAGCGAGTCGGTCCAAGTGGCATATCGCTTGATTTTGCCCCGAACTCAAAAGGTTCACGATGTCTTCCACGCTTCGATGCTTCGACGTTATAGATCCGATCCATCGCACGTGATTAGTCCATCGAAATTGAAATTCAAGCTAATATGAGTTATGAGGAAGAACCAATTCGTATCCTATCACGAGAAGTGAAAGAGTTATGAAACAAGCGGGTTCCGCTAGTGAAAGTGTTATGGCTCAAGCACGGGATAGAAGAAGCTACTTGGGAGACCGAGAACTCAATGAGAGAGCGATATCCGAACCTATTTACGGTAAGCTTTTCGGGACGAAAATCTCTTGAGTGGGGAGAGTTGTGACACCCGAATGTGACCCTAGTCGGAGAGTGGTTTGGGACCACGAAACCGAGTCACAAGAATAATTAAGTGTTATATTCCGTACTTATTGTATGTGGAATTGGTATGCGTAAATATTTCGTGTCTCGATTTTTATTAATTAGGTGCTAAATTATAAGAAAGGACTTAGTAGTGAACTTTGAAAGTACGATAGGAAAATAGGTGATGACTAATTAAAGCATGCATGCAAAATAATGGACTTGCATGTCAAATTCCCCTTTTACAAGTAATGGCCGCCATGACAAAGAATATGGGTCAAACATGTCATGAAACATGTTTTGTTGGGCATTAGGGAGAAATAGTAAACAAATAAGCATGGGTAAGAAAAGAATGAAAAAAAAAATGTGTGTGAGAGAGTGGCATACCCCATTGCCGTGAGTTGTAGAGAAGGAAAGAAAAAATTTTGTTCATCCTTTCTTTGAGCCAAAACTAAGGAAGAAGGAGGATTTTTGCTTCATGCTTGGTTTGGAAGAGATCTAGAAGGAGATTTGGCTAAGTTTGCATCAAGATTAAGGTATGTATGAGGTTGTGTTGGGAGTTTCATGCATGTTTTGGTTGCTAACTTGATGTGCATGTTAGCCATGGCTCAAATCTTTGGTATGCCATGGAAATGGTATTTGGCCAAAGTTGTTATAGTGATAAAGCCATTGCATGCTAAGTGTGAAGCTTGATGATGATGCATGCAATGATGGATTTTCTACTCATGAGTAAGATTTTGAGTTTTCTTTGTTTTATCATGATTAAAGTTGAAAAGGAGCATGATTGTCATACTTGGCCATGATGCATTCTTGAGCATGATTCATGCTTCTTGCATGTTAGTTAAAAGTTTGTGTTTTGGATGGCTATGGACACTTTGAAAATTCGCCATGCTCATATATGCATATATATGATTGCACATTTTGTTTGGTTATGAACTAAGTGATGAATATATTGATTTAAAGAAGAAAATGTGGAAGAATGCTTGTGAAATTGCAAGCACAATTCGCCTAGCACACATATAAGTGCTTGATGCTATATTATAAGTTTTGGGCCACAATGTGCAAGCATTAATTAGTAGATTGCATGCTGTTTTTGTGAGGTATTAGTGCAAATTTTGACCTCAACAAGTACATGAATATTCGGCCTTGGGTAGCCCATTGAAGGCCTTAGCATTTCCTTGATGTTCAAACAAATTGTATTGAATTGCTTGATGTAGTATAAAATGTGCATGACCATTGTGTATTCAAGCTAAAGAGTGGCCATATGACCATCTAAAATCCTTGTCATATTCGCCATAAGCAAGCACAATGAGGTTTTAATAAATTGAATTTGTTTGAATTAGCTCAAGAGCCAAGAGGGCCACAATTGGACAAGGGAAGGAAAAGGTGATCGAATAGCCGAAAAAGCCGTTCGACAACATCCGAGGTAAGTCCTCAAGAAGTGACCTTACTTGAATTATGTGAGATGAAATATGGATGTGTATGATTATTGATTATGTGTGTATGAGTATTTGAATTCCACCGGGCTAAGTCCCAAGGCGAATATGCTAATGATATTAATTGTGTTTGAGCCTTAGTAACGAAAATGAAATATGTATGTCCAATGATTATTGATGTATGTGTGCATGAGAAATTGAATGATATCCGGCTAAGCCCAAGACAATTATGTTGAAATTATATCCGGTTAAGACCAAGGCAATTGTGCTAGTGGTTATATCCGGGCTAAGGCCAAGGCATTCGTATGAAGTTATTCTATCCGGGCTAAGACCAAGGCATTTGTGCACGTGATTATATCCGGTTATATTCAAGAATCTTGGGCTGGAGGTGAGTGTTGGTTGCTGAAATGAATTTAATTAGTACACTCGGACAGCCCAAAGGATAAGGTACGTTATATGTGCATTGGAAAGTCGACGTGTTTGAGCAACATTCGCTCAATCGACTAATGAATTTCAGTTATTGAATTGATTGATGCTTTGCGAACTTATACAATGATGAAGTATGAAGTAAGAATGTGTATTAATGAAATGATGCATTTGGCTATGTGAATGTATTGCTGTAAATTATAGTTCATTATATTCCTTGAGACTTACTAAGCATAAAAATGCTTACCCGTTGTTTTGGCTCTTAGTTTTCTAGATTTCGCCGAGGCAATCGGATTTGGGATCGTTGAAGTCAAGTCATCCACACTATCAAGCCTCCATTTTGGTATAAATTTTGTTTGAACTTGAGATGGCATGTATAGGACTACCCTTGTTTGTTAAATATGTTGTAATGTAAGTATGTACGGTAGTGCGAAAATGGCTCGAAAAGGAAGTATGAACTTAGACTAATTGTGGGTTGTATGTATATATTTTGTGTCATGATGTGGCTATGGCTTGAAATGAGAATGTTGGTCATATGATCAGCCATTGGCACGGTTAAAATGATCATATATGAACCTATGTATGGTAAGGCTAGTTGAATCATGGAGACCACCAAATAGGTGAGTCCTATCTTAAAACAGATCTTTGCCACTGCAGTGGCGTGAATGTGAAAAATCACCAAAATTCATAGGAATGGAATTAGATAGTGAATAAGCTATGTAAATGAACCTTGATGAGTCTATTTTCATATGGAAGAAATGAAACGGTCATAGGAGTTACAGGTTAAGAGATATTAAAGCTATTGTGAGACAGGGCCAGAATGGTTTCGGGTTCCCTGTCGCAACTTTAAAAATTCACTATAAATTATCCAAAAGAATTAGGAGATATATCTTATATGTACAGATTCCATTTTGCGTCTAGTTTCATTAGAAATAAACGACACCAGAATTAAAGCCCTGTACAGAGAGATATTCAAGTTATACCGCGCGAAGGTCGGAGCAATCGATCCTCGTAATAGGGTAACTTTAACTAATAAATCCATGGATGGATATATGAGTCTAAATTCAGGAAAATTTTCTGAAACCAGTTTCGAGTTTTGAAACTCGAGATATGATTTTAAGGCGATAAGGACGCAGCTTTTCCACTGACCGAAATGTCAAATTGGTGGGCAAAAACATGTGAACTTGGTTTGTTAACCTCGGGTCCCAACACCGGCGATGGTCTCGGGTTTTGGGGTGTTACATTAAGTATGTCTTAAAAGTGTTTATTGATGATAATTAAATTTGTCATAACCGAATTTAATGTTGATATTTGTGTTCACATTAGTTTGAATTAATTCTGTTCACATTTCTTGTAGAAACGCAATGGACATATGGAGATTAAAAGCAAGCATGAATTTTGAAGGTGCATGGACAGTTGGGGGACTTGAATCTCTTAGGTGCATGTTCAGCCAAGTGCATGTATGACCATATTCAATGTCTTTAAGGTTCATGAATGTTTCCATTCATGTATGGTGTGCTATCTCTTCATTCTCCAAGGTGACCATTCGGCCAAAGGACACTCACACATGCATGAAGAAAGCTTGGCCAATTAGCTTCCCCATGACTCTCCTTAATTCGATCACACCTATGTTCACATGGCAAGACTATTCGGTTCACCTTGTTCACACTAGAAGACTCTTCAACATTCGGTTTCACACACATGATGGCCCTTGGAGTGTCCACAATTAATTCATACTTTTTTACCAAACATTGATTCATTTAACAAGGATGGCTGAACCTACAAGTGACTATTGGACATCATGCATTCACTTTGAGTTTTCTTAAGCATGAAGATTCATTCATTTCCTATTACCATAGCCGAATCTAGACATGCACATTAAGGGTCATTTTTCTAGAATTTTCTTTAATTAATGTGTAAGCATGAAAGGCCAATCGGCTACCTAGACTTAGGTCTATAAATACTTGTTCAATTTCCATGTAAAGGACTTTTGAAATTTATGTTAATGTTATGCTGCCGAAATTGTGAGGCAAACTTTTCTTATATTTCGTTCAAAGATTCGTTTGGCGTTCCTAGCATTCTGGTTGTGTCAACCGTGCTCTTTGACGTACCCAAACTTATCACTATTCATAGTGTGGCATTCAACATACCGAGGTTCCTATCTTGTTAGATAGTGGGTCGAGGTTTCCCTTACCAAACCTATAACCGAACTCAAAAGGCTTAATCAATGGGTCGATACCATTTCGGTATTGGTTCTTGAAAGTACCTTTAGTAGTTCAAACCCGTTCTCTTCTTTACCTAATCGAACCTAAACTGACCAATTTGTTCATATCCTTTTGTTCCTACCCTTTCGTTCCTACCATTCCATCCGTACCCCTCTTTCTACTTTGACTATACCTTTAACGCAACTAAACCTAACGTAACTTCTCGTAGACGATCGGGCAATCTACATACGACTCGAATCTTCCCGAGACGGTTCGTATCACACTATCTAACAAGATAGGAACCTCGGTATATTTGAACGCCACACTATAAGTAGTGATAAGTTCAGTTTTGATAAAGAACAACAGTTGACATACTAGAACGCTAGGAAGCCAATCGAATCTTTGAACGAAATTTGAGAAAAGTTTTGCCTAAAAAATTCGGCAGCATAACATTAACAAAAGTCCAAAAAAGTTCTTTTCAAAGTAACACAAGCCACAATTTATAGTGAATGCAAGGGATAGCCGAATAGGCTCTTGAGGTAGCTAAATGGTTGCTGAAAATTCCAGAATTTTTGATGAAGCTTCCTTAAAGTTTCTTGTGCATGGAGAATGGTAAGGGGCAGCTTCTAGATACCTTGATTCAATAGAAAAATTGAATGAATTGTTTGGGAGCTGAAATGCCATCAATAGGTTCGGCCAAATGCTTGAATTTGGAATTAATGTCTGCTTGATTCAAATTAATGTTCATGTGATTAAGGAGCTGTCTAGAGCACTTCAATAGTCTTAGAATGTGAACAAACCGATTTGAACAGCCACACATGTGTGAACAAAACAAAACCGAACAGCCCTTGGTGTGAAAGGAATAATCGGGTGGTGTGAACAGCCTTAATTTGTCTTGGGCAGCCAATCGGTCTTCTTGAAGAGTTGTAAGGTTTGGCTGAATGGTCACTTAGGGACACCAAAGATCAGCACACCAATTTTAAATCATCCATGCACCTATGTCCGTCCAAGGGTAATGTACCTACAACATTTAATTCAGCAAATTAAATCCCTTTTAGACACATTAAATTCGCAACATAGACAAATAAATCTTGCACCATAAATTAGGCTGGACATAATTAATCTTTGTAATAGTTAAGACATATTTAATTGGTCCTAATTAAATAAGTACTTAATTTAGAATATAATTAAAACATGTCCAGATTATGACAAATTAATTATTAAAACAAATAACAAATAAAACTAACAGCAACTTAAATGATTTATTCTAGCATAATAAACGCAATAATGAAATGAGCTGAAACGAGCTCGTTGAGCTAAGTTAAGTTGAAGTTGAGCTGATTTGAGCTTGAAGGAGTATGCATGGTTTGCTTGGCTTGCTGGTCCAAGAGCTTTCAAGAAGTCCAGCAACGGTTTCACACCAAACTCTATCAACTAAGGCTGTTGTTGCATCTTTGAATCTCTTTGCTCGAGCTCGGGTGATCAGTCCTACGGGCAATTCGAGAGGATCTTCATTGGTAGCCGACAACTCGGGAGGTGTGGTTGTATCAATCATGCATTCACTTAGTGTTTTCTTAAGCATGAAGATTCATTCATTTCCTATTACCATAGCCGAATCTAGACATGCACATTAAGGGTCATTTTTCTAGAATTTTCTTTAATTAATGTGTAAGCATGAAAGGCCAATCGGCTACCTAGACTTAGGCCTATAAATACTTGTTTAATTTCCATGTAAAGGACTTTTGAAACTTTTGTTAATGTTATGCTGCCAAAATCATGAGGCAAACTTTTCTTATATTTCGTTCAAAGATTCGTTTGGTGTTCCTAGCGTTCTAGTTGTGTCAACCGTGTTCTTTGTCGTACCCAAACTTATCACTATTCTAGTATGGCGTTCAACATACCGAGGTTCCTATCTTGTTAGATAGTGGGTCGAGGTTTCCCTTACCAAACCTATAACCGAACTCAAAAGGCTTAATCAACGGGTCGATACCATTTCGGTATTGGTTCTTGAAAGTACCTTTAGTAGTTCCAAACCCGTTCTCTTCTTTACTTAGTCGAACCTAAACTGACCAATTTGTTCATATCCTTTTGTTCCTACCCTTTCGTTCCTACCATTCCATTCGTACCCCTCTTTCTACTTTGACATACCTTCAACACAACTAAACCTAACGTAACTTCTCGTAGACGATCGGGCAATCTACATACGACTCGACTCTTCCTGAGATGGTTTGTATCACAGACCCAGTCTCCGGGTTCAAATACAACTCTCTTTAGTCCTTTGTTGGCTCGTTAGACGTATTGCTTGATTCGAGATTCAATATTCTCTCGAACTTTCCTATGTAGTTCCTTGACAAATTCAGCCTTTTTTCTCGCATCTGTATGTGATACGAACCGTCTCGGGAAGAGTCGAGTCGTATGTAGATTGCCCGATCATCTACGAGAAGTTACGTTAGGATTAGTTGAGTTGTAGGTATAGTCGAGTAGAAAGAGGGGTACGAATGGAATGGTAGGAACGAAAGGGAAGGATCAAAAATGGTATGAACAAATTGGTCGGTTTAGGTTCGATTAGGTAAAGAAGAAAGAACGGGTTTGAACTACTAAAGGGACTTTCAAGAACCAATTACCGAAATGGTATCGACCCGTTGAGTTAGCCTTTTGAGTTCGGTTATAGGTTTGGTAAGGGAAACCTCGACCCACTATCTAATAAGATAGGAACCTCGGTATGTTGAATGCAACACTATGAATAGTGATAAGTTCGGGTATGACAAAGAACACGATTGACACAACTAGAACGCTAGGAACGCCAAACGAATCTTTGAACGAAATATAAGAAAAGTTTGCCTCACGATTTTGGCAGCATAACATTAACAAAAGTTTCAAAAGTTCTTTACAAAGTAACACAAGCCATAATTTATAGTGAATGCAAGGGATAGCCGAATAGGCTCTTAAGGTAGCTAAATGGTTTCTAAAAATTCCAAAATTTTTGATGAAGCTTCCTTGAAGTTTCTTGTGCATGGAGAATGGTAAGGGGCAGCTTCTAGATGCCTTGATTCAATAGAAAAATTGAATGAATTGTTTGGGAGCTGAAATGCCATCAATAGGTTCGGCCAAATGCTTGAATTTGGAATTAATGCTGCTACTTGATTCAGCCGAATGTTCATGTGATTAAGGAGCTGTCTAGAGCACTTCAATAGTCTTAGAATGTGAACAAACTGATTTGAACAGCCACACATGTGTGAACAAACAAAACCGAACAGCCCTTGGTGTGAAAGGAATAATCAGGTGGGTGTGAACAGCCTTAATTTGTCTTGGGCAGCCAATCGGTCTTCTTGAAGAGTTGTAAGGTTTGGCTGAATGGTCACTTAGGGAACACCAAAGAGCAGCACACCAATTTTAAGTCATCCATGCACCTATGCCGTCCAAGGGGTAATGTACCTACAACATTTAATTCAGCAAATTAAATCCCTTTTAGACACATTAAATTCGGCAACATAGACAAATAAATCTTGCACCATAAATTAGGCTGGACATAATTAATCTTTGTAATAGTTAAGACATATTTAATTGGTCCTAATTAATTAAGTACTTAATTTAGAACATAATTAAAACATGTCCAGATTATGACAAATTAATTATTAAAACAAATAACTAATAAAACTAACAGCAACTTAAATGATTTATTCCAGCATAATAAATGCAATAATGAAATGAGCTGAAACGAGCTCGTTGAGCTAAGTTGAGTTGAAGTTGAGCTGATTTGAGCTGATTTGAGCTTGAAGGAGTATGCATGGTTTGCTTGGCTTGCTGGTCCAAGAGCTTTCAAGAAGTCCAGCAACGGTTTCACCCCAAACTCTATCAACTAAAGCTGTTGTTGTGTCTTTGAATCTCTTTGCTCGAGCTCGAGTGATCGGTCCTACGGGCAATTCGAGAGGATCTTCATTGGCAGCCGACAACTCAGGAGGGGTGGTTGTATCAGTATGGACAAATTGATCAATAGGAAAAGGTAATAAATCAAGAGGAGTAAGAGGATTAAATCCATAGACAGTCTCAAAAGGAGAAAATTTGGTTGCCGAGTGAATAGAGCGACTATAAGCGAACTCGATGTGGGGTAAGCATTCTTCCCATGTCTTGAAGTTCTTTCATACCAACGTTCACAACAAAGTTGACAAAACTCGGTTTACCACCTTGATTTGGCCATCCGTTTGGGGATGACAAGTGGTTGAAAACAATAATTTTCGTCCCAAGTTTTCCCCATAATGTCTGCCAAAAATGACTCAAGAACTTTGTATCAACGATCGTTCTTGGTAATCCATGCAGTCGTACAATTTCCCTAAAAAACAAATTAGCAATATGTACAGCGTCATCAGTTTTGGCACAAGAAATAAAATGTGACATTTTAGAGAATCTATCGACTACAACAAAGATTGAGTCCTTTCCTGTCTTAGTTTTCGGCAATCCAAGAATAAAATCCATAGAAACATCGGTCCACGGAGTGTCGGGAATGGGAAGTGGTGTGTAAAGTCCATGAGGTTGGACCTTCGACTTAGCCCGTTAACAAATTAGGCAGCGTTCACAGACCCGCTCCACGTCTCTCCACATTCGCGGCCAGTAAAAATGTTCATGGAGGTGATACGATCCGCCTCGGAAGAGTCGAGTCATATTAGTGTGCTCGATCGTCAACAAGAAGTTACGTTAGGTTTAATTGAAAAGGTCGGATGAAGGAAAGAAGGGTATTGGTTTTGGGTTCGGATTGGAATAGGTAAGAAGAATTTGAAAGTTCGGGTTTGGAGTCCGAATAGGTATGGATGAAGGAATTGGTTCAATTAGGTAAGGGGGAATTGAAGAAATGGACGTAATGGTATGAAGGGTAAGAACGAAATGGTATTATGAAATGGTTCGAATGGAATAGTCGGTTTGGGTACAATTGGTAAATGGAGAAATGGGGTTGAACAAAAAGTGCAAATAAGAACCAATACCGATTTGGTATCGACCCGTTGTTTATAAGCTCTTTTAGTTCGGTTTGGAATTGGTAAATGAAAACCTCGACCTACTATCTAACAAGATAGGAACCTCGGTATGTTTGAATGCCACACTACGAGTAGTGATAAGTTCGGTTTCGATAAAGAACAACGGTTGACAAACTAGACATTAGGAAGCCAATCGAATCTTTGAACGAAATTTGAGAAAAAGTTTTGCCTAACAAATTTGGCAGCATAACATTAACAAAAGTCTCCAAAGTTCTTTACATGAAAAAAATAACAAGTATTTATAGGCCTAAAGTCTAGGTTGCCGAATGGCTTTCATGCTTACAAATTAAGTAAAAGAAAATTCTAGAAAATTAATCCTTAATGTGCATGACTAGATTCTGCTATGGAACATGAATTGTGAATGCTTCATGTTTAAGAAATGACAAGTGAATGAATGAAGCTCCAAGGGACACTTGCTGGGTTCGGCCTCCCTTGTTTAATGAAGCAATTAAGTGGCAACCTTTAGCCAAAAATCATGAATTAAATGGTGTAACTCCAAGGGCCAAAATAGGTGTGAATGCCGTAACCTGAAGAGTCCATAAGTGTGAACATGGTGAACCAAAAGGACTTGTTGTGTGAACACAATGTGAACAGAATGTAGAGGTTCATGGAGGAAGTCATTCGGCCAACCATCTCATGCATGTATTATGTCCCTTTGACCGAATAGTCACTTGTGTAGATGAAGAGGTAGCACAACATTCATGGCTCTTGGTCATTCATGAACCTTTGGAATTAATGTACCTTGCCATTCATGCATTTCACCAATTCATGCATCTTGAGTGGCCATGCACCTTAGCCGTTCATGCACCCTCCAAAAGACATGTTGCTTCAAGCTCCATACATCCATTGAGTTTCTACAAGAAAATGTGAACAGAATTAATTCAAGCTAATGTGAACACAAATGTAAACATTAAATTCGGTTATGACAATTTAATTAATATCAATAAACACTTTTAAGACATATTTAATAAAACTAATGTGAACTAAATTTAATATGTGGTTTATTAATTAACTAATTAATGAACTTATTAAATAAAAATTTAATAGCAGTCAAATGAAGTCAAAGTAGTTTTCATGAGCTAGAATTCAACTCATGAGCTAAAACCGAGCTGGACTTGGACCCATGAGTTGGTAGTGAGTGGACCCGAGCCGGGAACCTGAAGTGAGCTGGTGGCGAGCTCGATGAGTTGAGCCGACTTGCGTGTAGTTGCATGGTGAGTTCAAGGAACTGAATCAGCTTTCTCAAGCGCCCTAATGGCTTTCAATCCAAAGTTGAGCTATAAAAGCTCTGATGGACTCCTTAAACTTCTTGGCTCGAGCTTGAGTAACAGGACCTTGTGGTAGCACCATAGAATCCTCGCTCGAACTAGCTGAACCATGGGGCGCGATCACATCAGGAGGGTCGACAATGTCTTGCTTATTCCAAAGTGTCCCATCAGGCCACCAGTATGCGCCTCCAACACAAGTAACTCTCAAATGGAGCCTTGTGGTAGACACAACCTATTTTCTTTAAAAAGAAACCCTTCGTGCCTGACAAATTTCTCAAAAGAACCATTTTCACAAGCAGCATATATAGTTCCAAAATCTTCATCATTAACATACAACTCTTTCATATGATAAAAACCAAGTAACTTAGAATCAAGAGTAGTCAATAAGGTATACCTCTGTGACAAGGCATCAGTGATACGAACCGCCTCGGGGAGAGTCGAGTCGTATGCGAGTTTTCCCGATCGTCTACGAGAAAGTATCGTTCGGTTTGTTCAAAAAGGATGTTTCTAAATAAATTACGCGGAAGCTATTCAAGGGGTTCAAATGAAGGGTTTAAAAAATATGAATATTAAGGTTCGGTTTAAAGTAAATGAAAGAATGGAAAGAAGGAACTCAAAAGCAAGCATGAACCAATATTAGAAAATATCGACCCAAATGCTTATAGGCTTTCAAGGCAAAATGAAAATAATAGAACCTCAATTCGCTACTTAGCAAAGTAGGAACCTCAAGATAAGGGTGAAAGAAACAGGGTTGACGCCACTACTAGGTAGATAAGTCAACAAAGTCTCAAACAAAGTTTAGAGAAGAAAATTCTCACAAGATTAAATTCAAAAAAAAAAATTTGGCAAAAAGTCCCTTACAATTGAAAGAAAACAAATACTTATAGGCACATAGATGACCATTCAAATTCGGCATCTAGGTGTTCACACAATAATAAAAACGTTCACACTATGTATTAAAATAGTTCATAAATTCGGCAGATTCATGAACTAGTTGAATGGACACTTTCTTCCCCCTAAGTGTGTGCATGAATGCTTAATCATAAAGAAAGGCTTCAAGTGACTTGTATGTGCACCAAAGGTTGCATTCATCTCCTTGGGACGTTCATGCACTTGTATGGAACATGTATCCTCATAATTAAACTCTTTAATAGCATGTAGGTTCATAAATGGCAGCATGAACCTAGTAAATTCGTTCTCCCCTTTGTGCATACACTTAATTCAATCAATGTGTTGAATTATTGAGTTAGTTCCTTCCTTTGGACGTTCTTGAACCCATCCATGCATGTGTAGTAGCTTATAGGTCAATTCAAAGTGTGAACAGCTACTTCTTGGCCGAATAAGTGCTTTGGAAAGTAAGGAGACAGCCACCATACATGCACTTAAGCCATTCATGCATTCTATCATCCCATGCATTTGATCCATTCATGGACAGCCTTTAATGTCCATACATGCATTCGACACATGCATGAATTTGTAGAAACCTTGCATCTAGCCGTACATGCACCAGCATTTAATACTTCTTCATTCATGAGTGTGGAATGTCCAAAAGAGATGTTTCTTCATCCATACATTGTGCAGTCCAAAGGGATGTACCTACATGAGATAAACAAGTCATTAAGATATCTCATGGACACTCATAAATTCGGCATGATGTGAACACATTAATGTCATGCATTAATTCAGCTATGTGAACATAATCAATTTATGTAATGACTATGGCATATTAATAACAAATATTAATATAAGACAAGTTTAATGCTTAAATAAATATGTGCAAATTTTTATTTAATTCATTAAAGACAAAACCGAGTTTAAACTAAAATGAGCTAAGCTTTAGCTCGTGAGCTAAAGTTGAGCTAAGGTTTAGCTCGTGAGTTGAAAGTGAGCTAGGAGTGAGCTAGGAGTGAGCTCGGTTTAGCTCAGGCAAGATGGATTGAGCTCGAATAAGCTGGATTTGAGCTGGACGAAGCTCGTGGAGCTGGAAACAAGCTTGGATCAGCTTGCCAACATGTCATTGCTCGGCTTGACAGACTTGCTCGATAAAGTTCGCGGGGTGTGCTCGTATCATTCCCCCCTCTTTTAGGCTACTTGTCCTCAAGTCGAGCTGTTTATCCATGGGAGAACTTTGACTCGTGCATGGTTTTCCTCGATCAAATGGGATGGAAGATGTCACACAAACCTGAAAAATTCTTACCGCAGCCGGTAAAAAGAAACTCAAAGGAGTCAAATTCAAATGTGTTCGATAGTTCATAAAATATTCATTCAATCGAACATATGCCAAAAATCTCAATTGGACAAAGCAAGCATACATAAATTTATCAAAGAGTTTCGTTAGACCATCGTTACAAACATGAAAACTAAGTTGGATCAAGGGATAATTGGTTGAAAATGATGGTAGGCACTTAAACACATTATTCCTCATCCAAAACATTTTAATTTCTTTAATCGAATATAGTAACTCATTTGGTCCGTTGTCTTGCTCATGCAAGGTATGCCATGGCCAAAGGTATGCTAACTCTTCCTTTCGTTTTTGAACAACATGAGGGGAGTCTCCAAATTCCAACGTAATAATCACATCATCACAATGCCAAAAGGAAAAATCCATCACATCAAAGTATAAATAATTTCCAAACAACCAATCAATGGAATTTTCAACTTCAATCGAATTGAGCAAAGATATTTGAAAATTTTCAGATGACTTACCTTGACGAATATGAAGAGAAGACAATTGAGGATTGGATTTACCTTTCTCGGTCAAAATGAATCTTCTCTTTGGATAGATAACGAAGACAAACCTATTACTCCGATAAATTTGAATAGGTGGTGACGCACCATGACATGTCTTGCTCCTCGAGGGTGGAATTCACAAAAATAAGACTGGTTAGTATTATCAAAAACTATGGACTTAAATGGAACAGGAAAGTTACCATGGAAATTTGATTCAATTCCAAAAACATAGGTTGGCCTTACCTTCTCGAAATGAAACGAAAATTTCAGATGTGGCCAAACAAGGTGATTAATAAATGAATCAAAATTGAAACCCAAATCATTGAATTTCACCTTCTTATCAAAAGTTCAAACTTCAAGCAAACATAATTTGAATGTAAATGATGCAAAGCGCTTAATGTTTCCATAAAATGAATTCATGTAGCAAATTCCAGCTATGTGAACACATTAATGTCATGCATTAATTCAGCTATGTGAACATAATCAATTTATGTAATGACTATGGCATATTAATAACAAATATTAATATAAGACAAGTTTAATGCTTAAATAAATATGTGCAAATTTTTATATAATGCATTAAAGACAAAACCGAGTTTAAACTAAAATGAGCTAAGCTTTAGCTCGTGAGCTAAAGTTGAGATGAGGCTAAACTCCTAAGCTGAAGTTGAGCTAAGGTTTAGCTCGTGAGTTGAAATTGAGCTAGAAGTGAGCTCGGTTTAGCTCAGGCAAGATGGATTGAGCTCGAATAAGCTAGATTTGAGCTGGACGGAGCTTGTGTAGCTGGAAACGAGC
This sequence comes from Gossypium arboreum, assembly GCF_025698485.1. Taxonomy (NCBI): domain Eukaryota; kingdom Viridiplantae; phylum Streptophyta; class Magnoliopsida; order Malvales; family Malvaceae; genus Gossypium; species Gossypium arboreum. The sequence goes on along the minus strand of NC_069077.1, from coordinate 73,471,167 downwards.
TTGGATCAGCTTACCAACATGTCATTGCTCGGCTTGACAGACTTGCTCGATAAAGTTCGCGGGGCGTGCTCGTATCAATGAGTCATAGTATGAATCTCTTTGTCTCAACATAGATGGCAAAAAGGAGTCACGATTGGAACTTTTTTTCAGGTAGTAGTCGGGGGTATATCTCCGTGGGGTTCTTGGTTCCATTTTACGACTTGAAGAAACTCGATCACTTTGGTCTTGTTTAGTCGCCATTCTTCGCATTTCTTGCACCAAGTATTGGTATTCCGATTCGGTGAACTCTTCGCGTGACATTATTTTTGTTGCTAAAAAGAAAATGTTAGATCACAAAACAAAATAAAAAAAAATTAAGTACCTCACCACAAACCTCACAATTTTGCTCGGAAAGAAGAAGAAAAACAAAGGTGTCACTCCCGCTCGTGTTTACACTCGTTTGGCTTTTACCTCCACTCGAATGATCTCACTCGCTCATGCCTTTTTCCGCTCCTTTCTCCTCTTATAACCTTGTAATAGACTTAGTATAACTTGATCTCTAGTATTGTGGGTCGGTTTCAAATGGTTTTACAAAGGATAACATATGAGGGGTTACGGGTTGGCTAAAAGAAAAGGAAATTGGGTAAAAAAAAAAAAGTGTGGCGTGGATGAGATTAGAATAGAAGATGAATCAGGAACGATATCAAACCAAGGGCTTTGACTTTCGAACAACAATCGAATTGCATTAAACACTTTTTTTTTCAGATTTTTTTTTCTTTTCGAAATTTTTTTTTGAATTTTTTTTCAAATTTTTTTTACTTGTATAACTTTTTTTTGTACTATATTGACAAACTAAATACAATAAAACACTTTTTGTACACGATTTTTTCTTCTTATTATGTAGATTTTGTTTTTATAGCAAAGCAGCCTAACTAATCAAAATAAGAAAACTTCAGTATACGAAATTTTTTTTCTATACTCTTTTTTTTTTCCGGATCCTACTTACTTGCGTTCACTTGGACTAGCTTGGGATTAATTTCGTCGAACGATCTTTTCGTTTTAGTAGCTCTGATACCAAATGATACGAATCGCCTCGGGAGAGTCGAGTCAGATCTTGAGTTTGCCCGATCGCTCACGAGAAAGTATCGTTCGGTTTGTTCAAAAGGATGTTTCTAAATAAATTATGCGGAAGCTATTCAAGGGGTTCAAATGAAGGGTTTAAAAATATGAATATTAAGGTTCGGTTTAAAGTAAATGAAAGAATGAAAGAAGGAACTCAAAAGCAAGCACGAACCAATATTAGAAAATATCGACCCAAATGCTTATAGGCTTTCAAGGCTAAAATGAAAATAATAGAACCTCGACCGCTACTTAGCAAAGTAGGAACCTCAAGATAAGGGTGAAAGAAATAGGTTGACGCCACTACTAGGTAGATAAGTCAACAAAGTCTCAAACAAAGTTTAGAGAAGAAAATTCTCACGAGATTAAATTCAATAAAAATTTGGCAAAAGTCCTTACAATTGAAAGAAAACAAATACTTATAGGCACATAGATGACCATTCAAATTCGGCATCTAGGTGTTCACACAATAATAAAAACGTTCACACTAATGTATTAAAATAGTTCATAAATTTGGCGATTCATGAACTAGTTGAATGGACACTTTCTTCCCCTAAGTGTGTGCATGAATGCTTAATCATAAAGAAAGGCTTCAAGTGACTTGTATGTGCACCAAAGGTTGCATTCATCTCCTTGGGACGTTCATGCACTTGTATGGAATATGTATCCTCATAATTAAACTCTTTAATAGCATGTAGGTTCATAAATGGCAGCATGAACCTAGTAAATTCGTTCTCCCCTTTGTGCATACACTTAATTCAATCAATGTGTTGAATTATTGAGTTAGTTCCTTCCTTTGGACGTTCTTGAACCCATCCATGCATGTGTAGTAGCTTATAGGTCAATTCAAAGTGTGAACAACTACTTCTTAGCGAATAAGTGCCTTGGAAAGTTAGGGAACAGCCACCATACATGCACTTAAGCCATTCATGCATTCTATCATCCCATGCATTTGATCCATTCATGGACCAGCCTTTAATGTCCATACATGCATTCGACACATGCATGAATTTGTAGAAACCTTGCATCTATCGTACATGCACCAGCATTTAATACTTCTTCATTCATGAGTGTGGAATGCCCAAAGAGATGTTTCTTCATCCATACATTGTGTAAAGTCCAAAGGATGTACCTACATGAGATAAACAAGTCATTAAGATATCTCATGGACACTCATAAATTGGCATGATGTGAACACATTAATGTCATGCATTAATTCAGCTATGTGAACATAATCAATTTATGTAATGACTATGGCATATTAATAACAAATATTAATATAAGACAAGTTTAATGCTTAAATAAATATGTGCAAATTTTTATATAATGCATTATAGACAAAACCGAGTTTAAACTAAAATGAGCTAAGCTTTAGCTCGTGAGCTAAAGTTGAGATGAGGCTAAACTCCTAAGCTGAAGTTGAGCTAAGGTTTAGCTCGTGAGTTGAAAGTTGATACGAGCACGCCCCGAGAACTTCATCGAACAAGTCTGTCAAGCCAAGAATTGACATGTTGGCAAGCTAATCCCAGCTCGTTTCCAGCTCCACGAGCTCCGTCCAGCTCAAATCTAGCTTATTCAAGCTCGATCCAACTTGCCTGAGCTAAACCGAGCTAACTCCTAGCTCATATTCAGCTCACGAGCTAAACCTTAGCTCAACTTTAGCTCATTTTAGTTTAAACTCGGTTTTGTCTTTAATAAATTAAATAAAAATTTGCACATATTCATTTAAGCATTAAACTTGTCTTATATTAATATTTGTTATTAATATGTCATTGTCATTATATAAATTGATTATGTTCACATAGCCGAATTAATGCATGACATTAATGTGTTCACATCATGCCGAATTTATGAGTGTTCATGAGATGTCTTAATGACTTGTTTATTTCATGTAGGTACATTCCTTTGACGGTACAATGTATGGATGAAGAAACATCTCTTTGGGCATTCCACACTCATGAATGAAGAAGTATTAAATGCTGGTGCATGTACGGCTAGATGCAATGTTTCTACAAATTCATGCATGTGTCGAATGCATGTATGGACATTAAAGGCTAGTCCATGAATGGATCAAATGCATGGGATGATAGAATGAATGAATGGCTTAAGTGCATGTATGGTGGCTGTCTCTTAACTTTCCAAGGCACTTATTCGCCAAGAAGTAGCTGCTAACTAATTCTATGTTGACCATAGAGCTCCTTGAACATGTTCACACTTTGAATTGACCTATAGGCTACTACACATGCATGGATGGGTTCAAGAACGTCCAGGGAAGGAATTAACTCAATAATTCAACACATTGATTGAATTAAGTGCATGCACAAAGGGAGAACGAATTTACTAGGTTCATGCTGCCATTTATGAACTTACATGCCATTAAAGTGTTTAATTATGAAGATACATGTTCCATACAAGTGCATGAACGTCCCAAGGAGATGAATGCAACCTTTGGTGCACATACAAGTCACTTGAAGCCTTTCTTTATGACTAAGCATTCATGCACAAACCAAGGGGAAGAAAGTGTCGATTCACTAGTGCATGAATCACGAATTTATGAACTATTTTAATACATTAGTGTGAACGTTTTATTATTGTGTGAACACCTAGATGCCGAATTTGAATGGTCATCTATGTGCCTATAAATATTTGTTTTCTTTCATTTGTAAAGGACTTTTCGCCAAAATTGTTAATGAACATTTATTCTTGTGAGGTTGCTTCCTCTCATATCTCGTACAAGTTTCGAAAGACTTATCTGGCTTGTGTTAGTGGCGTCAATCGTCTTGTTTGAACTTATCACCAATCTTGGTGTGGTGTTCACCTATCCATCTATCCATCTTTTCACCTTAACAATATAGGAACCGGGGTGACACTTCTTAGTGTTGAATCATTCCTGACGTTAAGTTCGTTTTCCATTCCCATCCTTCAAATTATTTTCTTGTAACCAAACCGACCCATTTATCCATCTCCCATCTTTGCTACACATAACCAAACCTATTACTAAATTCACCCTACTTTGAAACCTTCCGCTTACCCGTATCTTTTCATTTACTTCTAGTTCTAAAACCCGAAGCACGAACGATTCTTTCAAATGACGATTGGGCAACTAATTGAATTCGACTCATCATCCCGAGTCGAATCACAGCATTTGGTATCAGAGCTTGTAAATTGAGAGGCGCCGACATTTTTTATCAAGATCGAACTAGGTTCGTTGTAAAAAAAAAATTCAAGTTGTAATTTTCGTTCTCTCTCTTGTAATAGTGATATTGTGAAGTATTAAAAAAAAGACAAAAAAAACAAAAATTATAAAAAAAAAAGTGAAGTGATCAAGTTCTTCTGTTGTTTATATTTTGACCCGATCAACAAAGTGTTCTTGTCATCAACTTTGCACCCCATTCCCAAAACGTCACACTACACCAAAGACTATTTTTCTTTTAGCCTACCCGTACACTGCGACATTCTAACCTTTGTAACCATCTTGAAACTGACCCCAAGGCACCAAGACAAGTCGAAAGAAATAAAATACGAGCTTACGAGATTAAGCTTGAGTGGTAAAAGGCTAGAGAGAGTGAGATCATTTGAGTGGAGGTAAAAGCCAAACGAGTGTAAACACGAGCGGGAGTGACACCTTTTTTCTTCTTCTTTCCGAGCGAAATTGTGAGGTTTGTGGTGAGGTACTTAATTTTTTTTATTTTTTTTATTTTGTTTTGTGATCTAACATTTTCTTTTTAGCAACAAAAATCATGTCACGCGAAGAGTTCACCAAATCGGAATACCAATACTTGGTTCAAGAAATGCAAAGAATGGCGACTAAATGAGACCAAAGTGATCGAGTTTCTTCAAGTCGTAAAACAGAACCAAGAACCCCACGGAGATATACCCCTGACTACTACTTGAAAAAAGTTCCAATCGTGATTCCTTTTCGCCATCTACGTCGAGACAAAGAGATTCATACTATGACTCATATTCATCAGCGAATTCGAGAAGTGACTTCGATCGAAAGTCCTTTTCATCAAGAAATTTGAGAAGACGAGAAGTTGATTACGATTTTGATTCGTTCCAAGATGGCATTCGAAGAGAAAGACATACTCCTACTAGATCTTCAAAGAAAACTTACTCGGAGTATTCTTCACGAAGTTTTGATTGTGAATCATACGCAAATAGTTCTTCATCTTTTGAACAAGATTTGTATTCTCATCGTTCCTTTGTACATTCTTGTAAAGAGAAAGTAAAGAAAAGAAAAGAAAAAGCAAAAGAAGAAAAAGAAAACGAAATAAAAAGAAAAGAGAGGCAAGAGGCAAGTAAGAGAGAAAATGAGCGAATCTTGAGAGAACTTGAAAAAGCCTTTGAAAAAGCCTTTGAAAAGCAAAAAGAAAATGAAAATGAGATTGAAAAAGAGAACGAAAAGAAATTTGAGAGTGAAAAAGAAGATGAAAAAGAAATTTAAACAAAAGAAACGAGTGATTAAGAAGAAAAAGAATCGAGTGAGAAAACAAGTGAGCAAGTGAGGATTATTTCTACTAACCCACTGTTCGATCTTCTTGTGAGTTAACTTTTCAGGTTCCTAGAAGTTTGTGCGACCAATTCCATCTACATTACCTTCCAAACGAGAAGTGTTTTAGGTTGTTCGAAAAAGGTAAGTTCGCGAATGACTACCACCCACTTGCGATCGAAGGTAAGGAAGGTAAGGATTCTTTGTTTATCGAATCAAAGTCACTTGATTTGGATAATTTTGTTCACTTATCGTTGTTAACGAATTTGTTTTAAAAGGTGCCATATCTGCTTTTCTTATGACGATTACTACATTGGCAAATTTGTTGACAACATTGGATTAGTTTTTTCTGCTTAATTTTGAACATGTTTGATCAAAGTCATCACGTAAAAATTCGATGTGTTTGACCACGCAAACTTTTGAACTCATGTGTTAAATCTTTATGTTTAAATATGCCTACTCAATTGATTTGTGATAAATCACTGCTTGAAAAGTTGCATGTTCGTTAAAAATTCTTTGTTTGGCATCCATGTTAAAAGATCTTCACATGATATGTGCAATTGTGTTCTTCATGAACAATCTTTGAGTTTTGTGCGAAATTTCCATGTAGTGATTTGCATTCCCGATTAATACTCTTGAAGTATGAACCTTTGCATTTTGGTATGCTCGATTTTGTCAAATCAACATGTGTGTTTAAACTAGTGAAATATAATTCGTGTGGTGAGTTGATTATATCTTTTTCTAATATGTTGCTTGTTGGAATTCCTAAACAAGTTCGTGTGTTCAAGCCTGGTATTTGCTACATGAATTCATTTTATGGAAACATTAAGCACTTTGCATCATTTTCAATCAAAATATGTTTGCTTGATGTTCAAACTTTTGATAAGAAGGTGAAATTCAATGATTTGGGTTTCAATTTTGATTCGTTTACTAATCACCTTGTTTGGCCACATCTGAAATTTTCGTTCCATTTTGAGAAGGTAAGATCGACTTATGCTTTGGGACTTGAATCAAATTTCAACGATGATTTATTTTTTTATTTTCAGTCCATACCTCCTATTGAAACTAACCTTTTACATTTTTGTGAATGTAACCCTTTAAAAAGCACGAGCTGTCATGGTGCTTCGTCACCAACCCAAGTTGATCGAGGTAAAAGGTTTGTTTACATTATCTGTCCGAAGAGAGAAGATTTATCTTGTTTAAAAAAGGTAAAACCGATCCTAAATTTTCTTCTCTTCAAGATCGACAAGGTAAAGTTTATGAAAATTTTCAAATACATTTACTCTATTCGAATGTTGTTGAAAATCTTTTTGATGGTTTGATGTTTGGAAATTGTTTGTACCTTGTTGTGATTGATTGTTGTCTTTGGCCTAGTAGTGATCCGTTAGTGTTGGAAAGTGATTACACAAATCATGTTGTTTATAAGCGAAAGAGTGATTTAGTTTCCAATTGGCCATGGTACACTTTGCGTGTACATTCCCATGAATTGTTATTTTTGAATAAACATATTGAAATGTTTTGGATGAGGAATAATGTGTTTAAGTGCCTGCCATCGTTTACAACCAATTATCCGTTGATCCAACTTAGTCTTCATGTTTGCAACAATGGTCTAACGAAACTCTTTGATAAATTTACGTATGCTTGCTTTGTCCAATTGAGATTTTTGGCATATGTTCGATTAAATGAATTTTTTATGAACTTCGAAAACATTTGAATCTGACTCCTTTAAGTTTCTTTTTATTTGCTGTGGTAAGAATTTTTCAGGTTTGTGTGACATCTTCCCTCCCATTTGACCGAGGAAAACCATGCATGAGTCAAAGTTCTCCCATGGACAAATGGATCGACTTGAGGACAAGTCGCCTAAAAGAGGGGGGGAATGATACGAGCACGCCCCGCGAATTTCATCGAACAAGTCTTTCAAGCCGAGCATTGACATGTTTGCAAGCTGATCCCAGCTCGTTTCCAGCTCCACGAGCTCCGTCCAGCTCAAATCCAGCTTATTCAAGCTCGATCCAACTTGCCTGAGCTAAACCGAGCTCACTCCTAGCTCATATTTAGCTCACGAGCTAAACCTTAGCTCAACTTCAACTTAGGAGTTTAGCCTCAGCTCAACTTTAGCTCACGAGCTAAAGCTTAGCTCATTTTAGTTTAAACTCGGTTTTGTCTTTAATACATTAAATAAAAATTTGCACATATTCATTTAAGCATTAAACTTATCTTATATTAATATTTGTTATTAATATGTCATTGTCATTATATAAATTGATTATGTTCACATAGCCGAATTAATGCATGACATTAATGTGTTCACATCATGCCGAATTTATGAGTGTTCATGAGATGTCTTAATGACTTGTTTATTTCATGTAGGTACACTCCTTTGGACGGTACAATGTATGGATGAAGAAACATCTCTTTTGGGCATTCCACACTCATGAATGAAGAAGTATTAAATGTTGGTGCATGTACGGCTAGATGCAATGTTTCTACAAATTCATGCATGTGTTGAATGCATGTATGGACATTAAAGGCTAGTCCATGAATGGATCAAATGCATGGGATGATAGAATGCATGAATGGCTTAAGTGCATGTATGGTGGCTGTCTCTTAACTTTCCAAGGCACTTATTCGGCCAAGAAGTAGCTGCTAACTAATTCTATGTTGACCATAGAGCTCCTTGAACATGTTCACACTTTGAATTGACCTATAGGCTACTACACATGCATGGATGGGTTCAAGAACGTCCAAGGAAGGAATTAACTCAATAATTCAACACATTGATTGAATTAAGTGCATGCACAAAGGGAGAACGAATTTACTAGGTTCATGCTGCCATTTATGAACTTACATGCCATTAAAGTGTTTAATTATGAAGATACATGTTCCATACAAGTGCATGAACGTCCCAAGGAGATGAATGCAACCTTTTGGTGCACATACAAGTCACTTGAAGCCTTTCTTTATGACTAAGCATTCAAGCACAAACCAAGGGGGAAGAAAGTGTCCATTCAGCTAGTGCATGAATCTGCCGAATTTATGAACTATTTTAATAAATTAGTGTGAACGTTTTTATTATTGTGTGAACACCTAGATGCCGAATTTGAATGGTCATCTATGTGCCTATAAATATTTGTTTTCTTTCATTTGTAAAGGACTTTTCGCCAAAATTGTTAATGAACATTTGTTCTTGTGAGGTTGCTTCCTCTCATATCTCGTACAAGTTTCGAAAGACTTATCTGGCTTGTGCTAGTGGCGTCAATAGTCTTGTTTGAACTTATCACCAATCTTGGTGTGGTGTTCACCTATCCATCTATCCATCTTTTCACCTTAACAATATAGGAACCGGGGTGACACTTCTTAGTGTTGAATCATTCCTGATGTTAAGTTCGTTTTCCATTCCCATCCTTCGAATTATTTTCTTGTAACCAAACCGACCCATTTATCCATCTCCCATCTTTGCTACACATAACCGAACCTATTACTAAATTCACCCTACTTTGAAACCTTCCGCTTACCCGTATCTTTTCATTTACTTCTAGTTCTAAAACCCGAAGCACGAGCGATTCTCTCGAACGACGATCGGGCAACTAAATGAATTCGACTCATCATCCCGAGCCGGATCGCAGCAAAAGTGAGCTAGGAGTGAGCTCGGTTTAGCTCAGGCAAGATGGATTGAGCTCGAATAAGCTAGATTTGAGCTGGACGGAGCTCGTGGAGCTGGAAATGAACTTGGATCAGCTTTCCAACATGTCATTGCTCAGCTTGACAGACTTGCTCGATAAAGTTCACGGGGCGTGCTCGTATCAATCAGCCACTACATTTTCTTTACCGTTCTTGTATTTAATGATGTAGGAAAATGATTCTAAATACTCGACCCATTTCGTATTTCGTTTGTTGAGTTTATGCTGACCTTTAATAAACTTAAGTGCTTCATGATCGGAGTGAATCACGAACTCCTTCGGTCTTAGATAGTGCTGCCAAGTTTCAAGTGATCGAATCAAGGCATACATCTCTTTGTCGTATACCGGATAATTGAGGGAAGCGCCACTTAATTTCTCACTGAAGTATGCCACTGATCTTTTATCTTGGGTCAACACAGCTCCGATTCCTACACCTGAGGCGTTACACTCAATTTCAAATGTTTTAGTAAAATCGGGAAGGGACAATAAAGGAGCTTTCACAAGACATTCTTTAATCAAATTAAATGAACGTTCTTGATCTTCAGACTAGTGAAATGCAGTTCTTAATTATGCTTGTTAAGGGTGCTGCAATGGTACTGAAGTTGGGCACAAACCGACGGTAGAAGCTAGCAAATCCATGGAAGCTTCGAACTTGGCTAATGCTCGTCGGACGCGGCTATTCCTGAATCGCTCGAACTTTTTCTTGATCCACCTCCAAACCGTTGGCACTCATAACATATCCTAAAAACACAACTTTATCAGTGCAAAATGAACACTTTCTGAGATTAGCATACAATACCTCTTTTCGTAAAGTTTCCAACACCGCATGTAAATGTGGTACGCGCTCCTCTAAAGTTTTGCTGTAGACCAAGATATCGTCAAAGTATACAACACAAAATTTACCAATAAATGCACATAATACATGGTTCATCAATCTCATAAAAGTACTGGGAGCATTTGTAAGGCCGAATGGCATTACCTACTATTCGTACAAACCCAATTTCGTCTTGAAGGCCGTTTTCCATTCATCGCCTTCTCGCATTCGTATTTGATGATAGCCACTTTTAAGATCGATTTTCGTGAAAATCCGAGCACCACTTAATTCGTCAAGCATGTCGTCAAGATGAGGTATCGGGTGTCGATACTTGATAGTGATTTTGTTGATGGCGCGACAATCCATGCACATCCGCCACGACCCATCTTTCTTGGGTACAAGTAGCACCGGTACCGCACAGGGACTTAGGCTCTCTCGAATGTATCCTTTGTCTAGGAGTTCAGTAATTTACTTTTGCAACTCCTTCGTTTCTTCCGGATTACTCCGGTAAGTAGGACGGTTGGGTAATGCAGCTCCGGGTACTAAATCTATTTGATGTTCGATGCCTCGGATAGGAGGCAGCCCACTTGGTATTTCGTCCAGAAATATGTCTTCAAATTCCTGAATCAAAGTTAATACAGAAGTAGGCAAGTTTTCAGGTAATTCGTTAGCATTCAACAATGCCTCTTTGTACATAAATACATACATAGGCTGTTTCAAAAACATCGCTCACCGGATATCACTAACCCTTGCAAACACACTCATTTTTTCCACTTTCTTTTTCCTCTCCACTTTTTACTTGTTTTTGTTTCTTTTCATTTTCTCTCGCATTTTCCGCTGAAAGTTTAAGTTTTTGTTGATCCTCGTACACTTGCTTCGGAGTGAGGGGTGCAAGTGTCACGTTCTTGCCAAGATGTTTGAAGGAGTATCTATTAGTGTATCCGTCATGCATCACTCGTCAGTCGAACTGCCATGGTCGTCCTAGAAGTAAGTGACCCGCGTGCATCGGCACTACATCGCATAATACTTCATCGGCATATTTCCCGATGCTAAAGGACACTAGGACTTGTTTCTTTACTTTGAGTTCCCCGCCATCGTTAAGCCACTGAAGCTTGTATGGATTCGGGTGCTTGGTGGTTGACAGTCCCAACTTTTCTACCATGATGCTACACACTTTCCCTTGCACTTGACATCTCGAATGAAAAATGTTCTCGCGTTGTTGTTCATTTTCCACACTTTGGAGACTTAGGCTTCGCTTGACGACAAGTAACTCGCCTTCAACGGGTTGTTCTAAGTCCTCCTCGACTTCGGAATTTGATTCAGTCTCGTTCTCTTCCTCGTCCTCCATTTCAATCTCGCCGTTGGCCCTTATCACCATGGTACGTCTATTCGGGCACTGACTCGCTATAAGTCCACGACCAAGACACTTGAAGCACTTTATGTCCCTTGAACGAGCGGTGGAACTTTCAGAAGCCTTACCTTTACTTGACTCGGCAATAGGCTTATTCGCCTTAGATATTGCTGAAGAATCCTTCGTTCGATTTGTTGGAAAACCCTTGCTTGTGCTTTGGCCCCACTTAGAAGGATTGGTATTAGGATAGGCTTGGGTGGTACCTTTTCGCTTCAACTGCTTCTCCACTTTGATAGCCATGTGGACCATGTCCACAACCTCAATGTAATGTTGCAGTTCTACGACATTTGCAATCTCTTGATTAAGTCCCGCTAGAAAGCGAGCCATTGTGGCTTCTCAATCTTCTTGTATATCGGCACGGATCATAGCCACTTCCATTTCTTTATAATAATCTTCCACACTCTTCGTCCCTTGGATGAGATTTTGGAGCTTTTGATGCAACTCCCGATGATAGTAGGATGGAATGAATCGTCGTCGCATAACCACCTTCATTTCGGTCCAAGTGGAAATGGGGTGCTCTCCATTACGCCTTTGACTAGTGGTCAACTGATCCCACCATATCATTGCGTAATCTGAAAAATCAATTGCGGCGAGTTTGACTTTCTTATTTTTAGAGTAGTTATGACAATCGAACACTATTTCGATTTTCTTCTCCCACTCAAGGTACGCCTCAGGATAAGATTTTCCTTGGAAAGGAGGAATGGAGAGTTTGATATTCTTCAAGTCATCATCTTCCCGCCTCAGATCTACTTGTCCGCGGTTTCGGGGACGTCTCCTTTCTAGGGTTATGTTAGACCCGTGATCACTTTCATCTTCACTATGATCGTTAACATCATCGTCTTAAGCCCTTGGTTGTCTTTGTCGTTGATGTGATCCCGGTCGCATCATGTTTCGTTACATCTCGACGACATCGTGATACGAGCACACCCCGCGAACTTCATCGAACAAGTCTGTCAAGCCGAGCATTGACATGTTGGCAAGCTGATCCAAGCTCATTTCCAGCTCCACGAGCTCCGTCCAGCTCAAATCTAGCTTATTCGAGCTCAATCCAACTTGCCTGAGCTAAACCGAGCTCACTCCTAGCTCATATTCAGCTCACGAGCTAAACTTAGCTCAGTTTTAGCTTAGGAGTTTAATCTTAGCTCAACTTTAGCTCACGAGCTAAAGCTTAGCTCATTTTAGTTTAACTCGATTTTGTCTTTAATGCATTAAATAAAATTTGCACATATTTATTTAAGCATTAAACTTGTCTTATATTAATATTTGTTATTAATATGTCATAGATATCACATAACTTAAATGTGTTCACATTGTGCTGAATTTATGTGTGTTCACATGATGTCTTATGAATTGTTTTATTTCTTGTAGGTACAATGCTCATGGACGGCGCAATGAATGCTTAAAGAAACATCTCTTTTGGACATCCCACATGCATGAATGAACAACATTTAATTAGGTGCATGTATGACCAGATTCAAGGTGTTTACAAGTTCATGTATTTGTCAAATACATGAATGCACAAAATACATGAATGTTTGGGTTCAAATGCACATTCGGTTACATGAATGATGAAGATACATGCATGAATGTATCTAGAAGATCCAATCCCTTTGGACGGCACACATGCATGCATGGAAGGAAATTAATGCAAGTTCATGTAGGGCTTGGTGCAATGTATGAAGAGGTGCATGTAGAATTGAGGTTCAATGGATGGCATTTAAGGGAGTACATGTATTGGAGACGTTCATGCAAGTAGGGGCTATTTAATGTTCATGTTTTTGAAGGTTCATGGACCGAATTTATGGAGGACATACATTGGGACGTTTCATGCATGACCCATGCATTTTCAAGCTAACCATTCAAGTATTCAAGGTGCATTAAAGCTTCAATCGGCCAAGGGGGATGATGGAACATTAAAGGGCTGCACGTTCATTAATATTCATGATTTTTCTTCTAGAATTAACTAGGTGTTTATGGCCGAATTTCTTAGCTTCTAAGCTTATCCATTCAGCTACTTTTATTTTAGGCTATAAATATATGTTATTTCATTTGAAAGAGGTTCGACTTTTCACTTAATGAAACTTTGTTAAACTTTTATGGAATTTGTGAGATTTCTTTCTCTCATATTTCGTTGAGGACTTCGTTGGCTTATCTAGGAAGCCTAGTGGCGTCAACCCTGTTCTTCACTATCCCGAACTTATCACTATCAAATAGTGTGGCATTCACCCATATACCGAGGTTCCTACTTTGCTAAGTAGCGGGTCGAGGTTTATCACTTTCATCCTCCACCTTGAAAGCCTATAAGCATTTGGGTCGATATTTTCTAATATTGGTTCGTGCTTGCTTTTAAGAACCCTTTTCTTCCATATCCATCCTCTATTTACTTCTTTCACTTTCCCTTCCAATTTAACCGAACCTATACATATTATTCTTATCCATAAACCATCATAGAACCATTATACATAGCTTCCGTCCTATTTTTCCATTAGCTTCATTTCAAAAGTGAATTGAACGATACTTTCTCGCAGACGATCGGGCAACTCAGCATACGACTCGACTCTCCCCGAGGCGGTTCGTATCACATCGAGATTGGCCTAAACTCGAGGGGCCCAAATGCAAAACGAGACCTTTAAATTCATTTATGCTGTTGGAATAAAGACTTGATTTATTTTAGTTACTTTAGTCTTTAATTATGTCTTATTTATTAAATACATATTTTAATTATGACATGCATTATGTGTTCTGCATTTAATAAAGTCATACATTATGTGACTCCGATGTTAATTTAAGTCAGCTTCATTAAATTAAGTCTTGCATTAAGTAACTCATTTGTTCATTTAGTTTACATTTTAAACCATGCATTTAAGCATCTTAGTTTAATAAATGAGTTGCTGGACATTTATTCAACTCATCTTAGTTTAATTAATAAGTATTTTTGTTGAACTTTATTTATTAGTTGCTTCTTTAAATAATCTAGTTACTAGGATAATTTATTAATGCATGAATTTAAAGTTCATTTAATAATGCTTCTCTTAATTAAACTAGTTGCTGGAATAAATGATGCATAAGTGTTAGTTCATTTATTTAAGTTGTTAATTTGTTTTAAGCTTAATAAATGAATAAATGTGACGGTTACATGTGTTAATAGCAGGTGACTTTTTAGCTCCCATCTATTATTATTAAACGCTGTTATGCATTCAATAAGTTGACTTTTTCAAGAGATTTCAGTTACAAAAGAGAGGGCTGTGATACGAGCACGCCCCGTGAACTTTATCGAGCAAGTCTGTCAAGCCGAGCAATGACATGTTGGCAAGCTGATCCCAGCTCGTTTCCAGCTCCACGAGCTCCGTCCAGCTCAAATCCAGCTTATTTGAGCTCAATCCATCTTGCCTGAGCTAAACCGAGATCACTCTTAGCTCACTTTCAACTCACGAGCTAAACCTTTGCTCAACTTCAGCTTAGGAGTTTAGCCTCAGCTCAACTTTAGCTCACGAGCTAAAGCTTAGCTCACGAGCTAAAGCTTAGCTCATTTTAGTTTAAACTCGGTTTTCTCTTTAATGCATTAAATAAAAATTTGCACATATTTATTTAAGCATTAAACTTGTCTTATATTAATATTTGTTGTTAATATGTCATAGTCATTACATAAATTGATTATGTTCACATAGCTGAATTAATGCATGACATTAATGTGTTCACATCATGCCGAATTTATGAGTGTTCATGAGATATCTTAATGACTTGTTTATTTCATGTAGGTACATCCCTTTGGACGGTACAATGTATGGATGAAGAAACATCTCTTTTGGGCATTCCACACTCATGAATGAAGAAGTATTAAATGCTGGTGCATGTACGACTAGATGCAAGGTTTCTACAAATTCATGCATGTGTCGAATGCATGTATGGACATTAAAGGCTAGTCCATGAATGGATCAAATTCATGGGATGATAGAATGCATGAATGGCTTAAGTGCATGTATGGTGGCTGTCTCCTAACTTTCCAAGGCACTTATTTGGCCAAGAAGTAGCTGTTCACACTTTGAATTGACCTATAAGCTACTACACATGCATGGATGGGTTCAAGAACGTCCAAAGGAAGGAATTAACTCAATAATTCAACACATTGATTGAATTAAGTGTATGCACAAAGGGGAGAACGAATTTACTAGGTTCATGCTTCAATTTATGAACCTACATGCTATTAAAGAGTTTAATTATGAGGATACATGTTCCATACAAGTGCATGAACGTCCCAAGGAGATGAATGCAACCTTTGGTGCACATACAAGTCACTTGAAGCCTTTCTTTATGATTAAGCATTCATGCACACACTTAGGGGGAAGAAAGTGTCCATTCAACTAGTTCATGAATCTGCCAAATTTATGAACTATTTTAATACATTAGTGATGTGAGCACGCCCGGGGCATCTTCGAATACAAACCAAGATCTAAACGAGCTGCCTAAAGGACCTATAACTCAAGCTCATGCTAAACATTTCCTAGAAGCTATTTTAGCTTCTAATGCAAAACCTTGGTTCGAAACAAGGGCTAATGCTTACAAAATCAGCTTGAAGCAACTATCCAAAGGACCCGTGCATTGTTGGCAAGCTGATCCTAGCTCATTTCCAGCTCCTCGAGCTCCGTCCAGCTCAACTCAGCTTATTTGAGCTACTTTGAGCTCAACTGAGCTTACTTTCAGCTCTTTCTTTCTTCCTTTCAATAAACTAAGTCTTAATTTAGTTTATAATTAAGTTTGCTACAGCTCATGCCAAAACCCCTAGCTCAATTTCAGCTCATTAAGTGTTTTGACTATTTTTGAGCTAGCCGAATTTACTTCATAAGTTGACTTATAATTATTATGTTTGAATTTGATTAATTTCATTAAATTGTTTAATTATTAATTATTATGATTTTTATGAATAGTTATATTTTAATTAATTGTGTGTTAATTCATGTAGGTTAGTCGAATGTGGAAGGTACATTCATGAAGAGATGCATGAACGGGAAAGTTCAACGAATGAGAAGATTCATGCACGGCCTGGTTCAATGCTTGGAGGGAATTAAGTTCATGTACATGGGAGGTTAATTACATGCATGTGGATTAAGAAGATACATTCACTTTGGACGGTACACATGCATGAATGAAGGCATTTATTGCATGTTCATGTACTGCCAGATTCAAGTTCCCTTTTAGTTCATGCATGGCCGAATGTATGTGGGTGAAATACATGAATTGTTTGCTGTCCAATTGACTTCCTAGGTGTCTATTCGGCCAAGAGACACTTTTTGAATGATTCATTCATCCCATGGCTGAATTTAGGCAAGCTATTGAGTTCCCAAGACATCACATTCATCCAAGATGCTTTGCTTACACATGAAGCTGTCCAATGGAGTTCCCATCAGCCGAATTTAGTCCTAGCTAATTAAAGACTTGTTCTAGATTATTCTAGTGCATTTATAGCTGAATTTATTTAGTCTTTAAAGCTATTAGTTTGTCCATTCGGCTACTACTTATTAGCCTATAAATAGTTTGCACATTTCATTGTAAAGGGACTTTTGCCAAAATTGTTAATGAACATTTGTTCTTGTGAGGTTGCTTCCTCTCATATCTCGTATAAGTTTCGAAAGACTTATCTGGCTTGTGCTAGTGGCATCAATCGTCTTGTTTGAACTTATCACCAATCTTGGTGTGGCGTTCACCTATCCATCTATCCATCTTTTCACCTTAACAATATAGGAACCAGGGTGACACTTCTTAGTGTTAATCATTCCTGACGTTGAGTTCATTTTTCCATCCCCCATCTTTCAACTTTCCTTTTTGTAACCAAACCGACCCATTTATCCATCACCCATCTTTGCTACACATAACCGAACCTATTACTAAACTTACCCTTCTTGAAACCTTCCGCTTGTTCTAATCCATTATTTTACTTTTATTACTAAAATCCGAGGCACAAACGACTCTCTCGAACTACGATCAGGCAACTACGTGAATTTGACTCATCTACCCGGGCCAGATCACATCAATTAGTGTGAACATTTTTATTATTGTGTGAACACCTAGATGCCAAATTTGAATGGTCATCTATGTGCCTATAAGTATTTGTTTTCTTTGAATTGTAAGGAACTTTTTGCCAAAATTTTTATTGAATTTAATCTTGTGAGAATTTTCTTCTCTAAACTTTGTTTGAGACTTTGTTGACTTATCATTTTCATTTTTACCTTGAAAGCCTATAAGCATTTGGGTCGATATTTTCTAATATTGGTTCATGCTTGCTTTTGAGTTCCTTCTTTCCATTCTTTCATTTACTTTAAACCGAACCTTAATATTCATATTTTAAACCCTTCATTTGAACCCCTTGAATAGCTTCCGCATAATTTATTTAGAAACATCCTTTTCGAACAAACCGAACGATACTTTCTCGTAGACGATCGGGCAAACTCACATACGACTCGACTCTCCCCGAGGCGGTTCGTATCAGGCTGTTACAAAGAGGCTTTAAATATCATTAAGAAGTTGTTTCTATCAATTAAAGGAGAGCATTATTCTTCTTTAAATTGGGCAGCAACTTTGTTTCATCTTCCATAACTGTTTGCTTCATGAGTAATCACTACATGCATTCAATTCTCCATCAAAGAAGCTGGTGTCTTTTCGGTTGCTCATGGAGACTTCAAAAGACTTTGAAAGCAACTTAATTGAAGAAGTAAATCACATTGAAGGTTGGAGTTACTTGGAATAGAATTTCTATAGTTGTGACTTTTCATTAGGCCTCATTATTAGCTTCATTAAAAGTGACCTTTCAGCTAGCTTTCCTTTTGACACTATAAATTCATGTAACCAGCCTTTTGAAAGAACACTTTTTGGAATATTTTTGTTAATGATATTCTGCCAAATTTGTGAGGCAAACTTTTCTATGTTTTCGTTCAAAGATTTGTTGGCTACCTAGTGTTCTAGTTGTGTCATCCATTTTCTTTGTTGAAAACTGAACTTATCACTACTCGTAGTGTGGCGTTCAAACATACCAAGGTTCCTACTTTGCTAAGTAGCGGGTCGAGGTTCTCATATTCTCCATCCGACCACCTTGAAAACTTATAAACATTTGGGTCAATATTTTCTAATATTGGTTCGTGTTTGTTTTTGAGATCATTTTCATTTCCATTCCATTCCATCTTTTCGTTTCATTATAACCAAACCTACAAAAACTTTATATCCATAAACCCATCTACATAAACTTCATATCCATAAACCCATCTTTGAAACCTTTTACATAGCTTTCGCCATTATTTACGTTAAAACATCCTTTTGAACAAATCGAACGTTACTTCTTCGTAGACGATTGGGCAAACTCACATACGACTCGACTCACCCCGAGGCAGATCGTATCAGTCGTTGATTAGGCCCGTCACATCTTTGCCTAGCAAGTTCAGGATATTCATCGCGTTGTCTTTGGGCCTCAACTTGGTAGAGTCGATCTTCAAGAGGATTAAGCCTTCGGTCAAGTAATCGTTCCATCTCGCGCAAAAGGGCTTGCATTTGCAAATCCGAAACATTTCTGATTGGTTGTCGCCCTTGTTGTTCTTCCATGTTTTGTCCACTATTTTGGGACATCTATTCGTTTAAAATAGCCTCACAAACAAATCCTCTCGATCCGCTTAGAAAGAAAGAAGTTTGATGACACTCACACTCGTGTTTACACTCTTAGTTCGGCTTTTACCTCCCCTCGAATACGCTCATGCTCTCTTGCCTTTTACCTCTCTTAACTTTTCTCGTAATTTCATAAGCAGATTCGATAATGCTTAGTCCTTGGTCTAGGTGGTCGATTCAAAAGGGGTAACAAGTGATTGATGTATTCGGTTTTTGGGTAGGCTGAAAGAGTAGGGAATTTGGGTTAAAAGTGTGGCGTATTAGGGATAATAAATAGAAGATGGACCGGGAACTATATCAGATCAAGCATGACGATCAAATAACAATTGAATTGCATAAATCACTTCTTTTTTTACGAAATTTTTTATTTTTTTCAGATTTTTTTAACTTGTATAAAATTTTTTTGCACTATATCAGCAAACTAAATACAATAGAAACACTTTTGTACATGATTTTTTTTTCTTCAGCTGCGTAGATTTTTGTTTTCATAGTAACAGCAACAAACTAATCAAAAGGAGAAAACTTTGGTATACAAAAAAAAATTTCTATACTCTTTTTTTTTGAATCCTACTTACTTTTGTTCACTTGTACTATTCCCGGGATGGTTTCATCGCACGAACTTCTCGTTTTAGTAGCTCTGATACCAAATGATACGATTCGTCTCAGGAGAGTCGAGTCGTATTCATAGTTGCCCGATCGTCGACAAGAAGTTGCGTAAAGTTTAGTTGAAGGAGTGGGATAGTTGAAGAAAGGCTAAGATAGAAAGAGGGGTTCGAACGAAATGGTAGGAATGAAATGGTATGAACGAAGGGATATGAACGAATTGGTCGATTTAGGTTCGATTTGGTAAAGAAGAAATGGGTTTAAAAGAAATATGGATTGAACAAAAAGTGCAAACAAGAACCAATACCGATATGGTATCGACCTGTTGTTTATAGGCCCTTTGAGTTTGGTTTAGGTTTGGTAAAGGAAACCTCGACCCACATCTAACAAGATAGGAACCTCGGTATGTTGAACGCCACACTACGGATAGTGATAAGTTCGGGTTCAACAAAGAGCACGGTTGACACAACTAGAACGCTAGGAACGCCAATCGAATCTTTGAACAAAATATAAGAAATGTTTTCCTCACAATTTCAGCAGCATAACATTAACAAAAGTTTCAAAAAGTCTTTTTACATGGAAAACAATCAAGTATTTATAGGCCTAAAGTCTAGGTAGCCGAATGGCCTTTCATACTTACAAATTAATTAAAAGAAAATTCTAGAAAAATTAACTCTTAATGTGCATGACTAGATTCGACTATGGGAATGGTGGATGAATGCATCTTCATGCTTAAGAAAACACAAAATGAATGCATGATGTCCAATGGTCACTTGTAAGGTTTAGCCAACCTTGTTAAATGAAGCAATGTTTGGCCAAAAATTATGAATTAATTGTGGATACTCCAAGGGCCAACATATGTGTGAAAACCAAATGTTGAAGAGTCTTCTTGTGTGAACAAGGTGAGCCAAAAAGTCTTGCCATGTGAACATAGGTGTGAAACGAATTAAGGAAATTCATGGGGCAGCTAATCGGCCAAGCTATCTTCATGCATGTGTGGGTGTCCTTTGGCCGAATGGTCACCTTGAAGAATGAAGAGATAGCACACCATACATGAATGGAAACATTCATGAACCTTGAAAACGTTGAATGTGGTCATACATGCACTTAGCCAAACTAATGTGAACTAATGTGAACTAATTATCATCAATAAACACTTTTAAGACATATTTAATAAAACTAATGTGAACTAAAATTTAATATGTGGGATATTAAATTAACTAATTATTGAACTTTGCCACTAGCTAGTTCGGTAGGTCTAGCATTGACATCATCCCACATTTGCTGAACTAAAGCTATAACAGCTTCTTTAAATTGTTTTGCACGAGCCCTTGTGATCGGCCCTTGAGGTAGCACCATTGGATCTCAGCTCGGACTTAATACGAACCGCCTCGGGGAGAGTCGAGTCGTATGCTGAGTTGCCCGATCGTCTACGAGAAAGTATCATTCGGTTTGTTCAAAAAAGATGTTTCTAAATAAATTATGCGGAAGCTATTCAAGGGGTACAAATGAAGGGTTTAAAATATAAATATTAAGGTTCAGTTTAAAGTAAATGAAAGAATGGAAAGAAGGAACTTAAAAGCAAGCACGAACCAATATTAGAAAATATCGACCCAAATGCTTATAGGCTTTCAAGGCGAAAATGAAAATGATAGAACCTCGACCCACTACTTAACAAAGTAGGAACCTCGGTATATGGGTGAACGAAAACAGGTTGACGCCACTACTAGGTAGATAAGTCAACAAAGTCTCAAACAAAGTTTAGAGAAGAAAATTCTCACAAGATTAAATTCAATAAAAATTTTGGCAAAAAGTCCCTTACAATTGAAAGAAAACAAATACTTATAGGCACATAGATGACCATTCAAATTTGGCATCTAGGTGTTCACACAATAATAAAAACGTTCACACTAATGTATTAAAATAGTTCATAAATTTGGCAGATTCATGAACTAATTGAATGGACACTTTCTTCCCCCTAAGTGTGTGCATGAATGCTTAATCATAAAGAAGGCTTCAAGTGACTTGTATGTGCACCAAAGGTTGCATTCATCTTCTTGGGACGTTCATGCACTTGTATGGAACATGTATCCTCATAATTAAACTCTTTAATAGCATGTAGGTTCATAAATGGCAGCATGAACCTAGTAAATTCGTTCTCCCCTTTGTGCATACACTTAATTCAATCAATGTGTTGAATTATTGAGTTAATTCCTTCCTTTGGACGTTCTTGAACCCATCCATGTATGTGTAGTAGCTTATAGGTCAATTCAAAGTGTGAACAGCTTCTTCTTGGCCGAATAAGTGCCTTGGAAAGTTAGGAGACAGCCACCATACATGCACTTAAGCCATTCATGCATTCTATCATCCCATGCATTTGATCCATTCATGGACTAGCCTTTAATGTCCATGCATGCATTCGACACATGCATGAATTTGTAGAAACCTTGCATCTAGCTGTACATGCACCAGCATTTAATACTTCTTCATTCATGAGTGTGGAATGCCCAAAAGAGATGTTTCTTCATCCATACATTGTACCGTTTAAAGGGAAGTACCTACATGAAATAAACAAGTCATTAAGATATCTCATGAACACTCATAAATTCGGCATGATGTGAACACATTAATGTCATGCATTAATTCAGCTATGTGAACATAATCAATTTATGTAATGACTATGACATATTAATAAAAAATATTAATATAAGACAAGTTTAATGCTTAAATAAATATGTGCAAATTTTTATTTAATTCATTAAAGACAAAACCGAGTTTAAACTAAAATGAGCTAAGCTTTAGCTTGTGAGCCAAAGTTGAGCTGAGATTAAACTCCTAAGCTGAAGTTGAGCTAAGGTTTAGCTCGTGAGTTGAAAGTGAGCTAGGACTGAGCTCGGTTTAGCTCAGACAAGATGGATTGAGCTCGAATAAGCTGGATTTGAGCTGGACGGAGCTCGTGGAGTTGGAAACGAGCTGGGATCAGCTTGCCAACATGTCATTGCTCGGCTTGACAGACTTGCTCAATAAAGTTCGCGGGGCGTGCTCGTATCAGGACTTGACTTATGGGAAGGCGTGATCATATCAGACACTTTAAATTGAGCTGAAACGAGATATAGGTGCATGAGCTAGTGATGAGCTGGGGGTAAGCTCGTGAGCTAAATTCGAGCTAGGTTCAGACTCATAAGCTGGACTCGAGCTGGGGAGCTGGACATGAGCTGAATCTGAACTAGTAGCAAGTTGCAAGGTGAACTGGAAGAGTTAATATAAGCTTCCTCACTGTGGCTGGGCTGAGTTTCATCCCAAATTCGAGCTACAAGAGCTGAAATAGAATCTTTGAAAGCCTTAGCTCGAGCTCGAGTGATAGGGCCTTGTGGTAGCGTCAGATGATCTTTACTTGAACTAGCTGAACCGTTGGGCGCGCTCGCATCATTCCCCCCTCTTCAAAATGACTTGTCCTCAAGTCAGAATCTACATCAAAAGGGGATAAATCTGAAACATTGAAAGTAGCGCTAACATTATAGTCACCTGGCAGATCAACTTTATAAGAATTGTCGTTTATTCGTTCAAGAATTTGAAAAGGTCCGTCTCCGCAAGGTAGTAGCTTAGATTTACGTTGGACCGGAAAGCGTTCCTTGCGCAAGTGAACCCAAACCCAATCTCCGGGTTCAAAGACCATCCGTTTTAGGCCTTTGTTCGCATTTCGCACATAGGACTCAGTCCTAGCCTCGATATTTGCTCTCACCTTTTGGTGTAAATCTTTGACAAAATCTACCTTTTTCTTAGCATCTGCATGAACAAACTGATCAATAGGCAAAGGCAATAACTCTAAAGGTGTCAAAGGGTTAAATCCATATACAATCTCAAAAGGTGAAAATTTTGTCGCGGAATGGACGGAACGATTATACGCAAACTCAATATGTGGAAGAAAATCCTCCCACGACTTCAAATTTTTACGCACGATGGCCCGGAGTAAAGTGGATAAGACTCGGTTGATGACCTCCGTTTGGCCATTAGTTTGGGGATGGCAGGTAGTCGAAAATAGAAGTTTGGTTCATAATTTCCCCCACAAGGATCTCCAAAAGTGACTTAAAAATTTAGCATCTTGATCCGACATAATGGTGCAAGGGATGCCATGGAGTCTTACTATGTCCCTAAAAAACAAGTTTGCAACATGAACAGCATTGTCAGTCTTAGTACAGGCAATAAAATGAGACATTTTTGAGAATCTATCAACAACTACAAAGATAAAGTCCTTCCCCATTTTTGTGCGCAGTAGTCCAAGAACAAAGTCCATAGAAATGTCGACCCACAGCGCTTCAAGGATGGGCAGTGGCGTGTATAAGCCATGGGGTTGAACCTTCGATTTAGCTTGCTTACATGCTATACCTCTCACAGACCCGCTCCACGTCCTTTCGCATCCGTGGCCAATAGAAGTGTTCTTGGAGAGTGGCAAGCGTCTTATTGACTCCAAAATGGCCCATAAGCCCTCCACTATGTGCCTCGTGCACTGGTAAGTCTCGAACAGATCCACAGGGAATGCATAATTTACCTTCCTTGAAACGGAAGCCCTCGTACCTATAAAAAGTGTCAAAAACACCGTTTTTGCAAGTAACGTAGATCTCACCAAAATCAGAGTCATTATCATAAGTATCTTTCAATAAAGCAAAACCTAGAATTTTGGAATCCAAATATGATAACAAGGTATACCTTCTAGAGAACGCATCAGCCACTATATTATCTTTACCTTTCTTATGCTTGATGACATATGGAAACGACTCGAGATATTCAACCCACTTTGCGTGGCGGTGGTTCAATTTATGTTGGCCTTTGATATGCTTCAAGGATTCATGATTGGAATGTATGATGAACTCCTTTGGCCACAAATAATGTTGCCAAGTCTCAAGTGCCCGTATGAGTGTGTACATCTCTTTGTCGTACACCGGATAGTTGAGTACGGCTCCGCTGAGTTTCTCGCTAAAGTAAGCCACAGGTCGGCCCTCTTGTGTCAAAACAGCGCCAATTCCCACACCTGAGGCATCATATTCGATCTCGAAAGTCTTCGCAAAATCTGGAAGAACAAGTAAAGGAGCGTTAGTTAAGCAATCTTTAATTTTATTAAATGAAGTGATGTGAGCACGCCCGGGGCATCTTCGAATGCAAACCAAGATCTAAACGAGCTGCCTAAAGGACCTATAACTCAAGCTCATGCTAAACATTTCTTAGAAGCTATTTTAGCTTCTAATGCAAAACCTTGGTTCGAAACAAGGGCCAATGCTCACAAAATCAGCTTGAGGCAACTATCCAAAGGACCCGTGCATTGTTGGCAAGCTGATTGATATGAGCACGCCCCGCGAGCTTCATCAAACAAGTCTGTCAAGCCGAGCATTGACATGTTGGCAAGCTGATCCCAGCTCATTTCCAGCTCCAAGAGCTCCGTCCAGCTCAAATCCAGTTTTTTCGAGCTCGATCCAACTTGCCTGAGCTAAACCGAGCTCACTCCTAGCTCATATTCAGCTCACGAGCTAAACCTTAGCTCAACTTCAGCTTAGGAGTTTAGCCTCAGCTCAACTTTAGCTCACGAGCTAAAGCTTAGCTCATTTTAGTTTAAACTCGGTTTTTTGTCTTTAATACATTAAATAAAAAATTGCACATATTCATTTAAGCATTAAACTTGTCTTATATTAATATTTGTTATTAATATGTCATTGTCATTATATAAATTGATTATGTTCACATAGCCGAATTAATGCATGACATTAATGTGTTCACATCATGCCGAATTTATGAGTGTTCATGAGATGTCTTAATGACTTGTTTATTTCATGTAGGGACATTCCTTTGGACGGTCCAATGTATGGATGAAGAAACATCTCTTTTGGGCATTCCACACTCATGAATGAAGAAGTATTAAATGCTGGTGCATGTACGGCTAGATGCAATGTTTCTACAAATTCATGCATGTGTCGAATGCATGTATGGACATTAAAGGCTAGTCCATGAATGGATCAAATGCATGGGATGATAGAATGCATGAATGGCTTAAGTGCATGTATGGTGGTTGTCTCCTAACTTTCCAAGGCACTTATTCAGCCAAGAAGTAGCTGCTAACTAATTCTATGTTGACCATAGAGCTCCTTGAACATGTTCACACTTTGAATTGACCTATAGGCTACTACACATGCATGGATGGGTTCAAGAACATCCAAGTGAAGGAATTAACTCAATAATTCAACACATTGATTGAATTAAGTGCAAGCACAAAGGGGAGAACGAATTTACTAGGTTCATGCTGCCATTTATGAACTTACATGCCATTAAAGTGTTTAATTATGAAGATACATGTTCCATACAAGTGCATGAACGTCCCAAGAAGATGAATGCAACCTTTTGGTGCACATACAAGTCACTTGAAGCCTTTCTTTATGACTAAGCATTCATGCACAAACCAAGGGGGAAGAAAGTGTCCATTCAGCTAGTGCATGAATCTGTCAAATTTATGAACTATTTTAATACATTAGTGTGAACGTTTTTATTATTGTGTGAACACCTAGATGCCGAATTTGAGTGGTCATCTATGTGCCTATAAATATTTGTTTTCTTTCATTTGTAAAGGACTTTTGCCAAAATTGTTAATGAACATTTGTTCTTGTGAGGTTGCTTCCTCTCATATCTCGTACAAGTTTCGAAAGACTTATCTGGCTTGTGCTAGTGGCGTCAATCGTCTTGTTTGAACTTATCACCAATTTTGGTGTGGCGTTCACCTATCCATCTATCCATACTTCACCTTAACAATATAGGAATCGGGGTGACACTTCTTAGTGTTGAATCATTCCTGACGTTGAGTTCGTTTTCCATTCCCATCCTACGAATTATTTTCTTGTTATACCAAATCGACCCATTTATCCATCACCCATCTTTGCTACACATAACCGAACCTATTACTAAACTTACCCTTCTTGAAACCTTCCGCTTATGCTAATCCATTATTTTACTTTTATTACTAAAATCCGAGACACAAACGACTCTCTCAAACTACGATCGGCAACTACGTGAATTCGACTCATCTACCCTGGCCGGATCACATCATTTGGTATCAGAGCTTGTAAATCGAGAGGCGCCGACGTTCGTATCAAGATCAAACTAGGTTCGTTGTGAAAAAAAAATTCGAATTAAAAAAAAAATTCAAGTTGTAAATTTTCGTTCTCTCTCTTGTAATAGTGATATTGTGAAGTATTAAAAAAAAGAGACAAAAAAAATGAAATTATAAAAAAAAAGTGAAGTGATCAAGTTCTTCTTTTGTTTATATTTTGACCCGATCGACAAAGTGTTCTTTTCATCAACTTTGCACCCCATTTCCAAAATGCCACACTACACCAAAGAAAAATTTTCTTTTAGCTTACCCATAACCTATACATCTTATCCCTTGTAACCGATTTTGAAGCCGACCCCAAAGCACCAAGACGAGTCAAGAGAAACAAAATACGAGGTTACGAGAGTAAGCTTGAGTGGTAAAAGGCTAGAGTGTGTGAGAACATTTGAGAGATTGAAAAAGCCTAAAAACGAATGCAAACACGAGTGGAGTGTTCATCAATATTTCTTTGCGAGTGAAATAGTGAGATTTGTGGTGAGATACTTGATTTTTTTTTATTTTGTTTTGTGATCTAACATTTTCTTTTCAGCAACAAAAATCATGTCACGCGAAGAGTTCACCTCGGAATACCAATACTTGGTACAAGAAATGTGAAAAATGATGGAGTCCAACACTAAGAACATACACGAGAGATTAAATCATTTGGAAAAACAAGATCAAAGTGATAGAGTTTCTTCGAGTCGAAAAATGGAGACAAGAACCCCACGGAGATATACCCCCGACTACTACCTAAGAAAAAGTTCCTATCGTGATTTCTTTTTGCCATCTACTTTGAGACAAAGAGATTCATACTATGACTCATATTCATCAGCGAATTCGAGAAGTGACTTCGATCGAAAGTCCTTTTCATCAAGAAATTTGAGAAGACGAGAAGTCGATTATGATTTTGATTCATTCCAAGATGGCGTTCGAAGAGAAAGACATACTCCTACTAGATCTTCAAAGAAATCTTACTCGGAGTATTCTTCACGAAGTTTTGATTATGAATCATATGCAAATAGTTCTTCATCTTTCGAACAAGATTTGTATTCTCATTGTTCTTTTGTACATTCTTGTAAACAGAAAACAAAGAAAAGAAAAGAAAAAGCAAAAGAAGAAAAAGAAAATGAAATAAAAAGAAAAGAGAGGCAAGAGGCAAGTAAGAGAGAAAATGAGCGAATCTTGAGGGAACTTGAAAAAGCCTTTGAAAAATCCTTTGAAAAACAAAAAGAAAAAGAAAAAGAAAATGAGAATGAAAAAGAGTTTGAGAGAGAAAAAGAATGTGAACAAGAAAAAAAAGTGGAAAAAGAAATTGAAACAAAAGAATCGAGTGAGAAAACAAGTGAGGATTATTTTACTAACCCACCTATTCGATCTTCTTGTGAATTAACTTTTCAGGTTCCTAGAAGTTTGTGCGACCAATTCCATCTACATTACCTTCCAAATGAGAGGTGTTTTAGGTTGTTTGAAAAAGGTAAGTTCGCGAATGACTACCACCCACTTGCGATCGAAGGTAAGGAAGGTAAGGATTCTTTGTTTATCGAATCAAAGTCACTTGATTGGATAATTTTTGTTCACTTACTGTTGTTAATGAATTTGTTTTAAAAGGTGCCATATACAGCTTTTCTTATGACGATTACTACATTGGCAAATTTGTTGACAACATTGGATTAGTTTTCTCTAAGCGAATTTTGAACATGTTTGATCAAAGTCTGTCACGTAAAAATTCTGATGTGTTTGATCCTGCAAACTTTTTGAACTGATGTGTTAAATCTTTATGTTTAAATATGCCTGCTCAATTGATTTGTGATAAATCTGCCTGTTTGAAAAGTTGCATGTTCGTTAAAAATTCTTTGTTTGGCATCCATGTTAAAAGATCTTCACATGATATGTGCAATTGTGTTCTTCATGAACAATCTTTGAGTTTTTGTGCAAAATTTCCATGTAGTGATTTGCATTCCCGATTAATACTCTTGAAGTATGAACCTTTGCATTTTGGTATGCTCGATTTTGTCAAATCAACATGTGTGTTTAAACTAGTGAAATATAATTCGTGTGGTGAGTTGATTATATCTTTTTCTAATATGTTGCTTGTTGGAATTCCTAAACAAGTTCGTGTGTTCAAGCCTGGTATTTGCTACATGAATTCATTTTATGGAAACATTAAGCACTTTGCATCATTTGCAATCAAAATATGTTTGCTTGATGTTTTAACTTTTGATAAGAAGGTGAAATTCAATGATTTGGGTTTCAATTTTGATTCGTTTACTAATCACCTTGTCTGGCCACATCTGAAATTTTTGTTCCATTTTGAGAAGGTAAGATCGACTTATGCTTTGGGACTTGAATCAAATTTCAACGATGATTTATTTTTTTCTTTTCAGTCCATACCTCCTCTCTGAAACTAACCTTTTACATTTTGTGAATGTAACCCTTTAAAAAGCACGAGCTGTCATGGTGCTTCGTCACCAACCCAAGTTGATCGAGGTAAAAGGTTTGTTTTACATTATCTGTCCGAAGAGAGAAGATTTATCTTGTTTGAAAAAGGTAAAACCGATCCTAAATTTTCTTCTCTTCAAGATCGACAAGGTAAAGTTTATGAAAATTTTCCAATACCTTTACTCTATTCGAATGTTGTTGAAAATCTTTTTGATGGTTTGATGTTTGGAAATTGTTTGTACCTTGTTGTGATTGATTGTTGTCTTTGGCCTAGTAGTGATCCGTTTGTGTTGGAAAGTGATTACACAAATCATGTTGTTAATAAGCTTAAAGAGTGATTTAGTTTCCAATTGGCCATGGTACACTTTTGCGTGTACATTCCCATGAATTGTTATTTTGAATAAACATATTGAAATGTTTTGGATGAGGAATAATGTGTTTAAGTGCCTGCCATCGTTTACAACCAATTATCCCTTGATCCAACTTAGTCTTCATGTTTGCAACGTTGGTCTAACGAAACTCTTCGATAAATTTACGATGCTTGCTTTGACCAATTGAGATTTTTGGCATATGTTCGATTGAATGAATTTTTATGAACTATCAAACACATTTGAATCGACTCCTTTGAGTTTCTTTTTATTGGCTGTGGTAAGAATTTTTCAGGTCTGTGTGACATCTTCCATCCCATTTGACCGAGGAAAACCATGCATGAGTCGTAGTTCTCCCATGGACAAACGGCTCGACTTGAGGACAAGTCGCCTAAAAGAGGGGGGAATGATACGAGCACGCCCCGAGAGCTTCATCGAACAAGTCTGTCAAGCCGAGCATCGACATGTTGGCAAGCTGATCCCAGCTCGTTTCCAGCTCCACGAGCTCCGTCCAGCTCAAATCTAGCTTATTCGAGCTCGATCCAACTTGCCTGAGCTAAACCGAGCTCACTCTTAGCTCATATTCTGATACGATCCGCCTCGGGGTGAGTCGAGTCGTATGTGAGTTTGCCCGATCGTCTACGAAGAAGTAGCGTTCGATTTGTTCAAAAGGATGTTTTAACGTAAATAATGGCAGAAGCTATGTAAAAGGATTCAAAGATGGGTTTATGGATATGAAGTTTATGTAGATGGGTTTATGGATATAAAGTTTTTGTAGGTTTGGTTATAATGAAACGAAAAGATGGAATGGAATGAAAATGAAAATGATCTAAAAAAACAAACACGAACCAATATTAGAAAATATTGACCCAAATGTTTATAAGTTTTCAAGGTGGTCAGATGGAGAATATGAGAACCTCGACCCGCTACTTAGCAAAGTAGGAACCTTGGTATGTTTGAACGCCACACTACGAGTAGTGATAAGTTCGGTTTTCAACAAAGAAAATGGATGACACAACTAGAACACTAGGTAGCCAACAAATCTTTGAACGAAAATAGAGAAAAGTTTGCCTCACAAATTTGGCAGAATATCATTAACAAAAATATTCCAAAAAAAAGTGTTCCTTCAAAAGGCTGGTTACATGAATTTATAGTGTCAAAAGGAAAGCTAGCTGAAAGGTCACTTTTAATGAAGCTAATAATGAGGCCTAATGAAAAGTCACAACTATAGAAATTCTATTCCAAGTAACTCCAGCCTTCAATGTGATTTACTTCTTCAATTAAGCTGCTTTCAAAGTCTTTTGAAGTCTCCATGAGCAACCGAAAAGACACCAGCTTCTTTGATGGAGAATTGAATGCATGTAGTGATTACTCATGAAGCAAACGGTTATGGAAGATGAAACAAAGTTGCTGCCTAATTTAAAGAAGAATAATGCTCTCCTTTAATTGATAGAAACAACTTCTTAATGATATTTAAAGCCTCTTTGTAACAACCCTCTCTTTTGTAACTGAAATCTCTTGAAAAGTCACCTTATTGAATGCATAACAGCCTTTAATAATAATAGATGGGAGCTAAAAAGTCACCTGCAATTAACACATGTAACCGTCACATTTATTCATTTATTAAGCTTAAAACAAATTAACAACTAACTTAAATAAATGAACTAACACTTATGTATCATTTATTCCAACAACTAGTTTAATTAAGAGAAGCATTATTAAATGAACTTAAATTCATGCATCAATAAATTATCCTAGGAACTAGATTATTTAAAGAAGCAACTATTAAATAAAGTTCAACAAAAACACTTATTAATTAAACTAAGATGAGTTGAATAAATGTCCAGCAACTCATTTATTAAACTAAGATGCTTAAATGCATGGTTTAAAATGCAAACTAAATGAACAAATGAATTACTTAATGCAAGACTTAATTTAATGAAGCTGACTTAAACTAACATCGGAGTCACATAATGTATGACTTTATTAAATGCAGAACACATAATGCATGTCATAATTAAAATATGTATTTAATAAATAAGACATAATTAAAGACTAAAGTAACTAAGATAAATCAAGTCTTTATTCCAACAACATAAATGAATTTAAAGGTCTCATTTTGCATTTGGGCCCCTCGAGTTTAGGCCAATCTCGATGTCATCGAGATGTACCGAAACATGATGCGACCGGGATCGCATCATACCCCCCTTCTTGAAGATGATTTGTCCTCAAATCGGGCCATTTTCTCAAAAAAAAATTCTCAAGATCACAAATTAGCCCTCCCTCTTTAAGAGGGTACCACCTCACATTGTCACTTACAAAAGAATAAAACAAGTTAGTGATACAATGAAGGTTAAACCAGGAGGAACTTTCTGAAATTTTATTCACAGCTTGACACAAGAAAATATTATCATCATCATAAAGACAAGGAGTAATAAAATGATGAATCAAGAATGAACAATTCCTTTTCGAAGTCTTGGTGCATACTTGAGCACTTGATCGATTGCCGAATTCAAAATAATTGACAAGTTTTACCTTTGCAAGTTGGATATCCAAATTTGGTAATAGAGCATGCATATAAATAAAACACTCATACATCACAAGTTTTATGTGCACAGCCTTGTTTAAACATGTGGTTTTTCTATAGATCAAAGAATGCACATCAACGACACAACCATTGTTAGTAATGTTCTCATCATTTTCAAACCATCCATTACTAATAAAAAAATAACAATAAACCTCATCAAGGTACGAATGCGTTTCAGAAACCAAAACATCAACAATGTTTCCATCAACATTCAAAGGGGGTGGTTGAATCTTAAAAGATTCAGAAAACTCACCTTGTTTTCCCATATGAATGAATGAATGTGGATCGGTTTGAGCAGTACCTTTTTCAATCAACGTAAACCTCCTCTCTTCGGAAAGATATTAAAGTCGTAGCTCTTTACTTGAACTAACCTAAAATGTAGGAGAAATACAAGAACAACTCGCGTTTCTCAAAGTATCACTTTCACGAAAAGTAAAGGGGTTAGTGACATCGTAGATGTTCAACTTTAAGGGACATCTTTGAATCAATGCCGGGATAAAAATATGAGTTGGCCTTACCTTTTAAAATGATACAAGAAATTTATGGATAGCCAAATAAAATGATCAAGGAACGATTTTATATTGTATTCATAATTTTTAAATTTTGCCCCCTTAGTCAAAAGCCAAGCATCAATCAAACAAAAATTGGTCGCACAAATTTGGAATGCTTGAATTTTTCACATATTGAACCAAAATAGCAAATTCTAGGTTTAAACACATAAGTTTGTTCACTTGCTAGAAAATGCAACAAAGGTTTCATGCGTGTCATGATTTCAAACATGCTGATCCAAAAGAATTTGTGCATATACAAAACAAATAATCCAAACTCCTTACATTCATCGAGATGATGGGCATAAATTTAAAGATTTTGCACAAGGCAGTAGTTGATTCACATAATCACCACAATCAAACAACTTAAATGTCTTTCGTGAAGAATAGTTACCATGTAAGATGATATTATGTGCTTGCCGATTTAATCGAATGTCATCAACAAGTTTTACACCACAAAACAACTCAAAAGAACACTACCTCATACTTCCTCTTAGAATGGACTTATCAACCACAAACAAAGAATAAGGGTTAATTAAATCAAAATAAGGGGATCTTTTAAAAATTAAGCCATCAAAAATTTTACCGACAACTTTCAAACTTGTTTGCCGTGGCTCGATTTCTAAAGATTCCTTACCTTTGAATACTTGCGGTTGGATTTTATCTTCAACCTTTCCTTTTCTGATTATACAAAAGCATCTCTCATCAGGAAAGTATTGAAGTTGAAGTTCGTCACACGGATTGTTAGGAGCCTGAAAAGAAGAGGTAAGACGAGAAGAATTCACAGATTGGTTAGTGGAAACAACACTCTCTTTTTCTTGCCCTCTATCAACTTTTTCTTTCATTTCTTTTTCTTCAAGAACAATTGTTTCTTCCACGCTTTCTTTTTGCTCACTCTCTTTTTCAACTTTACTTTCTTGCACACACTCTTTTTCTTTTTTGCTTCTCTCGATTTCTTTTAGAACCCACTCGTTTTCTCTCATGATCATCTTTTGCCTCTCTTTTCTTTCACTCTCTTTTTGTTCTTTTTCTTTTTCAACGACTTTTTCAATGACTTTCTCAATCTCTTTCAAGAATCTCTCATTTTCTCTCTTACTCGCCTCTTGCCTCTCTTTCATTTCTTTTTCTCTCATTTTTTCTTTACAACTTGAAGATAATACAAGTGAATCAGCATGATAAGTATTTTTTTTGAAAGATGTGAAATCATTTAGATAGAGTTCACGATCAATTCTTCGAGAATGAGTCTTCGTGGATGCATACGAAGAGTTACTTGGGCTCCCTCGTTCGTTATCTCGAAAGACCTTAGACTCGAAGCTTTCTTTCTTTTTACTCGAATTTCTTGTCGAATAGGTATCACGATAGAAATCTCTTCTCGAGTAGTCATCAGATGTGTGTCTCTGTGATGTTCTTGACTCCTTTTTCTGACTTGAAACAATTTGCTTTCGTTGAACTCTTGCTCGATAGTCTAGCTTTTCTTGGACAGGCTTGATTTTTCGATCGAGCATGCACTCCATCTCTTTCAACAAATATTGAAATTCAAAGGCTGAAAACTCTTCTCGAGACATGATTAATAGATGAAAAGAAAAATGAATAAAACAAAACAGAAAATGAATACCTTACCACAAACCTCACTAGTCACTCACAATAAAATTTGAATGGCACTCACACTCGTGTTTGCACTCAAGATCGGCTTTTTCAACACTCTAATGCTCTCACAACACTCGTGCCTTTTACCTCTCTTTACCTTTCTCGTGATTTCGTAAGCAGATTCGCCAAGGCTTAACCTTAGTCTAGGTGATCGGTTTCAAATGGGTAACAAGGGATGATGTGATTTACAATTGGGTAGGCTTACAAGAAAGAGAATAATTCGGGTATAGTGTGGCGAAAAGGTCAAGGATGGAAGTGGATGAGAGGGTAAAGGTTTCAGGATTGAAAAATGGAGAAGAAGTAAAACTATGTTCAAATTTTCAGATTTTGTTTTTTTCAGAATTTTTGTTTGAATTTTTTTTCGTTTTTTTTTAAACTTACTTGATGAGTCATAGACTATTCCTGGAGTAATTTTGAATGCTCGTACTCCTCGTTTTTGTAGCTCTGATACCAAATGATACGATCTGCCTTGGGGTGAGTCGAGTCGTATGTGAGTTTGCCCGATCGTCTACGAAGAAGTAGCGTTAGATTTGTTCAAAAGGATGTTTTAACGTAAATAATGGCGGAAGCTATGTAAAAGGATTCAAAGATGGGTTTATGGATATGAGGTTTATGTAGATGGGTTTATGGATATAAAGTTT
The DNA here is from genome assembly GCF_025698485.1 of Gossypium arboreum. NCBI lineage: Eukaryota > Viridiplantae > Streptophyta > Magnoliopsida > Malvales > Malvaceae > Gossypium > Gossypium arboreum. Next base: position 73,436,066 of record NC_069077.1, on the reverse strand, counting down.
TTGTAGGTTTGGTTATAATGAAACGAAAAGATGGAATGGAATGAAAATGAAAATGATCTAAAAAAACAAACACGAACCAATATTAGAAAATATTGACCCAAATGTTTATAAGTTTTGAAGGTGGTCAGATGGAGAATATGAGAACCTCGACCCGCTACTTAGCAAAGTAGGAACCTTGGTATGTTTGAACGCCACACTACGAGTAGTGATAAGTTCGGTTTTCAACAAAGAAAATGGATGACACAACTAGAACACTAGGTAGCCAACAAATCTTTGAACGAAAATAGAGAAAAGTTTGCCTCACAAATTTGGCAGAATATCATTAACAAAAATATTCCAAAAAAAAGTGTTCCTTCAAAAGGCTGGTTACATGAATTTGTAGTGTCAAAAGGAAAGCTAGCTGAAAGGTCACTTTTAATGAAGCTAATAATGAGGCCTAATGAAAAGTCACAACTATAGAAATTCTATTCCAAGTAACTCCAGCCTTCAATGTGATTTACTTCTTCAATTAAGTTTCTTTCAAAGTCTTTTGAAGTCTCCATGAGCAATCGAAAAGACACCAGCTTCTTTGATGGAGAATTGAATGCATGTAGTGATTACTCATGAAGCAAACGGTTATGGAAGATGAAACAAAGTTGCTGCCTAATTTAAAGAAGAATAATGCTCTCCTTTAATTGATAGAAACAACTTCTTAATGATATTTAAAGCCTCTTTGTAACAACCCTCTCTTTTGTAACTGAAATCTCTTGAAAAGTCACCTTATTGAATGCATAACAACCTTTAATAATAATAGATGGGAGCCAAAAAGTCACCTGCAATTAACACATGTAACCATCACATTTATTCATTTATTAAGCTTAAAACAAATTAACAACTAACTTAAATAAATGAACTAACACTTATGCATCATTTATTCCAACAACTAGTTTAATTAAGAGAAGCATTATTAAATGAACTTAAATTCATGCATCAATAAATTATCCTAGGAACTAGATTATTTAAAGAAGCAACTATTAAATAAAGTTCAACAAAACACTTATTAATTAAACTAAGATGAGTTGAATAAATGTCCAGCAACTCATTTATTAAACTAAGATGCTTAAATGCATGGTTTAAAATGCAAACTAAATGAACAAATGAGTTACTTAATGCAAGACTTAATTTAATGAAGCTGACTTAAACTAACATCGGAGTCACATAATGTATGACTTTATTAAATGCAGAACACATAATGCATGTCATAATTAAAATATGTATTTAATAAATAAGACATAATTAAAGACTAAAGTAACTAAGATAAATCAAGTCTTTATTCCAACAACATAAATGAATTTAAAGGTCTCATTTTGCATTTGGGCCCCTCGAGTTTAGGCCAATCTCGATGTCGTCGAGATGTACCGAAACATGATGCGACCGGGATCGCATCATATTCAGCTCACGAGCTAAACCTTAGCTCAACTTCAGCTTAAGAGTTTAGCCTCAGCTCAACTTTAGCTCACGAGCTAAAGCTTAGCTCATTTGAGTTTAAACTCGGTTTTGTCTTTAATACATTAAATAAAAATTTGCAAATATTCATTTAAGCATTAAACTTGTCTTATATTAATATTTGTTATTAATATATCATTGTTATTATATAAATTGATTATGTTCACATAGCCGAATTAATGCATGACATTAATGTGTTCACATCATGCCGAATTATGAGTGTTCATGAGATGTCTTAATGACTTGTTTATTTCATGTAGGTACATTCCTTTGGATGGTACAATGTATGGATGAAGAAACATCTCTTTTGGGCATTCCACACTCATGAATGAAGAAGTATTAAATGCTGGTGCATGTACGGCTAGATGCAATGTTTCTACAAATTCATGCATGTGTCGAATGCATGTATGGACAAGGCTAGTCCATGAATGGATCAAATGCATGGGATGATAGAATGCATGAATGGCTTAAGTGCATGTATGGTGGCTGTCTCCTAACTTTCCAAGGCACTTATTCGGCCAAGAAGTAGCTGCTAACTAATTCTATGTTGACCATAGAGCTCCTTGAACATGTTCACACTTTGAATTGACCTATAGGCTACTACACATGCATGGATGGGTTCAAGAACGTCCAAGTGAAGGAATTAACTCAATAATTCAACACATTGATTGAATTAAGTGCATGCACAAAGGGGAGAACGAATTTACTAGGTTCATGCTGCCATTTATGAACTTACATGCCATTAAAGTGTTTAATTATGAAGATACATGTTCCATACAAGTGCATGAACGTCCCAAGAAGATGAATGCAACCTTTTGGTGCACATACAAGTCACTTGAAGCCTTTCTTTATGACTAAGCATTCATGCACAAACCAAGGGGAAGAAAGTGTCCATTCACTAGTGCATGAATCATCAATTTATGAACTATTTTAATACATTAGTGTGAACGTTTTATTATTGTGTGAACACCTAGATGCCGAATTTGAATGGTCATCTATGTGCCTATAAATATTTGTTTTCTTTCATTTGTAAAGGACTTTTTCCAAAATTGTTAATGAACATTTGTTCTTGTGAGGTTGCTTCCTCTCATATCTCGTACAAGTTTCGAAAGACTTATCTGGCTTGTGCTAGTGGCGTCAATCGTCTTGTTTGAACTTATCACCAATTTTGGTGTGGCGTTCACCTATCCATCTATCCATACTTCACCTTAACAATATAGGAATCGGGGTGACACTTCTTAGTGTTGAATCATTCCTGACGTTGAGTTCGTTTTCCATTCCCATCCTTCGAATTATTTTCTTGTTAAACCAAACCAACCCATTTATCCATCACCCATTTTTGCTACACATAACCGAACCTATTACTAAACTTACCCTTCTTGAAACCTTCCGCTTATTCTAATCCATTATTTTACTTTTATTACTAAAATCTGAGACACGAACGACTCTCTCGAACTACGATCGGGCAACTACGTGAATTCGACTCCTCTACCCTGGCCGGATCACATCACTGATCCTAGCTCATTTCCAGCTCCTCGAGCTCTGTCCAGCTCAACTCAGCTCATTTGAGCTCGTTTCATTCGTTTCACTCAACCGAGCTTACTTTCACTCCTTCTTTCTTCCTTTCAATAAACTAAGTCTTAATTTAGTTTATAATTAAGTTTGCTACAGCTCATGCCGAAACCCCTAGCTCAATTTCAGCTCATTAAGTGTTTTGACTATTTTTGAGCTAGCGAATTTACTTCATAAGTTGACTTATAATTATTATGTTTGAATTTAGTTAATTTCATTAAATTGTTTAATTATTAATTATTATGATTTTTATGAATAGTTATATTTTAATTAATTGTGTGTTAATTCATGTAGGTTAGTGAATGTGGAAGGTACATTCATAAAGAGATGCATGAACAGGAAAGTTCAATGAATGGGAAGATTCATGCAGCCTGGTTCAATGCTTGAGGAATTAAGTTCATATACATGGGAGGTTAATTACATGCATATGGATTAAGAAGATACATTCACTTTGGACGGCACACATGCATGAATGAAGGCATTTATTGCATGTTCATGTATGGCCAGATTCAAGCTCCCTTCTAGTTCATGCATGGCCGAATGTATGTGGGTGAAATACATGAATTGTTTGCTGTCCAATTGAGTTTCCTAGGTGTCTATTCGGCCAAGAGACACTTTTTGAATGATTCATTCATCCTATGGCCGAATTTAGGCAAGCTATTGAGTTCCCAAGACATCACATTCATCCAAGATGCTTTGCTTACACATGAAGCTGTCCAATGGAGTTCCCATCAGCCAAATTTAGTCCTAGCTAATTAAAGACTTGTTCTAGATTATTCTAGTGCATTCATAGCTGAATTTATTTAGTCTTTAAAGCTATTAGTTTGTCCATTCAGCTACTACTTGTTAGCCTATAAATAGTTTGCACATTTCATTGTAAAGGGACTTTTTGCCAAAATTGTTAATGAACATTTGTTCTTGTGAGGTTGCTTCCTCTCATATCTCGTACAAGTTTCGAAAGACTTATCTGGCTTGTGCTAGTGGCGTCAATCGTCTTGTTTGAACTTATCCCCAATCTTGGTGTGTCGTTCACCTATCCATCTATCCATCTTTTCACCTTAACAATATAGGAATCGGGGTGACACTTCTTAGTGTTGAATCATTCCTAACGTTAAGTTCGTTTTCCATTCCCATCATTCGAATTATTTTCTTGTTATTCCAAACTGAGCCATTTAACCATCATCCATCTTTGCTACTAAATAGAACCTATTACTAAATTCACCCTACTTTGAAAGCTTCCGCTTACCCGTATCTTTTCATTCACTTCTAGTTCTAAAACCCGAAGCACGAACGAGTCTCTCGAACGACGATCGGGCAACTAAGTGAATTCGACTCATCATCCCGAGCCGGATCACATCATGAAGTTTCTTGTTCATCACTCCAATGGAAAGAGGAATTCTTTTTGATGACGCTTGTAAGAGGAGCAGCGATAGTGCTAAGTTTGGTACGAAGCGTCGGTAAAAATTCGCAAGTCCATGAAAACTCCTAACTTGAGTGACACTCGTAGGTCTTGGCCAATCTTGAATGGCCTTAATCTTTTCTCTTGATCTACCTCGAGACCATTCGCGCTAACCATGAAACCTAGAAAGACAACTTTATCAGAACAAAATGAACGTTTTTTTAGGTTAGCATATAATGTCTCTTTTCGCAAAAATTCTAAAACAGATTTCAGATGTCTTACATGCTCGTCAATGGATTTGCTATATAGATCAATATATCGTCAAAATATACAACATAAAACTTACTGATAAAGGACCTTAATATGTAATTCATTAACCTCATAAAGTGCTAGGCGCGTTGGTAAGACCAAAAGGCATAACCAACCACTCGTATAACCCATATTTGGTCTTGAACACCGTTTCAAGTCAATTTTTGAGAAAACCGTGGCTCCACTAAGTTCGTCTAACATGTCAGCTAAGTGAGGAATGGGATGACGATATTTGATTGTAATTTTATTGACTGCTCGGCAATCAACGCACATCCGCCATGTCCCGTCTTTCTTCGGCACCAACAGAACAGGAACAGCGCAGGGGCTAAGGCTCTCGCGTATGTTGCCTTTTTCCATCAACTCTTGGATTTGCCATTGTAATTCTTTAGTTTCCTCTGGATTGGATCGGTAGGCAGGTCGGTTTGGAATTACAGCTCCCAGCATAAAGTCTATTTGATGTTCGATCCCACGAAGTGGTGGGAGACCACTTGGGACTTCTTCCAGGAAAATGTCTTTGAAATCTTGCAACAAAGAAAGAACAGGAGAGGGAAGGGTGTCGGGCAAATCGTTAGTAGTAATCAAAGTTTCCTTGTACAGAAGTACAAGAACAGGTTGTCTCATCATCAAAGCTTTTCTCACGTCACTAGCTTTTGCAAAAACACTCATTTTCTCGATTTTCTTTTCTTTTTCTTCTTTTTCTTTGTTGTTTTCTTTTGCTCACTCCTTGTGCAAAAACATTCATGTATTTTGTGCATTCATGTATTTGAAAAATACATGAACTTGTAAACACCTTGAATCTAGTCATGCATGCACCTAATTAAATGTTGTTCATTCATGCATGTGGGATGTCCAAAAGAGATGTTTCTTCAAGCATTCATTGCGCCATCCATGAGCATTGTACCTACAAGAAATAAAACAATTCATAAGACATCATGTGAACACACATAAATTCAGCACAATGTGAACACATTTAAGTTATGTGATATCTATGACATATTAATAACAAATATTAATATAAGACAAGTTTAATGCTTAAATAAATATGTGCAAATTTTATTTAATGCATTAAAGACAAAATCGAGTTAAACTAAAATGAGCTAAGCTTTAGCTCGTGAGCTAAAGTTGAGCTGAGATTAAACTCCTAAGCTGAAGTTGAGCTAAGGTTTAGCTCGTGAGCTGAATATGAGCTAGGAGTGAGCTCGGTTTAGCTCAGGCAAGTTGGATTGAGCTCGAATAAGCTAGATTTGAGCTGGACGGAGCTCGTGGAGCTGGAAACGAGCTGGGATCAGCTTGCCAACATGTCAATGCTCGGCTTGACAGACTTGATCATAAGGTTCGCAGGGCGTGCTCGTATCATCACATCATGTGAACACACATAAATTCAGCACAATGTGAACACATTTAAGATATGTGATATCTATGACATATTAATAACAAATATTAATATAAAGCAAATTTAATGCTTAAATAAATATATTCAAATTTTTATTTAATCCATTAAAGTCAAAAATTGGGTTTGAGCTAAAATGAGCTAAGCTTTAGCCCTTGAGCTAAAGTTGAGCTGAGGTTAAACTCCTAAGCTAAAGTTGAGCTAAGGTTTAGCTTGTGAGTTGAAAATGAGTTAGGAGTAAGCTAGGTTTAGCTCAGACAACTAGATTGCGCTCGAATGAGCTGGATTTGAGCTGGATGGAGCTCGTGGAGCTAGAAACGAGCTGGGATCAGCTTGCCAACATGTCACGGCTCGACTAGGGAGACTTGTTCGAAGAGGTTCGCTGAGCGCGCTAGCATCAAAAGTATGATAATATGTTAGTATCTAAAAAGCTCTGTATGTTTCTAAGAAAAGTTGACATCTGTCTGAGACATCGTGTAAGACCGTGTCTGGGACATAGGCCTCGATTGAGATTTACGTATAAGACCATGTCTGGGACATCGGCATCGTATCAGATTTCGTGTAAGACCCTGTCTGGGATAGAGGCATCGATATTGAATTACATGTAAGACCACGTCTGAGACGTTGGCATTGTATTTTTTTATGAGCATCAGATCATTTCGACTGTCGATGACAAGATACTGAAATCGAGATTGAGTATATGAAATGTATAACCTATGCAGGTACGTTTGTATTGTACTAAATTTCTGAATGTGAAAAACTCTGTCTTGTGAAATATGTATGGAAATGAAGCATGGCATATATGCAAACAAAGGAGCATGGTTAAGTTTATGAATTATTCTATGAAATGGTTATGAATCTTTATGGTTGAATTGTACTTATATGTTTTAGTAGTTAGACCAATTGTATTTGGCTTACTAAGCTCTTTGTAGCTTACTCTGTGTGTTTCCTGTCTGTTTTACAGTTATCGTAGCTATTGAAGGCTTGGGGTGTAACACCCCTTACCTGTATCCAAGGCTGAAACAGAGTACGAGGCATTACCAGACTTAACAATACACATAGACAAAAACCGGGCCATAAAATTTCATTTAATTCAAAACTTTTCGAACACATGCATAACAAACAAAGCTAACTATATCATCACATCAAAATAGGACATGGCACGATTAATTAAACTTATAAACCATAATGGATAAGGACCACATCTCATGATTTTATACGATAACTCAATGCGGATCGACACGTATGGTCAAAATCATAATAAAATACATATCACAAACCAACTTCCTATACATGCCACTCACTTGATATTTCTAATATTTGAATTAATTTTCCCAAAAATGATAGTTTGATAGTGTGATTTTGCCTCCGACGATCTCCAACCCCGAGCCAACCTTCCAATACTAAAGAAATGGAGAGGATGGGTAAGCTTTACGCTTAGTAAGTTCATATGAAAATAATAAGCAATTACTACCATGCTTTTCAAGATAAAACACTATAATTGTGCAATTACACATATTCAGGACAGGCTGTTTTCTGGAGTCCCGGTGTTAAAAAAAATCATATATCTAGTTACAAAACTCAAAATCCAATTCCGTAAATTTTCTATGAAACTAGACTCATATTTCTACTTACTAATTTTTTACTTGAATTTTTGGTCAGGCCATTTAGTACAATTTATTAGTTAAAGTCTCCCCTGTTTCAGGGTATGACTACTCTGACCCCTATGCACTACAAACTGAATTTCTCCCTGTACAGAATTCCAACGACCATTCTATTTGTTTCCCTTAAAATTAGATTCAATAAGGAATCCATGCATGTAAGGTATGACTCTCAATAATTTTTGTACAATTTATGGTGAATTTCTAAAGTCAGAACAGGGGATCTCGAATTTATTCAGACCCTATTTCACAAGAATTCAAATATCTCACAATATAGAATTATTTTGCTTCCTATATTTCTTTCATGTGAAAATAGACTCATTAAGATTTATTTCCATAATTTTTTTTAAATTTAATTTAACTTACACAATTTTTGGTGAATTTTCAAATTCATGTACTGCTGCTGTCTAATACTGTTTTACTACTAAAGTTCACTTTTACACAATTTCACTTAATCCATTCCATTTTACCGAGATTCACTCAAATATTGAGCATATTGCTCATAAATTCAAATAAACATATACTTGCACTTGTTCATCACATAATCACTTTCACATGTATTTTCATTTAATCGATTTCCCGTTGAACTCATCAGAATAATAACAGATATACAATTGCCTGCACATTTTCCCATTTCCACACTTGTAGCTGAAGCTATCTGGTACGCATAGTAGCCTGCACTTAGTACTACACACGTGACCTCACTATCTAATACACGTAGTAGCCTGCACTTAGTACTACACACGTGATCACAGTTTTTGGGTATGCATAGTAGCCTGCACTTAGTACTACACATGCGACCTCACAATAGATCATTCGTATCGTTTTTATTCCGAAAGTTCAATCGGGAAATCCTCACTTTTCAACATTTTACTAAATTGTCCGTAATCAATTTAAATTCATAATTTACATCAAATAACCATTTGATAGGCAGCCACATTTCATATGATATCAAAATATAATAACATAAAAAGAATCGATAGATTATTTATGTACGAATTTACTCGATGTGTCGATCTCACTATCCATAGTACCAATTGTCCATTCATAGTATAATAAGACACAACTCAAATATCAATCAAATCAGCTTTTAAGAATTTACATAACATATATCACATATTTCATATATCACTTGTCATGTATCTTCATTTTCTTGCATTTCATGTAACATTCTTTCATGTCATATTTCCACATCATAAACACCATTCCATCAACTTTTCCAATATATTAAATCATAAAATATATGCAATAATAGTAAGAAATATAATTCAAACATAACATTGCATTATTATTATCATACGAACTTACCTCGATCCGAAATGACAATTTACCATTTTAGTCCATAACCTTGTACTTCCCGATTTAAGCCCGAATCTCGATTTCCTTCATCTATAATATCACATTTAGCCTAATAATTAGTCACACTATTCATACGGGTTCAAAAATCATATTTTTAAAAATTTTCATTTTGACCCCTAAACTTTTGCATAGTTGCACTTTTGCCCCAAGGTTCAAAAATTAAACTTCATCATATTTTCTTATGTTTTATGACATGCTGATCATTTTTTCCTTCTATGGAAACATCAAATTCTCACTCTAACATGTACTTATGACTATTAGGTATTTTTACCGATTAAGCCCTTTTGCTCGTTTTCACTTAAAACCGAGTAGCACAAGTTGTCTAACATAATTTAAAACCTCATATTCTATCATAAAACACCAAAATACAAAAATTTCACCTATGGGTATTTTTCCAAATATGAACCCTAGGTTGAATTATTGCTAGCATAAGCTAAATCAAGTTACTGGGACTTCAAAAACGTAAAAATCATTAAAAACAAGGCTAGAACGGACTTACAATCGAGCTTGGAAGCTTGGAAACCCTAGCCATGGAGTCTCCCTTGGTATACACATCCATGGTGAAGAAGATGAGCAAAATTGGCTTTTAATTTTGTATTTTAATTCATTTTACCCCTAAATGACCAAAATGCCCTTACTACTAAACCTTCCAAAAATTCCATTCATGTCCAATATTTGTCCATAAACTTTGAAATTGGTCAAATTTCTATTTAAGACCTCCTAATTAATATTTCAAAGCAATTTCATACTAGAAACTTCTAAAATGCAAGTTTTACAACATATTCAATTTAGTCCCTAACTTCAAATTAAGCACTTTATGCATAGAATTTCTTCACGAAATTCTCACACAATCATGCAATCATATCATAGACCTCAAAATAATCATAAAATAATTATTTCTATCTCGGATTTATGGTCACAAAACCACTATTCCGATTAGGCCCTAATTCGGGATATTACATGGGGATAGTTGAGGATCGTCACCACACTATCAATCTCATTTTGGTACTTTTGAAAGTGTACATATTTTAAAGTATGGCATGTATAGGCTAGAAGGTCTATGTATACAAGTTTTGATGTGTATATATTATGCCATAGGAGTTGGCTAACAAATGATATGTTGTATATAGTTTTGGTATTTGGTTGATAGTGCCAAATGATATATGGTTGTAGTGTTTTATGAGCTAATATGTTTATAGTGAAGCATGTTTTGAGTAGGGAATTGGTTGGAAATTTTGGTATGAATGTTGTATATTATTGCTTGTAGGATTGGACCCAAAAAGGGGTGGCAAATTTGGCTTAAACCAAGCCTGCTTAGTGCCACATGGTCAGGGGACACGGGCAAGCCTTGTGGCCGTGTAAGAAAAGTAGTATTCTCCTAAGATCCACACGGTATTGACACATAGGCATGTCATATGGCCGTGGGCTAAAGTCAGTAGCTAGCTAAGTATCACACGGCCATAGTACACGAGCGTGCCTATTGGCCGTGTGAAAAAGTCAGTAGCTAGCTAAGTATCACACAGCCATAGTACACGAGCGTGCCTATTGGCCGTGTGAAAAAGTCAATAGCTAGCTATGTATCACAGGCCATAGTACACGAGCGTGCCTATTGGCCGTGTGAAAAAGTCAGTATAGGACCTATTTTTGGCACGGGTGGTTCACATGGGCGTGTCTAGTGCTCGTGTGTGACACACGGCCTAGTCGCATGGGCGTACGACTTTAACAGTTTGAAAAAATTGGTTAAGTTCTGAAATTTCTAAATGGGTTCGGTTTAGTTCCAACCTTTCCTTAAATGTATATTTTAGGTCTCGTTGACTATATTTAGAGATGATTGCTTATGAAATGATGTTAAATAATATCTATGATTCTGAATTTGGTCTGAAATGTTCTATCTGTCTAGTAATGCCTCGTAACCCTAATCTGATGTTGGTTATAGGTTAAGGGTGTTACATTTTATTGGTATCAGAGCTATGGTTTAGTCGATTCTAGGACTACCATACTGTATGTGAGTCTAGCTATACTTGCCATATATCTAAATCTGTGATAGTGTGATGACTCCTGGCATTGAAATGTGCTTTTATGTAGCAAATGGATCCCGATAGAGCTGTAGTTGATGATGTAGAAAGCAATGTGCCTGCTCCCGCGCAAGGGACAGTGCAAGCTGATTCTAGACCGGCTACGAGTAGCCGTAATGGTGAGGCTAAGCATGGCTTCTAATAGATGATGAATGAATGGTTCACCCAATACATTAGAACCAATCCGACTGTACAACAAACTCCACCCCCGGTAAATTCTTCTCAAACTCCTGATATGCCACGAGTGAATCTAGTACAATTGAGTAGACCACCGGTTGATAAGATTAGAAAGTATGGGGCTAAAGAGTTCCGAGCTACAACGAATGATGATGCTGAAAGAGCCGAATTCTGGTTGGAAAATACAATAAGAATGTTTGATGAGATGTCTTTGAGTCCTGAGGAATGTGTTAAATGTGCCGTTTCACTTCTGAGAGATACGACGTATCATTGGTGGAAAACTTTAATATCTGTGGTTTCGAGTGAACAAGTTACGTGCGATTTCTTTCAATCTAAATTCCGGAAGAAATATATTAGTTAGAGATTCATTGATCAGAAACGTAAAGAGTTTCTCGAGCTTAAACAAGGCCGTATGTTTGTTACTGAATACGAATGTGAATTTGTGAGATTGAGCCAGTATGCTCGGGAATGTGTATCGAATGAAGCAATAATGTGCAAAAGATTGGAAGATGGACTAAACGAAGATATCCATCTGTTAGTTGGGATTTTGGAAATTAAAGAAATGGTAGTGCTCGTTGAGCGAGCATGTAAAGCTGAAGAATTAAGTAAAGAGAAAAGAAAAACTGATTCTGAAGCTAGAGATGTTAGAAAGAGATCTTCGAGCAGATCATTTCAGTCTGTGTCAAAGAAATTCTGAGATGATCAAAGTTGTCCAAATGCTAATGTGGGACATTCAAATCGAGATCGAGCTATGATACGAGCACGCCCCGCGAACTTCATCGAACAAGTCTGTCAAGCCGAGCATTGACATGTTGGCAAGCTGATCCCAGCTCGTTTCTAGCTCCACAAGCTCTGGCCCAGCTCAAATCCAATTTTATTCGAGCTCAATCCATCTTGCTCGAGCTAAACCGAGCTCACTCCTAGCTCACTTTCAACTCACGAGCTAAACCTTAGCTCAACTTCAGCTTAGGAGTTTAGCCTCAGCTCAACTTTAGCTCACGAGCTAAAGCTTAGCTCATTTTAGTTTAAACCCGGTTTTATCTTTAATGCATTAAATAAAAATTTGCACATATTTATTTAAGCATTAAACTTGTCTTATATTAATATTTGTTATTAATATGCCATAGTCATTACATAAATTGATTATGTTCACATAGCTGAATTAATGCATGACATTAATGTGTTCACATCATGCCGAATTTATGTGTCCATGAGATATCTTAATGACTTGTTTATTTCATGTAGGTACATCCCTTTGGATGGTACAATGTATGGATGAAGAAACATCTCTTTTGGGCATTCCACACTCATGAATGAAGAAGTATTAAATGCTGGTGCATGTATGGCAAGATGCAAAGTTTCTACAAATTCATGCATGTGTCGAATGCATGTATGGACATTAAAGGCTAGTCTATGAATGGATCAAATGCATGGGATGATAGAATGCATGAATGGCTTAAGTGCATGTATGGTGGCTGTCTCCTAACTTTTCAAGGCACTTATTCGGCCAAGAAGTAACTGTTCACACTTTGAATTGACCTATAAGCTACTACACATGCATGGATGGGTTCAAGAACGTCCAAAGGAAGGAATTAACTCAATAATTCAACACATTGATTGAATTAAGTGTATGCACAAAGGGGAGAACGAATTTACTAGGTTCATGCTGCCATTTATGAACTTACATGCCATTAAAGTGTTTAATTATGAAGATACATGTTCCATACAAGTGCATGAACGTCCCAAGGAGATGAATGCAACCTTTTGGTGCACATACAAGTCACTTGAAGCCTTTCTTTATGACTAAGCATTCATGCACAAACCAAGGGGGAAGAAAGTGTCCATTCAGCTAGTGCATGAATCTGCCAAATTTATGAACTATTTTAATACATTAGTGTGAACGTTTTTATTATTGTGTGAACACCTAGATGCCGAATTTGAATGGTCATCTATGTGCCTATAAATATTTGTTTTCTTTCATTTGTAAAGGACTTTTTGCCAAATTTTTTATTGAATTTAATCTTGTGAGAATTTTCTTCTCTAAACTTTGTTTGAGACTTTGTTGACTTATCTACCTAGTAGTGGCATCAACCCTGTTTCTTTCACCCTTATACCGAGGTTCCTACTTTGCTAAGTAGCGGGTCGAGGTTCTATTATTTTCATTTTCGCCTTGAAAGCCTATAAGCATTTGGGTCGATATTTTCTAATATTGGTTCGTGCTTGCTTTTGAGTTCCTTCTTTCCATCCTTTCATTTACTTTAAACCAAACCTTAATATTCATATTTTAAACCCTTCATTTGAACCCCTTGAATAGCTTCCGCATAATTTATTAAGAAACATCTTTTTTGAACAAACCGAACGATACTTTCTCGTAGACGATCGGGCAAACTCGCATACAGCTCGACTCTCCTCGAGGCGATTCGTATCATTTGGTATTAGAGCTTGTAAATCGAGAGGCGCCGACGTTCGTATCAAGATCGAACTAGGTTCGTTGGGAAAAAAATTTGAATTAAGAAAAAAAAATTCAAGTTGTAATTTTCGTTCTCTCTCTTGTAATAGTGATATTGTGAAGTATTAAAAAATAAAAAAAAATGAAAATTATAAAAAAAAAGTGAAGTGATGAAGTTCTTCTGTTGTTTATATTTTGACCCGATAGACAAAGTGTTCTTTTCATCAACTTTGCACCCCATTTCCAAAATGCCACACTACCCCGAAGACTATTTTTCTTTTAGCTTACCCGTACACCGTGACATTCTAACCTTTGTAACCATCTTGAAACCGACCCCAAGGCACCAAGACAAGTCGAAAGAAACAAAATACGAGGTTACGAGAGTAAGCTTGAGTGGTAAAAGGCTAGAGCGAGTAAGATCATTCGAGTGGAGGTAAAAGCCAAACGAGTGTAAACACGAGCGGGAGTGACACCTTTTTTCTTCTTCTTTCCGAGCGAAATTGTGAGGTTTGTGGTGAGGTACTTAATTTTTTTTTATTTACTTTGTTTTGTGATCAAACATTTTCTTTTTAGCAACAAAAATCATGTCACGCAAAGAGTTCACCGAATCGGAATACCAATACTTGGTTCAAGAAATGCGAAGAATGGCGACTAAACAAGACCAAAGTGATCGAGTTTCTTAAAGTCGTAAAACGGAACCGAGAACCCCACGGAGATATACCCCCGACTACTACCTGAAAAAAGTTCCAATCGTGATTCCTTTTCATCATCTACTTCGAGACAAAGAGATTCATACTATGACTCATATTCATCAACGAATTCGAGAAGTGACTTCGATCGAAAGTCCTTTTCATCAAGAAATTCGAGAAGACGAGAAGCCGATTACAATTTTGATTCGTTCCAAGATGGCGTTCGAAGAGAAAGACATACTCCTACTAGATCTTCAAAGAAATCTTACTCAGAGTATTCTTCACGAAGTTTTGATTGTGAATCATATGCAAATAGTTCTTCATCTTTTGAACAAGATTTGTATTCTCATCGTTCTTTTGTACATTCTTGTAAAGAGAAAACAAAGAAAAGAAAAGAAAAAGCAAAAGCAAAAGAAGAAAAAGAAAATGAAATAAAAAGAAAAGAGAGGCAAGAGGCAAGTAAGAGAGAAAATGAGCGAATCTTGAGAGAACTTGAAAAAGCCTTTGAAAAGCAAAAAGAAAATGAAAAAGAAAATGAGATTGAAAAAGAGAACGAAAAGAAATTTGAGAGTGAAAAAGAAGCTGAAAAAGAAATTGAAACAAAAGAAACGAGTGATTCAGAAGAAAAAGAATCGAGTGAGAAAACAAGTGAGCAAGTGAGGATTATTTCTACTAACCCACCTGTTCGATCTTCTTGTGAGTTAACTTTTCAGGTTCCTAGAAGTTTGTGCGACCAATTCCATCTACATTACCTTCCAAACGAGAGGTGTTTTAGGTTGTTCGAAAAAGGTAAGTTCACGAATGACTGCCACCCACTTGCGATCGAAGGTAAGGAAGGTAAGGATTCTTTGTTTATCGAATCAAAGTCACTTGATTTGGATAATTTTGTTCACTTCTCGTTGTTAACGAATTTGTTTTAAAAGGTGCCATATGACTTTTCTTATGACGATTACTATATTGGCAAATTTGTTGACAACATTGGATTAGTTTTCTCTAAACGAATTTTGAACATGTTTGATCAAAGTCTGTCACGTAAAAATTCTGATGTGTTTGACCCTGCAAACTTTTTGAACTCATGTGTTAAATCATTATGTTTAAATATGCCTGCTCAATTGATTTGTGATAAATCTGCCTGTTTGAAAAGTTGCATGTTCGTTAAAAATTCTTTGTTTGGCATCCATGTTAAAAGATCTTCACATGATATGTGCAATTGTGTTCTTCATGAACAATCTTTGAGTTTTTTGTGAAATTTCCATGTAGTGATTTGCATTCCGATTAATACTCTTGAAGTATGAACCTTTGCATTTTGGTATGCTCGGTTTTGTCAAATCAACATGTGTGTTTAAACTAGTGAAATATAATTCGTGTGGTGAGTTGATTATATCTTTTTCTAATATGTTGCTTGTTGGAATTCCTAAACAAGTTCGTGTGTTCAAGCCTGGTATTTGCTACATGAATTCATTTTATGGAAACATTAAGCACTTTGCATCATTTGCAATCAAAATATGTTTGCTTGATGTTCAAACTTTTGATAAGAAGGTGAAATTCAATGATTTGGGTTTCAATTTTGATTCATTTATTAATCACCTTGTTTGGCCACATTTGAAATTTTCATTTCATTTCGAGAAGGTGAGGCCAACCTATGTTTTTGGAATTGAATCAAATTTCCATGGTAACTTTCCTTTTCCATTTAAGTCCATAGTTATCGATAATACTAACCAGTCTTATTTTTGTGAATTCCACCCCTCGAGGAGCAAGACATGTCATGGTGCGTCACCACCTATTCAAATTTATCGGAGTAATAGGTTTGTCTTACGTTATCTATCCAAAGAGAGAAGATTCATTTTGACCGAGAAAGGTAAATCCAATCCTCAATTGTCTTCTCTTCATATTCGTCAAGGTAAGTCATCTGAAAATTTTCAAATATCTTTGCTCAATTCGATTGAATTTGAAAATTCCATTGATTGGTTGTTTGGAAATTATTTATACTTTGATGTGATGGATTTTTCCTTTTGGCATTGTGATGATGTGATTATTACGTTGGAATTTGGAGACTCCTCTCATGTTGTTCAAAAATGAAAGGAAGAGTTAGCATACCTTTGGCCATGGCATACCTTGCATGAGCAAGACAAGGGACCAAATGAGTTACTATATTCGATTAAAGAAATTGAAATGCTTTGGATGAGGAATAATGTGTTTAAGTGCCTACCATCATTTTCAACCAATTATCCCTTGATCCAACTTAGTTTTCATGTTTGTAACGATGGTCTAACGAAACTCTTTGATAAATTTACGTATGCTTGCTTTGTCCAATTGAGATTTTTGGCATATGTTCGATTGAATGACTATTTTATGAACTATCGAACACATTTGAATTTGACTCATTTGAGTTTCTTTTTATTGGATGTGGTAAGAATTTTTCAGGTTTGTGTGACATCTTCCATCCCATTTGACCGAGGAAAACCATGCATGAGTCAAAGTTCTCCCATGGACAAACGGCTCGACTTGAGGACAAGTCACCTAAAAGAGGGGGGAATGATACGAGCACGCCCCGTGAACTTCATTGAACAAGTCTGTCAAGCCGAGCATTGACATGTTGGCAAGCTGATCCCAGCTCGTTTCCAGCTCCACGAGCGCCGTCCAGCTCAAATCTAGCTTATTCGAGCTCAATCCATCTTGCCTGAGCTAAACCGAGCTCACTCCTAGCTCACTTTCAACTCACGAGCTAAACCTTAGCTCAACTTCAGCTTAGGAGTTTAGCCTCAGCTCAACTTTAGCTCACCAGCTAAAGCTTAGCTCATTTTAGTTTAAACTCGGTTTTGTCTTTAATGCATTAAATAAAAATTTGCACATATATATTTAAGCATTAAACTTGTCTTATATTAATATTTGTTATTAATATGCCATAGTCATTACATAAATTGATTATGTTCACATAGTGAATTAATGCATGACATTAATGTGTTCACATCATGCCGAATTTATGAGTGTCCATGAGATATCTTAATGACTTGTTTATTTCATGTAGGTACATCCCTTTGGACGGTACAATGTATGGATGAAGAAACATCTCTTTTGGGCATTCCACACTCATGAATGAAGAAGTATTAAATGCTGGTGCATGTACGGCAAGATGCAAAGTTTCTACAAATTCATGCATGTGCCGAATGCATGTATGGACATTAAAGGCTAGTCCATGAATGGATCAAATGCATGGGATGATAGAATGCATGAATGGCTTAAGTGCATATATGGTGGCTGTCTCCTAACTTTTCAAGGCACTTATTCGGCCAAAAAGTAACTGTTCACACTTTGAATTGACCTATAAGCTACTACACATGCATGGATGGGTTCAAGAACGTCCAAAGGAAGGAATTAACTCAATAATTCAACACATTGATTGAATTAAGTGTATGCACAAAAGGGAGAACGAATTTACTAGGTTCATGCTGCCATTTATGAACTTACATGCCATTAAAGTGTTTAATTATGAAGATACATGTTCCATACAAGTGCATGAACGTCCCAAGGAGATGAATGCAACCTTTTGGTGCACATACAAGTCACTTGAAGCCTTTCTTTATGACTAAGCATTCATGCACAAGCCAAGGGGGAAGAAAGTGTCCATTCAGCTAGTGCATGAATTTGTCGAATTTATGAACTATTTTAATACATTAGTGTGAACGTTTTTATTATTGTGTGAACACCTAGATGCTGAATTTGAATGGTCATCTATGTGCCTATAAATATTTGTTTTCTTTCATTTGTAAAGGACTTTTTGCCAAATTTTTTATTGAATTTAATCTTGTGAGAATTTTCTTCTCTAAACTTTGTTTGAGACTTTGTTGACTTATCTACCTAGTAGTGGCGTCAACCCTATTTCTTTCACCCTTATACCGAGGTTCCTACTTTGCTAAGTAGCGGGTCGAGGTTCTATTATTTTCATTTTCTCCTTGAAAGCCTATAAGCATTTGGGTCGATATTTTCTAATATTGGTTCGTGCTTGCTTTTGAGTTCCTTCTTTCCATCCTTTCATTTACTTTAAACCGAACCTTAATATTCATATTTTAAACCCTTCATTTGAACCCCTTGAATAGCTTCCGCATAATTTATTTAGAAACATCTTTTTTGAACAAACCGAACGATACTTTCTCGTAGACGATCGGGCAAACTCGCATACGACTCGACTCTCCCCGAGGCAGTTCGTATCAAGCTAGATCACATTCAAACTTCAGAGTCCCTGCTACTTCTGTTGCAAGTGTTGGGAATGTCTGATATGAGAGACTTGAATGTAAACATTGTGGCAAAAGACATCCAGAAAATTATAGATTGAATGACCGAGCCTGTTTTCGATGTGGATCTCTGGACCATTTTGTAAAAGATTGTTTTGAACCTGTTGAGCAAGAGAATGTACAGAATTTGAGACCGAGCAACACCTTAGCTAGAGGTAGACCTTCTAGAAATGCAAAAAATGCAAGTAGTGGTCAAAGAACTACTGGAGATACTATTGTTAGATCTGAGGCTAGAGCACCTACTAGAGCCTATGCTATCCGAGCTCGTGAGGAAGCCTCGTCTCCAAATGTGATTACTGGTATTTTTACTCTCTATGATACTTCTATGATTGCATTGATAGATCCTGGATCAATGCACTCTTATATTCGTATGAATTTAGTGCACAGTAAGACTTTGCCTGCAGAGTCTACTAAATTCGTAATTAGAGCAAAAATGTTTTCCTGCTGATCTGATTCTTTTGCCTTTCGATGAATTTGATATAATTCTGGGATTGGACTGGTTGACTTTGCACAATGCTATTGTGAATTGCAAACAAAAAGTCATTGATTTAAGGTGTAAGAATGATGAGATAATTCTAATTGAGTCTAGTGATCTAAATGGACTGCTAGCTGTGATATCTACAATGAAAGCATAGAGATATGTGAAGAATGGTTGTGAAGCCTACTTAGCTTATGTGTTAGATTCAAAAGTGAATGGTAAGAAAGTTGAATCAGTGCCTGTTGTCTGTGAATTCTCTGTTGTCTGAGAAGTTGAGTTTGGCATTGAATTAGCACCTGGTACTACTCTGATTTCAATAGCTCCGTACAGAATGGCTCCGATCGAGTTAAAGGAATTAAAACCTCAGTTGCAAGAATTGACTGATCGAGGGTTTGCTAGACCAAGTTTTTCACCATGGGGTGCTCCTATTCTGTTTGTAAAAAAGAAAGATGGCACAATGAGAATGTGTATTGATTACCAACAGCTTAATAAAGTGACTGTAAAGAACAAATACCCTCTGCCTAGAATTGATGATTTATTCGACCAGTTGAAAGGTGCTACTGTGTTTCTAAGATAGATCTGAGATCGGGTTACTACCAGTTGTGAGTAAAGATTCTGATATTCTAAAAATTACTTTCAGAATGAGGTACGAGCATTATGAATTTTTAGTTATGCCTTTTGGTTTAACGAATGCACCTGCTGTATTTATGGATTTAATGAATATAATTTTTAGACCGTATCTAGATCAATTTGTTGTTGTATTCATTGATGATATTTTGATTTATTCACATGATGAATCTCTGAGCATGCTAAACATCTGAAAATAGTGCTACAGACTGATACGAACCGCCTCGGGGAGAGTCGAGTCGTATATGAAATGCCCAGTCTTCTACAAAGAAGTATCGTTAACTTAGTTTAATAGTTTAGACAGAAGTCAGATTTGAGAAGAAATGTGTTTGGAGGAAATGGTATAAATGGAATGGCACAAAAATGGTCGGCTTTGGTATGTTTTGGGTAAGAAAGAAATGGGATCAAACAAAGAATGCAAACAAGAACCGATACCGATTTGGTATCGACCTGTTGTTTATATGCGCTTTTTGGTTTGATTTAGGTTTGGTAGAGGGAACCTTGACCCACTATCTAACAAGATAGGAACCTCGGTTCCACACTACAAGTAGTGATAAGTTCAGAATCGACAAAGAATACGGTTGACACAACTAGAACGCTAGGAACGCCAAACGAATCTTTGAACGAAATATAAGAAAAGTTTGCCTCACAATTTTGGCAGCATAACATTAACAAAAGTTTCAAAAGTTCCTTTACATGGTAATTGAACAAGTATTTATAGGCCTAAGTCTAGGTAGCCGATTGGCCTTTCATACTTACACATTAATTAAAAGAAAATTCTAGAAAAATAACCCTTAATGTGTATGACTAGATTCGGCTATGGGAATGGGAAATGAATGAATCTTCATGCTTAAGAAAACACAAAGTGAATGCATGATGTCCAATGGTCACTTGTAGGTTCAGCCAACCTTGTTAAATGAAGCAATGTTTGGCCAAAAATTATGAATTAATTGTGGACACTCCAAGGGCCATCATGTGTGTGAAAACCAAATGTTGAAGAGTCTTCCAATGTGAACAAGGTGAACCGAATAGTCTTGCCATGTGATCTTAGGTGTGAAACGAATTAAGGAGAGTCATGGGGAAGCTAATCGGCCAAGCTATCTGCATGCATGTGTGAGTGTCCTTTGGCCGAATGGTCACCTAAGAGATTCAAGTCCCCCAACTGTCCATGCACCTTTCAACATTCATGCTTGCTTTTAATCTCCATATGTCCACTGTGTTCCTACAAGAAATGTGAACAGAATTAATTCAAACTAATGTGAACACAAATATCAACATTAAATTCGGTTATGACAAATTTAATTATCATCAATAAACACTTTTAAGACATACTTAATATAACTAATGTGAACTAAATTTAATATGTAGGATATTAATTAACTAATTATTGAACTTATTAATTAAAAAGTCAATAGTAGTCAAATGAATTCAAAGTGAACTCCACGAGCTGATGTTTAATTCATGAGCTAAACCCGAGCTGGGCTTAAACTCGTGAGCTGATAATGAGCTGGTCCCGAGATGTGGAACTAAGAATGAGCTGAATCCGAGCTAATGAGCTGATGTGGAGCTACATGAGAGCTAGCTTGAGCTGAAAGTGAACTCGGTGAGCTGAACTGAACTTGTAGAAGAGTTCGGCATGGATTCCCAAAAATGCTACCAGCTAGTTCGGTAGGTCTAGCATTGACATCATCCCACATTTGCTGAACTAAAGCTATAACAGCTTCTTTAAATTGTTTTGCACGAGCCCTTGTGATTGGCCCTTGAGGTAGCACCATCGGATCTCGGCTTGGACTTGACTTATGGGAAGTCGTGATCATATCATCCTCCCCCTCTTGAAAATGACTTGTCCTCAAGTCAGTATCTACATCGAAAGGAGTCAAGTCAGAGACATTAAAACTAGCACTAACATTGTACTCACCCAGTAAGTCAAGCTTATACGAATTTTCATTGATTCGCTCGATGACTTGGAAGGGGCTGTCTCCTCGCGGCAACAACTTAGATCTTCGTTGAGCCGAAAACCTTTCTTTTCTCATGTGCACCCAGACCCAGTCTCCGGGTTCAAATACAACTCTTTTTCACCCTTTGTTGGCTCATTGGACATATTGCTCGGTTCGAGATTCAATATTCTCTTGAACTTTCCTATGTAGTTCCTTGACAAATTCAGCCTTTTTCCTTGCATCTGTATGGACAAATTGATCAATAGGAAAAGGTAATAAATCAAGAAGAGTAAGAGGATTAAATCCATAGACAGTCTCAAAAGGAGAGAATTTGGTTGCCGAGTGAACAGAGCGATTATACGCGAACTCGATGTGGGGTAAGCATTCTTCCCACGGCTTGAGGTTCTTTCATACCAACGCTCACAACAAAGTTGACAAAACTCAGTTTACCACCTCAGTTTGGCTATCCGTTTGGGGATGACAAGTGGTTGAAAACAATAATTTCGTCCCAAGTTTTCCCCATAATGTCTGCCAAAAATGACTCAAGAACTTTGTATCTTGATCGGAAATGATCGTTCTTGGTATTCCATGCAGTCGTACAATTTCCCTAAAAAAAAATTAGCAATATGCACAGCGTCATCAGTTTTAGCACAAGAAATAAAATGTGACATTTTAGAGAATCTATCGACTATAACAAAGATTGAGTCCTTCCCTGTCTTAGTTTTAGGCAATCCATAGAAACATCGGTCCACGGGGTGTCGGGAATGGGAAGTGGTGTGTAAAGTCCATAAGGTTGGACCTTCGACTTAGCCCGTTTACAAATTAGGCAGCGTTCACAGATCCACTCCACGTCTCTTCGCATTCGCGGCCAATAAAAATGTTCATGGAGGGTCGACAATGTCTTGCTTATTCCAAAGTGTCCCATAAGGCCACCCCTATGCGCCTCCAACACAAGTAACTCTCGAATGGAGTCTTGTGGTATACACAACTGATTTTCTTTAAAAAGAAACCCTTCGTGCCAGAAAAATTTCTCAAAAGACCCATTTTCACAAGCAGCATATATATTTCCAAAATCCTCATCATTAGCATACAACTCTTTCATATGATAAAAACCAAGTAACTTAGAATCAAGAGTAGTCAATAAATATCTCCGTGACAAGGCATCAGCCACTACATTTTCTTTACCTTTCTTGTATTTGATGACGTAGGGAAATGATTCTAAATACTCGACCTATTTCGCATGTCATTTGTTGAGTTTATGCTGACCTTTAATAAACTTAAGTGCTTCGTGCTGCCAAGTTTCAAGTGACCGAATCAAGGCATACATCTCTTTGTCGTATACCGGATAATTGAGGGAAGCGCCACTTAATTTCTTGCTGAATACGCCACCGGTCTTCCGTCTTGGGTCAATACAGCTCTGATTCCTATACCTGAGGCGTCACACTCAATTTCAAATGTTTTAGTAAAATTAGGAAGGGACAATAAAGGAGATTTCACAAGACATTCTTTAATCAAATTAAATGAACGTTCTTGATCTTCAGACCAGTGAAATGCAGAGTTTTTCTTAATTACGCTTGTTAAGGGTGCTGCAATGGTACTGAAATTGGGCACAAATCATCGGTAGAAGCTAGCCAATCCATGGAAGCTTCGAACTTGGCTAATGCTCGTCGGGCGTGGCCATTCCTGAATCGCTCGAACCTTTTCTTGATCCACCTCCAAACCGTTGGCACTCACAACATATCCTAAAAACACAACTTTATCAGTGCAAAATGAACACTTTTTGAGATCGGCATACAATACCTCTTTTTGTACAGTTTCCATCACCGCGTGTAAATGGGGTACGTGCTCCTCTAAAGTTTTACTGTAAACCAAGGTATCGTCAAAGTATACAACACAAAATTTACCAATAAATGCACGTAATACATGGTTCATCAATCTCATAAAAGTACTGGGAGCATTTGTAAGGCCGAATGGCATTACCAACCATTCGTACAAACCCAATTTTGTTTTGAAGGCTGTTTTCCATTCATTGCCTTCTCGCATTCGTATTTGATGATAGCCACTTTTAAGATCGATTTTCGTGAAAATCTAGGCACCACTTAATTCGTCAAGCATGTCGTCAAGACGAGGTATCGGGTGTCGATACTTGATAGTGATTTTGTTGATGGTGCGACAATCCACGTACATCTGCCACAACCCGTCTTTCTTAGGTACAAGCAGCACCGGTACCGCACAGGGACTTAGGCTCTCTCAGATGTATCCTTTGTCTAGGAGTTCAGTAATTTGCTTTTGCAATTCCTTCGTTTCTTTCAGATTACTCCGATAAGCAGAACGGTTGGGTAGTGCAGCTACTGGCACTAAATCTATCTGATGTTCGATGCCTCGGATGGGAGGCAGTCCACTCGGTATTTCATCTGAAAATATGTCTTCAAATTCCTGAATCAAAGACAATACAGAAATAGGCAAGTTTTCAGGTAATTCGTTAGTATTCAACAATGCCTCTTTGTACATAACTACATACATAGTGATGTGATCCAGCACGAGTTGATGAGTCAAATTCACTTAGTTGCCCGATCACCGTTTGAGAGAGTCATTGGTGCTTCGAGTTTTAGAATTGAAGTGAATGAAAAGGAATGGGTTAGCGGAAGGTTTCAAGAAGGGTAAGTTTAGCAATAGGTTCGGTTAAGGGTACCAAAGATGGATGAAGGATAGATGGTTCAGTTTGGGTTAACAAGAAAGAAAGTTAAAAAGTTGGGAATGGAAAACGAACTCAACGTCAGGAATGATTCAACACTAAGAAGTGTCACCCCGATTCCTATATTGTTAAGGTGAAAAAATTATGGATAGATGGATAGGTGAACGCCACACCAAAGCTGGTGATAAGTTCAAACAAGATCGGTAGACTCCACTAGCACATACTAGATAAGTCTTCGAAACTTGTACGAGATATGTGAGGAAGCAACCTCACAAGAACAATGTTCATTAACAAATTTGACAAAAGTCCCT
Organism: Gossypium arboreum; assembly: GCF_025698485.1. Taxonomy (NCBI): domain Eukaryota; kingdom Viridiplantae; phylum Streptophyta; class Magnoliopsida; order Malvales; family Malvaceae; genus Gossypium; species Gossypium arboreum. The sequence continues at coordinate 73,411,161 of NC_069077.1, read as the reverse complement.
TTACAATAACATGTGCAAACTATTTATAGGCTAACAAATAGTAATCGAATGGACAAACTAGCTAGCTTAAAGGCTAAGCAAATTCGATCATGAACTAGCTAGAATATTCTAGAATGAACACTTTAATTGTCTTGTCTTGATTTGGTTGATAGGAATGTGTTTGGACAGCTTCATGCATGAGCTTTAAGTCACTTGATGGATGTACACCTTTGGAAGCTCAACGGGTTGTCTAGGTTCAGCCAAGGTGTGCATGATACTTCCAAGAGGTGTCTCTTGGCCGAATAGGTGCTTAGGAAACACCAAGAGTCCTCCCACATGCATCGGCTGTACATGGAACTTGGTAGGAGGCTTGAACCTAGCCATGCATGTACTTGCATTAAATGTCCCTCATACATGCATGTGTGCCGTCCATGGGAGATGCATCTTCAATATTCATTAACCCTCCATGTTCATGAATGAATGGCTTCCAAACATTGAACCGATCCATGCATGTATCTTCCCATTCAATGTACTTTCTTGTTCATGCACCTTGTCATGAATGAATCTTCCACATTCGGCTAGCCTACATAAACAATTAACATAATTAAATAAAATATAACTATTCATATAATTATAATTTAAATTAATAACTAAACAACTTAAAAACACTAACTAAATTCAAACATAATAATTATAAGTCAACTATCAAATTAAATTCAGCTAGCTCAAAAATAGTCAAAACACTTAGTGAGCTAAGTTGAGCTAGGGGTTTTGGCATGAGCTGTAGCAAACTTAATTGAAAACTAAATTAAAACTTAGTTTATTTAAATGAAAAAGGAATGAGCTGAAATGAGCTAAATTCGAACTCAAACGAGCTGAATTGAACTCAAGTGAACTGATGGGAGCTGAATGGCGCATGGGGAGCTGGAGAGGAGCTGAGATCGGATTGCAAAAGGGTGTACGGAGTCTTCAAGGATTGTCCTTAGCTCCTCCAATGTCATGAACCCTGTTATCATCCCAAATGCGCAACACCAAGGCTGATAAAGCATCTTGAATTTGCTTGGTTCGAGCTCGAGTCATGGGACCCTTTGGAAGCTTGATTTAATCTTGTTTTGCATTCAAGGATGCCCCGGGCGTGCTCACATGATACGAATTGCCTCGGGGAGAGTCGAGTCGTATGCTAGTTTGCCCGATCATCTACGAGAAAGTACCGTTCGGCTCTTTTAAAGAAGATGTTTTTAGCTAAATAATGCGAAAGCTTTTTTTTAAAAAGGGTTTGAAGATGGGTTTGAAATATGAATATTAAAGGTTCGGTTTTAAAAGAAACAAAAGAATGAAAATAGATTGAAGGTAGTTTAATAAATGATGGTTATGGGTGATGGTGAACTTAAAAGCAAGTAAGAACCAATTTAGGAAATATTGACCCAAGTGCTTATACGCTTTCAAGGTGAAAATGAAAATGATATAATCTCGACCCACTACTTAACAAAGTAGGAACCTCAGTATATGGGTGAACGCCACACTATTTGATAGTGATAAGTTGGATAGTGAAGAACAGGGGTGGCGCCACTAGGCTTCCTAGATAAGCCAACGAAGTCCTCAACGAAATATGAGAGAAAGAAATCTCAAAAATTCTATGAAAGTTTAACAAAGTTTCATTAAGTGAAAAGTCTAACCTCTTACAAATGAAATAACATATATTTATAGCCTAAATAAAAGTAGCGAATGGACAAGCTTAGAAGCTAAGAAATTGGCCATAAACACCTAGATAATTCTAGAAGAAAATCATGAATATCCATGAATGTGCAGCCCTTTAATGTTCCATCATCCCCCTTGGCCGAATGAAGCTTTAATGCACCTTGAATACTTTGAATGGTTAGCTTGAAAATGCATGGATCATGCATGAAACGTCCCAATGTATGTTCCTCCATAAATTCGGTCCATGAATCTTCAAAATCATGAACATTAAATAGCCCCTACTTGCATGAACGTCTCCAATACATGTACTCCCTTAAATGCCGTCCATTGAACCTCAATTCTACATGCACCTCTTCATACATTGCACCAAGGCCTACATGAACTTGCATTAATTTCCTTCCATGCATGAATGTGTGCCGTCCAAAGGGATTGGATCTTCTAGATACATTCATGCATGAATCTTCATCATTCATGTAACTGAATGTTCATTTGAACCCAAACATTCATGTATTTTGTGCATTCATGTATTTGACAAATACATGAACTTGTAAACACCTTGAATCTGGTCATGCATGCACCTAATTAAATGTTGTTCATTCATGCATGTGGGATGTCCAAAAGAGATGTTTCTTCAAGCATTCATTGCGTCGTCCATGAGCATTGTACCTACAAGAAATAAAACAATTCATAAGACATCATGTGAACACATATAAATTCAGCACAATGTGAACACATTTAAGATATGTGATATCTATGACATATTAATAACAAATATTAATATAAGACAAGTTTAATGCTTAAATAAATATGTGCAAATTTTATTTAATGTATTAAAGACAAAACCGAGTTAAACTAAAACGAGCTAAGCTTTAGCTCGTGAGCTAAAGTTGAGCTGAGATTAAACTCCTAAGCTGAAGTTGAGCTAAGGTTTAGCTTGTGAGCTGAATATGAGCTAGGAGTGAGCTCGGTTTAGCTCAGGCAAGTTGGATTGAGCTCGAATAAGCTAGATTTGAGCTGGACAGAGCTCGTGGAGCTGGAAACGAGCTAGGATCAGCTTGCCAACATGTCAATGCCTGGCTTGACAGACTTGTTCGATAAGGTTCGCGGGGCGTGCTCGTATCATCACATCGCATAGGCTGTCTCAAAAACATCGCCCGCCGGATATCGCTAACCCTTGCAAACACACTCATTTTTCCACTTTCTTTTTCCTCTCCACTTTTTACTTGTTTTTGTTTCTTTTCATTTTCTCTCACATTTTAGCCTTCTCTCTCTCGTTTTTCTTAATTTTCTCTTTTGTACTCTTTTTGACACGACCACACCTCCTGAGTTGTCAGCTGCCAATGAAGATCCTCTCAAATTGCCCGTAGGACCGATCACCTGAGCTCGAGCAAAGAGATTCAAAGATGCAACAACAGCCTTAGTTGATAGAGTTTGGGGTGAAACCGTTGCTGGACTTCTTGAAAGCTCTTGGACCAGCAAGCCAAGCAAACCATGCATACTCCTTTTGATACGAGCATGCCCCGCGAACTTCATCGAACAAGTCTGTCAAGCCGAGCATTGACATGTTGGCAAGCTGATCCCACTCGTTTCAGCTCCACGAGCTCCGCCCACTGAAATCCAAATTTTATTCGAGCTCAATCCAACTTGCTCGAGCTAAACCGAGCTCACTCCTAGCTCATATTCAGCTCACGAGCTAAACCTTAGCTCAACTTCAGCTTAGGAGTTTAATCTCAGCTCAACTTTAGCTCACGAGCTAAAGCTTAGCTCATTTTAGTTTAACTCGATTTTGTGTTTAATGCATTAAATAAAATTTGCACATATTTATTTAAGCATTAAACTTGTCTTATATTAATATTTGTTATTAATATGCCATAGATATTACATAACTTAAATGTGTTCACATTGTGCTGAATTTATGTGTGTTCACATGATGTCTTATGAATTGTTTTATTTCTTGTAGGTACAATGCTCATGGACGGCGTAATGAATGCTTGAAGAAACATCTCTTTTGGACATCCCACATACATGAATGAACAACATTTAATTAGGTGCATGCATGACCAGATTCAAGGTGTTTACAAGTTCATGTATTTGTCAAATATATGAATGCACAAAATACATGAATGTTTGGGTTCAAATGCACATTCGGTTACATGAATGATGAAGATTCATGCATGAATGTATCTAGAAGATCCAATCCCTTTGGACGGCACACATGCATGCATGGAAGGAAATTAATGCAAGTTCATGTAGGGCTTGGTGCAATGTATGAAGAGGTGCATGTAGAATTGAGGTTCAATGGATGGCATTTAAGGGAGTACATGTATTGGAGATGTTCATGCAAGTAGGGGCTATTGAATGTTCATGTTTTTGAAGGTTCATGGACCGAATTTATGGAGGAACATACATTGGGATGTTTCATGCATGATCCATGCATTTTCAAGCTAACCATTCAAGTATTCAAGGTGCATTAAAGCTTCATTTGGCCAAGGGGGATGATGGAACATTAAAGGGCTGCACATTCATGGATATTCATGATTTTTCTTCTAGAATTATCTAGGTGCTTATGGCTGAATTTCTTAGCTTCTAAGCTTGTCCATTCAACTACTTTTATTTAGGCTATAAATATATGTTATTTCATTTGTAAGAGGTTAGACTTTTCACTTAATGAAACTTTGTTAAACTTTTATGGAATTTGTTAGATTTCTTTCTCTCATATTTCGTTGAGGACTTCGTTGGCTTATCTAGGAAGCCTAGTGGCATCAACCCTGTTCTTCACTATCCCGAACTTATCACTATCAAATAGTGTGGCGTTCACCCATATACTGAGGTTCCTACTTTGCTAAGTAGCGGGTCGAGGTTTATCACTTTCATCCTCCACCTTGAAAGCCTATAAGCATTTGGGTTGATATTTTCTAATATTGGTTCGTGCTTGCTTTTAAGAACCCTTTTCTTCCATATCCATCCTCTATTTACTTCTTTCACTTTCCTTTCCAATTTAGCCGAACCTATACATATTATTCTTATCCATAAACCATCATAGAACCATTATACATAGCTTCTGTCCTATTTTTCCATCTACTTCATTTCAAAAGTGAATTGAACGATACTTTCTCGTAGACGATCGAGCAACTCAGCATACGACTTGACTCTCCCCGAGGCGGTTCGTATCACCTTCAAGCTCAAATCAGCTCAACTTCAACTTAACTTAGCTCAACGAGCTCGTTTCAGCTCATTTCATTTTTACGTTTAATTTGCTGGAATAAAATCATTTAATTTGCTGTTAGTTAAATTAGTTAATTAGGTCTTAACAATTATTTTGTCAAAATCTAGACTTTATAACTAGGTATAATGGTGTCCTAAACTAGCTTAATTATTAGCTAATTAATTTGTCAAGTTTAAGACTAGTTTTAAATGTGCTGCTCATTTAATTTGCCCAGCCGATTTTTGCTATTAAATTTGTCTAAGTTCCAGCCGATTTAATACATGTCTTAACCTTGCATAATTAATTTGCCTTAGCTATTACAAGTTTTAAATGTGTCTTTAGCACCCGAAATTAATGTGTCTAAATAAATTAATGTGCTGAATTAATTTGTGTGTGCAGGTGCAAAGCATGGGACGACATTTAATCAAATTAAACTGGCTGAATTAGTTTTCCCAAAAGCCATGATGGTTCGGTCAATGCAACAATCACCATAAGCTGATGGTTACTCTCCCCAACGTGGCTACTCAATTTTCGAAGCTGGCATTCAAGATTTTCACACCGACAACCGTGCGTTCACATTGAGGGGCTATCGCCAACTACTCAAAGAGCTCATTTAAATGCTAAGGCCATTCATCTCTTCCAAGCATCAGCTTAATTATGCTCCCAAGTTCCAATGCCGAATTTAAATATGCATTTCAGCTCCCAAAACGTGCCATTAATTCCAGCTTCTAGAAATACCGTCCAATGAGTTCTCCAAAGCCAAGAAGCTTCAGGGAAACTTCCTAAATAAATCTAGAATTTTCTAGCTTAATTAGGAAGAAAACAAAAGGCTATTTAGCTACCTAAAGTGGCTATTTAGCTACCTAAAGCGGCTATTCGGCTAGCCTTTGCAACAGCTATAAATAGTTTGTTTATTTCTTGTAAATGGACTTTTTGGCCAAATTTTATAGAACTGACCTTTTATTCTCGTAAGAACTTCTTCTCTAAGTCTCGTTTAAGATTTTCGTTGGCTTATCTACCTAGTAGTGGCGTCAACCTCTTTCTTTACAAAACTGAACTTATCACTAGTTTTAGTGTGGCGTTCAAAACCCTTTATACCGAGGTTCCTATCTGCCTAGATAGTGGGTCGAGGTCTATTTCGTTTCAACCATCCCTTCTTAAGAACTCATAAGTTTCGGGTCGGTATTGGCTAATATCGGTTCAACTTGTTCTTAGGACCACCATTCCCATATTTCATTCCTTTTTCCGAACTAAAACCAAAATTACCAATATCCTAATTCCCTTTCCTTTCCCAAACCTAAGATTACTTATCCATCCTTGAACCCAACTTACACAACCAATTTAACTTCAATCTGAATTATCTATCCCTTCTATTTTCGACAAAGCTTTCTCAAAGACGATCGGGCAATCTACATACGACTCAACTCAAGTCGAGGCGAGCTCGTATCACTTTTCTTTTTCTCTCGCTTGTTCCATTGAAAGTTTAAGTTTTTGTTGATCCTCGTACACTTGCTTCAGAGTGAGGGGTGCAAGTGTCACGTTCTTGCCAAGATGTTTGAAGGAGTATCTATTAGTGTAACCGTCATGCATCACCCGTCGGTCGAACTGCCATGGTCGTCCTAAAAGTAAGTGGCCCGCGTGCATCGGCAGTACATCGCATAATACTTCATCGGAATACTTCCCGATGCTAAAGGACACTAGGACTTGTTTTGTCACTTTGAGTTCCTCGCCATAGTTAAGCCACTGAAGCTTGTAGGGATTCGGGTGCTTGGTGGTTGACAGCCCCAACTTTTCTACCATGAGGGTGCTTGCCACGTTTGTGCAACTCCCTCCATCGATTATGATGCTACACACTTTCCCTTGCACTTGACATCTCAAATGAAAAATGTTCTCACGTTGTTGTTCGCTTTCCACACTTTGGAGACTTAGGCTTCGCTTGACGACGAGTAACTCGCCTTCAATGGGTTGTTCTAAGTCCTCCTCGACTTCAGAAGTTGATTCAATCTCGTTCTCTTCCTCGTCCTCTGTTTCAATCTCACCGTCGGCACTTATCACCATGGTACGTCTATTCGGGCACTGACTTGCTATATGTCCATGACCAAGACACTTGAAGCACTTTATGTCCCTTGAACGGGCAGTGGAACTTTCAGGAGCCTTACCTTTACTTGACTCGGTAATAGGCTTATTCGCCTTAAATATTGTTGAAGAATCCTTCGTTCGATTCGTTGGAAAAACCCTTGTTTGTGCTTTGGCCCCACTTAGAAGGATTGGTATTAGGATAGGTTCGGGTGGTACCTTTTCACTTCAACTGCTTCTCCACTTTGATAGCCATGTGGACCATGTCCACAACCTCAATGTAATGTTGCAGTTCTACGACATTTGCAATCTCTCGATTAAGTCCCGCTAGAAAGCGAGCCATTGTAGCTTCTCGATCTTCTTGTATATCAGCACGGATCATAGCCACTTCCATTTCTTTATAATAATCTTCCATACTCTTTGTCCCTTGGATGAGATTTTGGAGTTTTTGATGCAACTCCCGATGATAGTAGGATGGAATGAATCGTCGTCGCATAATCGCCTTCATTTTGGTCCAAGTGGAAATGGGATGCTCTCCGTTACGCCTCCGACTAGTGGTCAACTGATCCCACCATATCATTGTGTAATCTGAAAACTCAATTGCGGCGAGTTTGACTTTCTTATTTTTAGAGTAGTTATGACATACGAACACTAGTTCGATTTTCTTGTCCCACTCAAGGTACGCCTCGGGATAAGATTTTCCTTGGAAAGGAGGAATGGAGAGTTTGATATTCTTCAAGTCATCATCTTCCCGCCTTCGATCTACTTGTCCGCGGTTTCTGGGACGTCTCCTTTCTAGGCTTATGTTAGACTTGTGATCGGTTTCATCTTCACTATGTTCGTTAACATCATCATCTTGAGCCCTTGGTTGTCTTCGTCGTTGATTGGGTCCTTCACATCTTTGCCTAGCAACTTCAGGATATTCATTGCGTTGTCTTTGGGCCTCGACTTGGTAGAGTCAATCTTCAAGAGGATTAAGCCTTCGGTCAAGTAATCATTCCATCTCGCGCAAAAGGGCTTGCATTTGCAAATCTGGAACGTTTCTGACTGGTTGTCGCCCTTGTTGTTCTTCCATGTTTTGTCCACTATTTTGGGACATCTATTCGTTTAAAATAGCCTCTCAAACAAAACCTCTCGATCCGCTCAGAAAGAAAGAAGTTTGATGACACTCACACTCATGTTTACACTCTTAGTTTGGCTTTTACGTCCCCTCAAATGCGCTCACGCTCTCTTGCCTTTTACCTCTCTTAACTTTTCTTGTAATTTCGTAAGCAGATTTGTTAAGGCTTAGTCCTTGGTCTAGGTGGCCGGTTCAAAAGGGGTAACAAGTGATTGATGTATTCGGTTTAGGGTAGGCTGAAAGAATAGGGAATTGGGTTAAAAGTGTGGCGTATTAGGGAGAGTAAAATAGAAGATGGATCGGGAACTATAACAGATCAAAGCTTGACGATCAAATAACAATTGAATTGCATAAATCACTTTTTTTTTAAACTTGTATAACTTTTTTTTACTATATCAGCAAACTAAATACAATAGAAACACTTTTATACACAATTTTTTTTCGACTACGTAGATTTTTGTTTTTATAATAACAGCAACAAACTAATCAAAATGAGAAAACTTCGGTATCCGAAAATTTTTTTTCTATACTCTTTTTTTTTGGATCCTACTTACTTGCGTTCACTTGGACTAGCCCGGGATTAATTTCGTCGCACGATCTTCTCATTTTAGTAGCTCTGATACCAGATGATATGAACCACCTCGGGGAGAGTCGAGTCGTATATGAAATGCCCGATCATCTACGAAGAAGTATCGTTAACTTAGTTTAATAGTTTAGACAAAAGTCAGATTTGAGAAGAAATGTGTTTGGAGGAAATGGTATAAATGGAATGGCACAAAAATGGTTGGCTTTGGTATGTTTTGGGTAAGAAAGAAATGGGATCGAACAAAGAATGCAAACAAGAACCAATACCGATTTGGTATCGACCCGTTGTTTATATGCGCTTTTTGGTTCTATTTAGGTTTGGTAGAGGGAACCTCGACCCACTATCTAACAAGATAGGAACCTCGGTTCCACACTACAAGTAGTGATAAGTTCAGAATCGACAAAGAACACGGTTGACACAACTAGAACGCTAGGAACGCCAAACGAATCTTTGAACGAAATATAAGAAAAGTTTGCCTCACAATTTCGGCAGCATAACATTAACAAAAGTTTCAAAAGTTCCTTTACATGGTAATTGAACAAGTATTTATAGGCCTAAGTCTATGTAGCCGATTGGCCTTTCATACTTACACATTAATTAAAAGAAAATTCTAGAAAAATAACCCTTAATGTGTATGACTAGATTCGGCTATGGGAATGGGAAATGAATGAATCTTCATGCTTAAAAAAACAGAAAGTGAATGCATGATGTCTAATGGTCACTTGTAGGTTTGGCCAACCTTGTTAAATGAAGTAATGTTTGGCCAAAAATTATGAATCAATTGTGGACACTCCAAAGGCCATCATGTGTGTGAAAACCGAATGTTGAAGAGTCTTCCAATGTGAACAAGGTGAACCGAATAGTCTTGCCATGTGAACATAGGTGTGAAACGAATTAAGGAGAGTCATGGGGAAGCTAATCAGCTAAGCTATCTTCATGCATGTGTGAGTGTCCTTTGGCCAAATGGTCACCTAAGAGATTCAATTCCCCCAACCGTCCATGCACCTTCCAACGTTCATGCTTGCTTTTAATATCCATATGTCCATTGTGTTCCTACAAGAAATGTGAACAGAATTAATTCAAACTAATGTGAACACAAATATCAACATTAAATTCGGTTATGACAAATTTAATTATCATCAATAAACACTTTTAAGACATACTTAATATAACTAATGTGAACTAAATTTAATATGTAGGATACTAATTAACTAATTATTGAACTTATTAATTAAAAAGTCAATAGTAGTCAAATGAATTCAAAGTGATCTCCATGAGCTGATGTTTAATTCATGAGCTAAACCCAAGCTGGGCTTAAACTCATGAGCTGATAATGAGCTGGTCCCGAGCTATGGAACTGAGAATGAGCTGAATCCGAGCTAATGAGCTGATGTGGAGCTACATGGGAGCTAGCTTGAGCTGAAAGTGAACTCGGTGAGCTGAACTAAACTTGTAGAAGAGTTCGGCATGGATCCCAAAAATGCTACCAGCTAGTTCGGTAGGTCTAGCATTAACATCATCCCACATTTGCTGAACTAAAGCTATAACAGCTTCTTTAAATTATTTTGCACGAGCCCTTGTGATCGGCCCTTGAGGTAGCACCATCGGATCTCGACTTGGACTTGACTTATGGGAAGCCATGATCGTATCATCCTCCCCCTCTTGAAAATTACTTGTCCTCAAGTCAGTATCTACACCGAAAGGAGTCAAGTTAGAGACATTAAAACTAGCACTAACATTGTACTCACCTGGTAAGTCAAGCTTATACGAATTTTCATTGATTCGCTCGATGACTTGGAAGGGGCCGTCTCCTCGCGGTAACAACTTAGATCTTCGTTGAGCCGGAAACCTTTTTTTTCTCATGTGCACCCAGACCCAGTCTCCGGGTTCAAATACAACTCTTTTTCACCCTTTGTTGGCTCGTTGGACATATTGCTTGGTTCGAGATTCAATATTCTCTCGAACTTTCCTATGTAGTTCCTTGACAAATTCAGCCTTTTTCCTTGCATCTGTATGGACAAATTGATCAATAGGGAAAGGTGAATTCTGCGAGATAAACAGTTTATGCAAAGTTTAGTAAATGTGAATTCTGGTTGCGAGAAGTTGGTTTTCTGGGTCATATTGTATCAGTTTCCGGTATCCGAGTTGATCCGAGTAAGATTTCAACTATTCTGGATTGGAAGCCTTCGAGGAATGTATCAGAAGTCCGTAGTTTTCTGGGACTTGCGGTTACTACAGACGATTTGTAAAAGATTTCTATGATAGCAACTCCATTGACAAAATTGCTTCGTAAAGATGTGAAGTTTGAATGGTCCGAGAAATGTCGAAAAGTTTTGAGCGCTTAAAAGCTCGTTAATCAAGCTCCGGACTGCATAACCCGAGTCGTAAAGAATTCGTTGTTTACTGATGATGCTTCGTTGAATGGACTCGATATGCTTTTCTTGCAAGAAGGAAAAGTTGTTGCTTATGCTTGAGACAATTAAAGCTGCATGAGAAGAACTATCCAACACACGACCTTGAGTTAGCTGCCATTGTATTTTCTTTGAAGATCTGGCATCACTATCTGTTTGGTGAGAAATGTCACGTGTTTTCTAATCATAAAAGTCTGAAGTACTTAATGACATAAAAAGACTTGAATCTGTGACAGAGAAGATGGTTAGAACTGTTAAAAGATTACGAACTTGTGATTGATTATCATCCGGGGAAAGCAAATGTTGTTGCTAATGCTTTGAGTCAAAAATCATTATTTGCTTTGAGTGCGATGAATGCTCATTTAGTTCTATCAAATGATGGTTTAGTTCTAGCTGAATTAAAAGCGAGACATTTGTTCTTACAATAGATCTACGACGCTCAGAAGAGAGATAATGAAATTATAGTTAAACGAACTCAGTGTAATTCTGATTCTAATTTTGAATTTTGAATAGATGATGATGATGATTGTCTGAGGTTCGAAATAGACTTTATGTTCCAAGAAATTCAGATTTGATTCGAACGATTTTGAGTGAAGCTCACAGTAGTAGATTTTCTGTACATCCGGGAAGTACGAAAATGTATAATGATTTGAAACAATTATATTGATGGCTGGGAATAAAAAGAGATATTTCTGACTTTGTTTCGAGATGTCTAATCTGTCAGCAAGTTAAAGCTGAGCATCAGGTGCCATTTGGGTTATTACAACCGATTATGATTCCGAAGTGGAAATGGGATCGAGTGACCATGGATTTTGTTTCGGGTTTGCCTTTGTCTTCGAAAAAGAAAGACTTAATTTGGGTTGTAGTTGATCGTTTGACGAAATCAGCTCATTTTATTTCGATTCGGTTTGATTATTCGCTGGATAAGCTAGCTAACTTGTACATTTCTGATATTATGAGATTGCATGGTGTGCCATTGTCAATAATATCTGATAGAGACCCGAGATTTACATCGCGATTCTGGAAGAAATTGCAAGATGCTCTGGGTACTAAATTGCATTTTAGCACCGCTTTTCATCCACAAACAGATGGCCAATCAGAACGGATTATTCAGATACTCAAGGATATGTTGAGATGTTGCATTCTTGAGTTTGAAGGTACATGGGAACAGTATCTACACTTGATTGAATTTGCTTATAATAACAGTTTTTAGTCGAGCATTAAAATGGCACCGCACAAAGCTTTATACGGTAGAAAGTGTAGAACTCCATTATACTGGTCTGAGCTCTATGAGAATAAGATTTACGATATTGATCTCTGATAAAAGAAACAGAACAGAAAGTGAAAGTAATCCGAGATAGTCTGAAAACTGCCTCTGATTGTCAGAAATCATATGTAGATTTGAAAAGAAAAGATATCGAATTTAAGGTCAGTGAAAAAGTGTTTCTGAAAGTATCTCCGTGGAAGAAACTGCTTTGATTTGGTAAAAAGGGGAAGTTGAGTCCAAGGTTCATTGGCCCGTATGAAATCATCAAGCGAGTTGGACCGGTTGCTTACAAATTGAGGCTACCCTCTGAGTTAGAAAAGATACATAATGTATTTCACGTATCGATGTTGCGAAGGTATAGATCTGATCCGTCCCATGTGATATCCCCTTCTGAAATTGAGATTCAATCTGAAATGACTTACGAAGAAAAGCCGATCCGTATTTTAGCTCGCGAGATTAAAGAATTGCGAAATAAGAAAATTTCGTTAGTTAAAGTGATGTGGCATCGACACAGTGTTGAAGAGGCCACGTGGGAGCCTGAAGATTTAATGAAACAACAATATCCGAATCTGTTTAACGATAAGATTTTCAGGGATGAAAATCCCTAAGGGGGAAAATTGTAACAGTCCGATTTTTGACCCTAGTCGAAATAGTGGTTTCGGGACCACAAATTTGAGTCCAAAAAATATTTTTATATTATTTTCTGTGTCTGAAAAATGTGAATTTATATCTGTGAAATTTTTGTGATTTAATTTGTCTGTTTCTGTGTTTAATTATGAAAAATGATTAAATTGCATAAAGTGTAAAAGTTGAGTGCTAAATGTTAAAGCACTTATTTGGTTTGGCTTTTAAAATAAAGGTCCTTGCATGTCAATTGGACCATTGTACTAATGCATGGACAAGTATGGACATTAGTGGATGGAATTTTTATTTGTTAATTAAAGGGCAAAATTCGAAAATGGTTTATAATGTATAATTAAATAAAAATAAAACATGAAATGTGTTCATAATGGGGGATGTTTGTCGAAAATCAAAGGAAAAATAAAAGAAAAAGAGCTATAAGGTTTCGACACTTGCAAGCATCAATTAGGTATGTTCTTTTGATCAGTTTTTGATAATTTCTATGTTTCTGTGATTGTTGCTTCGTGTTCTTCAAAACCCATGTCTGAATTTCTATTTTTGTTAAAGATTTCATGAGATGTCATTGTTAATATCATGAGTTTTAAAATGTTTTTGGATAAATTATGAAGGCTTGGTAGATGATGTATAAGTTTTGTCTTTGAATTTTGATGAAATAGAGCTAATTGGGCTAATTTTTGAAAATGAGGTTTTGAAGGACTAAATTGTGAAATAAATATGTTATTTGGGCTGGTATGAAAGCCATGTATATTCGGCCAAGCTATAGTCTTGGAAAATTTTGCATATTTGTGATTTTTTAAAAATGGACTAAATTGTCAAAGTGTGAAAATGTAAGGGCTAAAATGCAAAGTGCCCTAAATATGTGTTCATGGATTATTTTGAATGAAATGAATGATTGAATGGTTGAATTTGTATTGTATTAGATCAAGAACAAAGAAAATCAGACTTAGATCGGGGGAAGTCCAAAATAGTTGAATAGTTGATTCATTGTATCTGAAAATCCGTCCGAGGTAAGTTAAATTACAATTACGTGTTAATTGAAATAAATTATGCACATATAAACTGTAATCTGTATTGGATGGCCTTGAGTGCTGGATAAATATATTGGAGTAAAGTATGATAATATGTTAGTATCTAAAAAGCTCTATATGTGATACAACCACCCCTCCTGAGTTGTCGGCTGCCAATGAAGATCCTCTCGAATTGCCCGTAGGACCGATCACCCGAGCTCGAGCAAAGAGATTCAAAGACGCAACAACAGCTTTAGTTGATAGAGTTTGGGGTGAAACCGTTGTTGGACTTCTTGAAAGCTCTCGGACCAGCAAGCCAAGCAAACCATGCATACTCCTTCAAGCTTAAATCAGCTCAACTTAAACTCAACTTAGCTCAACGAGCTCGTTTCAGCTCATTTCATTATTGCATTTATTATGCTGGAATAAATCATTTAAGTTGCTGTTAGTTTTATTTGTTATTTGTTTTAATAATTAATTTGTCATAATCTGGACATGTTTTAATTATGTTCTAAATTAAGTACTTAATTAATTAGGACCAATTAAATATGTCTTAACTATTACAAAGATTAATTATGTCCAGCCTAATTTATGGTGCAAGATTTATTTGTCTATGTTGCCGAATTTAATGTGTCTAAAAGGGATTTAATTTGCTGAATTAAATGTTGTAGGTACATTACCCTTGACGACATAGGAGCATGGATGACTTAAAATTGGTGTGCTGCTCTTTGGTGTTCCCTAAGTGACCATTCAGCCAAACCTTACAACTCTTCAAGAAGACCGATTGGCTGCCCAAGACAAATTAAGGCTGTTCACACCCACCGATTATTCCTTTCACACAAAGGGCTGTTCGGTTTTGTTTGTTCACACATGTGTGGCTGTTCAAATCGGTTTGTTCACATTCTAAGACTATTGAAGTGCTCTAGACAGCTCCTTAATCACATGAACATTCGCTGAATCAAGTAGCAAAGATTAATTCCAAATTCAAGCATTTGGCGAACCTATTGATGGCATTTCAGCTCCCAAACAATTCATTCAATTTTTCTATTGAATCAAGGCATCTAGAAGCTGCCCCTTACCGTTTCTCCATGCACAAGAAACTTCAAGGAAGCTTCATCCAAAATTCTGGAATTTTCAGAAACCATTTAGCTACCTTAAGAGCCTATTCGGCTATCCCTTGCATTCACTATAAATTGTGGCTTGTTTTACTTTGTAAAGAACTTTTGAAACTTTTGTTAATGTTATGCTGCCAAAATCGTGAGGCAAACTTTTCTTATATTTCGTTCAAAGATTCGTTTGGCGTTCCTAGCGTTCTAGTTGTGTCAACCGTGTTCTTTGTTGTACCCGAACTTATCACTACTCGTAGTGTGGCGTTCAACATACCGAGGTTCATATCTTGTTAGATAGTGGGTCGAGGTTTCCCTTACCAAACCTATAACCGAACTCAAAAGGCTAACTCAACGGGTCGATACCATTTCAGTAATTGGTTCTTGAAAGTCCCTTTAGTAGTTCAAACCCGTTCTTCCTTCTTTACCTAATCGAACCTAAACCGACCAATTTGTTCATACCATTCTTGATCCTTCCCTTTCGTTCCTACCATTCCATTCGTACCCCTCTTTCTACTCGACTATACCTACAACTCAACTAATCCTAACGTAACTTCTCATAGACGATCGGGCAATCTACATACGACTCGACTCTTCCCGAGACGGTTCGTATTAGAGAGAGTCATTCGTGTCTCGGATTGTAGTAATAAAAGTAAAATAATGGATTAGAATAAGTGGAAGGTTTCAAGAAGGGTAAGTCTAGTAATAGGTTCAGTTATGTGTAGCAAAGATGGGTGATGGATAAATGGGTCGGTTTGGTATAACAAGAAAATAATTCGTAGGATGGGAATGGAAAACGAACTCAACGTCAGGAATGATTCAACACTAAGAAGTGTCACCCCGGTTCCTATATTGCTAAGGTGAAGTATGGATAGATGGATAGGTGAATGCCACACCAAAATTGGTGATAAGTTCAAACAAGACGATTGACGCCACTAGCACAAGCCAGATAAGTCTTTCGAAACTTGTACGAGATATGAGAGGAAGCAACCTCACAAGAACAAATGTTCATTAACAATTTTGGCAAAAGTCCTTTACAAATGAAAGAAAACAAATATTTATAGGCACATAGATGACCATTCAAATTCGGCATCTAGGTGTTCACACAATAATAAAAACGTTCACACTAATGTATTAAAATAGTTCATAAATTCGATAGATTCATGCACTAGCTGAATGGACACTTTCTTCCCCCTTGGTTTGTGCATGAATGCTTAGTCATAAAGAAAGGCTTCAAGTGACTTGTATGTGCACCAAAAGGTTGCATTCATCTTCTTGGGACGTTCATGCACTTGTATGGAACATGTATCTTCATAATTAAACACTTTAATGGCATGTAAGTTCATAAATGGCAGCATGAACCTAGTAAATTCGTTCTCCCCTTTGTGCATGAACTTAATTCAATCAATGTGTTGAATTATTGAGTTAATTCCTTCACTTGGACGTTCTTGAACCCATCCATGCATGTGTAGTAGCCTATAGGTCAATTCAAAGTGTGAACATGTTCAAGGAGCTCTATGGTCAACATAGAATTAGTTAGCAGCTACTTCTTGGCCGAATAAGTGCCTTGGAAAGTTAGGAGACAGCCACCATACATGCACTTAAGCCATTCCTGCATTCTATCATCCCATGCATTTGATCCATTCATGGACTAGCCTTTAATGTCCATACATGCATTCGACACATGCATGAATTTGTAGAAACATTGCATCTAGCCGTACATGCACCAGCATTTAATACTTCTTCATTCATGAGTGTGGAATGCCCAAAAGAGATATTTCTTCATCCATACATTGTACCGTCCAAAGGAATGTACCTACATGAAATAAACAAGTCATTAAGACATCTCATGAACACTCATAAATTCGGCATGATGTGAACACATTAATGTCATGCATTAATTCGGCTATGTGAACATAATCAATTTATATAATGACAATGACATATTAATAACAAATATTAATATAAGACAAGTTTAATGCTTAAATGAATATGTGCAAATTTTTATTTAATGTATTAAAGACAAAACCGAGTTTAAACTAAAATGAGCTAAGCTTTAGCTCTTGAGCTAAAGTTGAGCTGAGGCTAAACTCCTAAGCTGAAGTTGAGCTAAGGTTTAGCTCGTGAGCTGAATATGAGCTAAGAGTAAGCTCGGTTTAGCTCAGGCAAGTTGGATCGAGCTCGAACAAGCTGGATTTGAGCTGGACGGAGCTCGTGGAGCTGGAAACGAGCTGGGATTAGCTTGCCAACATGTCAATGCTCGGCTTGACAGACTTGTTCGATGAAGCTCGCAGGGCGTGCTCGTATCACGAAGGCATTGTTGATGATGATGTAACTATTTTGGTTGATGATAAGATGATTTTTGGTACGTGTGTTGTTGACGAATTTGTTAAGTATCCCAATCGGATCAGCTACAATTTATGTAGGAAAAATCATAAATTCTGTGAATCTTATCATTGGTTTGATTTTGAAAATGGCTTATTGAATTTGTCTTTGGGTTGCATTCATTCTTGATTTGATTGGAAAATAATTGGAATCATGACTGCCTAGATAAAGTAATATGGCATGCTGATCTTAATTTGATTGTAAGTCTTATGTCTTATTTGAAGAGAAGTATGAAGGGCCATTTGAAAGAGACTTACGAGAAGACATTAACCCCATTCATCCAAGAATGTACAAGTAGGCATCCCTGTTTCCATGTAAACAAGTGACTCGACTTGAGGACAAGTCGCTTTGAAGAAGGGCGAATGATGTAAGCACGCCCGGGGGTTCAACATCTTCGAACCAAGGTCCAATCGAGCTTCTGAAAGGCCCAATGACTCGAGCACACACTAGGCGACTCCAAGAAGCTGTTTTGGCTTTATTGGTTCGAATTTGGGATGAATCAAAGCTCATTGCTGATGAAAAAGCTCGGGAAAACTCCTTAAAGACTCTTTGCACCCTTGTGCAAGTCCACTTTAGCTTCTTTCCAGCTACTTGAGCTCAACTCAGCTCCAATCAGCTCACTTGAGCTTTTTTCAGCTTGTTTGAGCTCAATTTAGTTTCTTTCCATCTCATTTCTTTTTCCATTTCAATAAACTAAGTATTATTTCTATTTTAAATCAATTTGATATAGCTCATGCTGAATTCTCTAGCTCAAATCAGTTTATTAAATTGTTTTCACTCATTTGAGCTAGCCGAATTTAATTTGCTAGCTAGTTTTTAATTAATTGTGTCTAAATTAGTTAGTTTGTTATTTAAGTTGTTTAGTTGCTATTTTAAATATTTCCAGCTGAATATCCATTTGAATTCTTGTGTTCATGGATTTTATAGGTGCAGCCGAATGTGGAGAGCGTATTAAAAGCTAAGTGCATGCACGACTTAGTTCAATGGTTGGGAGGATTCATGCACGACTAGGTTCAAGGCTTAGGAGGATTCATGCATGGCTTGTTACATGCATGGTGGCTGATTGTTAAGCTTCTCTAAGAAACTATTTGAGAAAGGAAAAGTTGCCAATTAAAGACCCCAAGCTGGCCGAATATCTTCTCAAGGCAACCATCAAGGCGTTCACACTAGCCAAGCTTCCTTTCACACATGTTGTTCATTCGGTTTGTTGCTTTCACATCAAGAGACCTTTCAAGCTTGATGTTCACACCTTTATGGGCCTTCAATATGCCCATTTAATGCTCTAACCTATTCGGCCAAGCATTGTAAGTTGAATGACTTCATTAAACTCATGGCCAAACCTAGACATACCTAATCAACTCCTCATGCAATCCAAATACATTCAGCTGAATTCCTTCATCAAGAAGCTAACAATCCAAATATATTCAGCCGAATTCCTTCATCAAGAAGCTAACTTGTGGCATTCCAAAGGCTACACATGGACATGGTTTGTTCTAGATCATTCTAGCTTCTTCATAGCCAAATTTACTTCATCCTTAAGCTAGTCTTTTGTCCATTTGACTAGCACATATTAGGTTATAAATAGTTTGCCTATTTCTTTGTAAAAGGACTTTCGACAATTTGTTTAATGAAACTCTATTTCTGTGAGTTGCTTCCTCTCATATCTCGTACAAGTTTTGAAGACTTATCTAGTTGTGCTAGTGGCGTCTATCGAGCTTGTTTTGAACTTATCACCGTATTGGTGTGGTGTTCACCTATCCCACGACTTCATCCTTCACCTTAAATAATATAGGAACCGGGTTGACACTTTTAGTGTTGAATCACTCCTGATGTTTAAGTTCGATATTCCATCTCCACCCTCTTTATTACTTTCTTATTATTTCCAAAACCAAGCCAACTACACATCACCCATCTTTGCTTTCCTTAGCCGAACTTATCAACCTAAACCTAACCCTTTCGAACCCCATTTTACTACCAACAAGCCTATTAGGCCTACTTCAATTTTGTGAACGACTCTTCTTGAAGATGACCGGGCAACTCACGTGAACCCGGCTCCATCACTCGAGCTGGATCACATCAAAAGGCCTTTAGGAATAGGTAGTGGTGTGTAAAGGCCATGTGGTTGAATCTTGGATTTGGCCCTTTTGCACGTTACGCAATGTTCACAAACTCGTTCAACATCTCTCCTCATTTTAGGCCAATAGAAATGTTCTTCGAGTGTTGATAGAGTTTTGCTGATTCCAAAATGACCCATAAGGTCCTCACTGTATGCTCATGCACAAGTAATTCCCAGATGGAGCTTTGTGGAATGCACAACTTTCCTTCCTTAAAAAGGAAGCCCTCATTCCTATAAAACTTTGCAACAGAAGACTGCTCACAAGCAGCAAAGATTTCACCAAAGTCTGTCATTGGCATTCAAATCTTTTAAGTAAGAAAATCCAAGCAATTTAGATTCAAGAGACGGTAATAGAGCATACCATCTCGAAAGCGCATCAGCCATAATATTTTCTTTACCTTTCTTATATTTGATGACGTATGGAAATGACTAGAGATATTCGACCCACTTCGTATGGTGTTTGTTTAACTTATGATGGCCCTTGATGTGTTTCAATGCTACATGATCAGAATGAATCATGAACTCTTTTGGCCACAGGTAGTGCTGCCACGTTTCGAGAGCTCAAATGAGTGCATACATTTCTTTGTAGTAAATGGGGTAATTAAGTGCAGCCCCATTTAACTTCTCGCTGAAGTATGCTACAGGCCTTTCATCTTGAGTTAGCACAGCCCCGATTCTGACACCTGATGCATCACATTCAATCTCAAAAGTTTTAGCAAAATCAGGTAAGGCTAATAAAGCGGCTTTAAGTAAGACAATGTTTAATTTCATTGAAGGACTTCTCTTTCTCGTTGATCCAATAGAAGGTTGAATTCTTCTTAATCATGCTCGTTAGAGGCGCGGCAATAGTGCTGAAGTTAGGCACGAATCTTCGATAAAAGCTTGTCAAACCATGGAAGCTATGAACTTGGCTAACACTCGTAGGTCTCGGCCACTCTTGAATAGCTTTGATCTTTTCTTGGTCGACTTCCAAACCCTTCAAGCTAACTACAAAACCTAGAAAAATGACTTGGCCAGAACAAAAAGTACATTTCTTGAGGTTAGCATAAAGAGTTTCTTTTCGTAAAACTTCCAAAATAGATTTAAGATGAATAACCTGGTCTTCCAACGACTTATTATATATGAGAATGTCATCGAAATACAGAACACAGAACTTACCAATAAAGGATTTTTAACACATAATTCATAAGTATCATGAAAGTGCTAGGAGCATTGGTTAGGCCAAACGGCATGACCAACCACTCATACAAATCGTGTTTTGTTTTGAAGCCCGTCTTCCATTCGTCGCCTTCGCGCATGCGAATCTGGTGGTATCCACTTTTCAAATCAATCTTCAAAAATAACTTGGCACCACTCAATTCATCAAGCATATCGTCTAAGTGAGGTATTGGATACCGGTATTTGATAGTTATTGATACGTCCACACCTCCCGAGTTGCTAGCTGCCAAGGTAGATCCTCTCGAGTTGCCCGTAGGACCGATTACCCGAGATTGAGCCAAGAGGTTCAAAGACGCAATCTCAGCTCTAGTTGACCGAGCTTGGGCTGAATCCATCACCAGCTTACTCAAGTGTTTGTGGATTAGCTCACTGAGTCATCCTTGTAATCTCTTCCTAGCATGTCTAGCTCACAACCAACTCAGGAAGCTCAGTTTCAGTTCAACGAGCTCAACTCTAGCTCAACTCCAGCTCATGAGCTTGTTCTCAGCTCAACTTCAGCTCCCGAGCTCCGACTTGCTCGAATATAGCTCACGAGCTTAATCGTAGCTCATAAAGTTATTTATAGTTTATTATACTAGTGTTGACTTTTTACTTGAATAAGTTCATTAGTTAGCTATCATAAATTAACTATGCTTTTAATTAAGTTCACATTAGTAATTAAATTATGTTTTATATTACATGTTTTAATTATGTAATAACCGAATTAATGCTTGGAATGTTTGTTCACATTTGTGCTGAATTTAAGGTGTTCACATAGGATTTAATAAATTGATTTTAATTCATATAGGTGCATAGCTTAGAACGCATGGTGCATGGATGAAGTAATGTTGGTGCCCTGCCCATTTGTGTTCCCCATGTGACTATTCGGCCATGGCTCTCCAAATAACCAAGGTGGTCATTAAGTGTTCCTCAAAGCTTTCACACTTGGCTAGACTTGTGTTCACAATCCATGGACCATTCAGTTAGCTTTGTTCACATTTGATGGCTCTTCAATGGACAGTGTTCACACCCAAAAAGGCTAATGAGCTCTCCACATTAATTCCAGCACTTTTGACCAAGCATCACAATTTATGGCTCACTTATTAGCCTTGGCCGTATCTAGCCTTAGCTCCAAAGGTCTTGTTCACACCTTGTTCATTCATCTCCCATTCCTTAGCCATGAAGGTGACTATTTGGATGAAGGTGTAGCTGAACATGGACAAGCTTATTAAGTGTTGAATTTTCTAGAATTTTCAAGAACATTCAAGGCTTATCTTACTTAGTTCATAAGCTATGAACTTGCCTTTTCGGCTGAAAATTCAGCTACTTGCATTGTGTAAAGGACTTTTTTGCCAAAATTATAGCCGAACCTTTGTTCGTGAGAGAATTTTATTTTCTAAGTCTCTTTTAAGATTTTGTTGGCTTATCTACCTAATAATGGCGTTAACCTATTTCTTTTACAAAACCGAACTTATCAATAGCTTTTAGTGTGGCATTCAAAACACTCCATATCGAGGTTCCTATCTATCTAGATAGTGGGTCGAGGTCCATTTTGTTTCAACCATCCTATCTTAAGAACTAATAAGTCTCGGGTCGATATTTGGATGAAGGTGCAGCCGAATATGTACAAGCTTATTAAGTGTTGAATTTTCTAGAATTTTTAAGAACATTCAAGGCTTATCTTACTTAGTTCATAAGTTATGAATTTGCCTTTTCAGCTGGATTTGTAAGGCCTATAATTCGGCCATTTGCATTGTGTAAAGGACTTTTTTGCCAAAATTATATCCGAACCTTTGTTCTTGAGAGAATTGTCTTCTCTAAGTCTCGTTTAAGATTTTGTTGGCTTATCTACCTAGTAGTGGCGTCAACCTATTTCTTTTACGAAACCGAACTTATCACTAGCTTTTAGTGTGGCATTCAAAACACTCCATATCGAGGTTCCTATCTGCCTAGATAGTGGGTTGAGGTCCATTTTGTTTCAACCATCCCATCTTAAGAACTAATAAGTCTCAGGTCGATATTTGCTAATATCGGTTAAACTTGTTCTTAGGACCAACCTTACCATATCTTTGTCCATTACCCAAGTATTCCAATCAACCATATTTCATTCCTTTTCTGAATTGAAACAACCTACCAAATATCCTAACTCCTCTCTTTCTTGAACCTAAACTTATTAACCATTTTTGAACCTAAACTTAGACATCCAAGCCTCTTTAAACCGAAATTACTTTCTCCAACCAATTCTCATCGACACTTTCTCGTAAACAATCGGGCATTTTACATACAATTCAAATCAAGCCGAGGCGAGCTTGTATCAGTAATCTTGTTTATGGATCGGCAATCCATGCACATTCGCCATGTTTCATCCTTTTTTGGCACCAACAAGATAGGAACAGCATAAGGACTAAGACTCTCACAAATGTAGCCCTTCTCTACCAACTCGTTAATTTGTCATTGGAGTTCTTTAGTCTCTTCGGGATTCGATCAATAGGCTGGTCAGTTTGGAATAACAACTCCGAGCACAAAGTTAATTTGATACTGATTCTGCAAAGGGGTGACAACCCACTCGGAGTTTCTTCTAGAAAGACATCTTAAAAATCCTGCAAAAGAGACATAATAGAAGGGGGCAAATTTCTGGGTAACTAGTTAATAGAAAACAAGTTTTCCTTGTACATGAGCACAAGGAGTGATTTTCTCAAAGTCAATGCCTTTCGCACATCACTCGCTTTTGCAAATACACTCATTTTTTTCACAATCTTTTTCTTTTTCTTCTTTCTCTTTTCTTGTCTTTTTCTGATTTTCTTTTATCATTTTTCCTCTCTTTTTCTCATTTTCTTTTCTTTTGTATTTTCATTCTTTTTTCTCTCTCTCATTTAATCTAATGAATTTTTCAACTTCTTTTGGTCTTCATAAACTTCCTTTGGAGTCAACGGGGCTAGCGTCATTTTTTTTCCCAAATGCTTAAAGGAGTACCTATTAGTATAACCATCATGGATAACTCTCCAGTCAAATTGCCATTGTCTCCCTGATACGATCGGGACCTGGAGTGCATCAAGTTCGAGCAAGGACTCAATGGTGCTGCCTCAAGGACCAATTACGCGAGCTTGAGCTAAGCAATTCAAGGAGGCCATTTCGGCCTTAGTTAATCAAGTGTGGGGTGAGGCTTTGGTTGGAGAAATAGATCGAGTTGGGACCAGCTTAATAAAGTGTCCTTGCAACATTTTGCAAACTAATTTCAACTCTCATCCACTTCCACCCTTGACCTTTTCGCCACACTATACCCGAATTATTCTCTTTCTTGTAAGCCTACCCAGTTGTAAATCACATCATCCCTTGTTACCCATTTGAAACCGACCACCTAGACTAAGGTTAAGCCTTGGCGAATCTGCTTACGAAATCACGAGAAAGGTAAAGAGAGGTAAAAGGCACGAGTGTTGTGAGAGCATTAGAGTGTTGAAAAAGTCGATCTTGAGTGCAAACACGATGTGAGTGCCATTCAAATTTTATTGTGAGTGACTAGTGAGGTTTGTGGTAAGGTATTCATTTTCTGTTTTGTTTTATTCATTTTTCTTTTCATCTATTAATCATGTCTCGAGAAGAGTTTTCAGCCTTTGAATTTCACTATTTGTTGAAAGAGATGGAGTGCATGCTCGATCGAAAAATCAAGCCTATCCAAGAAAAGCTAGACCATCGAGCAAGAGTTCAACGAAAGCAAATTGTTCCAAGTTAGAAAAAGGAGTCAAGAACATCACGGAGACACACATCTGATGACTACTTGAGAAGAGATTTCTATCGTGATACCTATTCGACAAGAAATTCGAGTAGAAAGAAAGAAAGCTTCGAGTCTAAGGTCTTTCGAGATAACGAACGAGGAGCCCAAGTAACTCTTCGATGCATCCACGAAGACTCATTCTCAAGAATTGATCGTGAATTCTATCTAAATGATTTCACATCTTTCGAACAAAATACTTATCATGCTGATTCACTTGTATTATCTTCAAGTTGTAAAGAAAAAATGAGAGAAAAAGAAATGAAAGAGAGGCAAGAGGCGAGTAAGAGAGAAAATGAGAGATCCTTGAAAGAGATTGAGAAAGTCATTGAAAAAGCCGTTGAAAAAGAAAAAGAACAAAAAGAGATCAAAAGAAAAGAGAGGCAAGAAAAGATTATGAGAGAAAATGAGAGAACCTTGAATGAAATCGAGAAAAGAAACAAAGAAATGAAGGAAAAAGAAAATGAGATTGAGAGTGAAAAAGAAAATGAGATTGAAAAAGAGAATGAAAAAGAGTTTGAGAGAGAGAAAGAATGTGAACAAGAAAAAAGAGTGGAAAAAGAAATTGAGATAAAAGAAACGAGTGATTCAGAAGAAATAGAATCGAGTGAAAGCGATGTTAGTGAGCAAGCGAGGATTCTTTCTACTAACACTTCTGCTCGATCTTTTTGTGATCTTTCTTTTCAGGTTCCTAAAAGTCCGTGTGACCAAATTCAACTCCGATACCTTCAAAATGAGAGGCATTTTCAGTTGTTTGAAAAAGGTAAGTTCGTGGACGACCGCCACCCATTGGAAATCAAAGGTAAGGAAGGTAAGGAATCTTTGTTTATCGAGTCAAGGCACTTTGATTTAAAATTACTCATAAAGGTTTTGATGGCATAATTTTTGAAAAATTTCCATCTTTTGATTTGGCTAATTGTTGTTCATATATTAATGTTAACGATGTTGATTCAAAAGATGCCATGAAGATTCCGTCTTATGACATGTTTTATAACGACAATTCTGTTGATTCTGTTGGATTGGTTCATCCTGTGCAAATTATGAATGTGTGTGATAGTAGTTTTTCACGTTTTGATTTGTTTGATTATAAAAATTCTTTGAATTCATCTTTCTGTTTAAACGTGCCTATTCAAATGATTTGTGATGGATTTGAATTTTTGAAAGGTCGCATGATCACAACTTCTTTGCTCGATATATGCGTTAAAAGTTTTTTGCATGAAATAATTGATCTGTTTGACTTTGTTCTTCAAGATAAATCTCTGAAATTTTGTGCGAGATTTCCATGCTTTGATCTATCTGTTCGAGTAGAAATTACGATGGAAGATTGTTCGAGTATTTGCATGTTTAAGTTTCCTTTGATTTACTTCCATGATAACATGTTGCATCGTTTCTTTGGTGATAAAATGAATATGCTTGGTTGTGCCAATTTTTCAAGTCTAATTGAACGAGTGAAATTTGAATCATGCGATGAGTTGATTATATTTTCCTTATTTAACATGTTGCCTGCTAAACCAAATGACCAAGTTCGTGTGTTCAAGCCTGGTATTTGCTACATGAATTCATTTTATGGAAACATTAAGTACTTTGCATCATTTGGATTCAAATTATGTTTGCTTGATGCTCGAACTTTTGATAAGAAGGTGAAATTCAATGATTTGGGTTTCAATTTTGATTCGTTTACTAATTACCTTGTTTGGCCACATCTAAAATTTTCGTTCCATTTTGAGAAGGTAAGATCGACTCTTATGCTTTGGGACTTGAATCAAATTTCAATGATGATTTATTTTTTTCTTTTCAGTCCATACTTCCTATTGAAACTAACCTTTTACATTTTTGTGAATGTAACCCTTTAAAAAGCACGAGCTGTCATGGTGCTTCGTCACCCACCCAAGTTGATCGAGATAAAAGGTTTGTTTTACATTATCTGTCTGAAGAGAGAAGATTCATCTTGTTTGAAAAAGGTAAAACTGAACATAAATTTTCTTCTCTTCAAGATCGACAAGGTAAAGTTTACGAAAATTTTCAAAAACCTTTACTCTATTCGAATGTTGTTGAAAATCTTTTTGATGGTTTGATGTTTGGAAATTGTTTGTACCTTGTTGTGATTGATTGTTGTCTTTGGCCTAGTAGTGATCCGTTTGTGTTGGAAAGTGATTACACAAATCATGTTGTTAATAAGCGAAAGAGTGATTTAGTTTCCAATTGGCCACGGTACACTTTGCGTGTACATTCCCATGAATTGTTATTTTTGAATAAACATATTGAAACGTTTTGGATGAGGAATAATGTGTTTAAGTACCTGCCATCGTTTACAACCAATTATACCTTGATCCAACTTAGTCTTCATGTTTGCAACGTTGGTCTAACGAAACTCTTTGATAAATTTACGTATGCTTGCTTTGACCAATTGAGATTTTTGGCATATGTTCGATTGAATGAATTTTTTATGAACTATCGAACACATTTGAATCTGACTCCTTTGAGTTTCTTTTTATTGGCTGTGGTAAGAATTTTTCAGGTTTGTGTGACATCTTCCATCCCATTTGACCGAGGAAAACCATGCATGAGTCAAAGTTCTCCCATGGTCAAACGGCTCGACTTAAGGACAAGTCACCTAAAAGAGGGGGGGAATGATACGATCGCGACCTGGAGTGCATCAAGTTCGAGCAAGGACTTAATGGTGCTGCCTCAAGGACCAATTACGCGAGCTCGAGCTAAGCAATTCAAGGAGGCCATTTCGGGCTTAGTTAATCAAGTGTGGGGCGAGGCTTTGGTTGGAGAAATAGATCGAGTTGGGACCAGCTTAATAAAGTGTCCTTGCAACATTTTGCAAACTAATTTCAGCTCAATTTCCGCTCCTTGAACCCGTTCCAACTAAATTGAACTTTTATTTATTTCTTTTAGCTTTGCATTTAGTTTGCATTTTAATACTTGCATTTAAGCCTCTTAGTTTAATAAATGAGTTGCTGGTCATTAATACAACTCATCTTAGTTTAATTAAATGAGTTTATTTGATGAATTTAATTTAATGAGTTGCTTCTTTAATTAATCTAGTTACTAGGTTAATTTATTGGTGCATGAGTTAAAGTTCATTAAATACTTCTTTTAATTAACTACTTTTTGGAATATTTTTGTTAATGATATTCTGCCAAATTTGTGAGGCAAACTTTTCTCTGTTTTCGTTCAGAGATTTGTTAGCTACCTAGTGTTCTAGTTGTGTCATCCATTTTCTTTGTTGAAAACCGAACTTATCACTACTCGTAGTGTGGCGTTCAAACATACCAAGGTTCCTACTTTGCTAAGTAGCGGGTCGAGGTTCTCATATTCTCCATCCGACCACCTTGAAAACTTATAAACATTTGGGTCAATATTTTCTAATATTGGTTCGTGTTTGTTTTTGAGATCATTTTCATTTCCATTCCATTCCATCTTTTCGTTTCATTATAACCAAACCTACAAAAACTTCATATCCATAAACCCATCTTTGAATCCTTTTACATAGCTTCCGCCATTATTTACATTAAAACATCCTTTTGAAC
Organism: Gossypium arboreum; assembly: GCF_025698485.1. Taxonomy (NCBI): domain Eukaryota; kingdom Viridiplantae; phylum Streptophyta; class Magnoliopsida; order Malvales; family Malvaceae; genus Gossypium; species Gossypium arboreum. The sequence goes on along the minus strand of NC_069077.1, from coordinate 73,383,058 downwards.
AAATCAAAAGCTATTCCTTTGTAGACGATCGAGTCGTATGTGAGTTTGCCTGATCGTCTACGAAGGAATAGCGTTCGATTTGTTCAATACGATCTGCCTCAGGGTGAGTCGAGTCGTATGTGAGTTTGCCCGATCATCTACGAAGGAATAGCGTTCCACACTCATGAATGAATAAGTATTAAATGCTGGTGCATGTACGGCTAGATGCAAGGTTTCTACAAATTCATGCATGTGTTGAATGCATGTATGGACATTAAAGGCTAGTCCATGAATGGATCAAATGCATGGGATGATAGAATGCATGAATGGCTTAAGTGCATGTGTGGTGGCTGTCTCCTAACTTTCCAAGGCACTTATTCGGCCAAGAAGTAGCTGTTCACACTTTGAATTGACCTATAGGCTACTACACATGCATGGATGGGTTCAAGAACGTCCAAGGGAAGGAATTAACTCAATAATTCAACACATTGATTGAATTAAGTACATGCACAAAGGGGAGAACGAATTTACTAGGTTCATGCTGCCATTTATGAACTTACATGCCATTAAAGTGTTTAATTATGAAGATACATGTTCCATACAAGTGCATGAACGTCCTAAGGAGATGAATACAACCTTTTGGTGCACATACAAAGTCACTTGAAGCCTTTCTTTATGACTAAGCATTCATGCACAAACCAAGGGGGAAGAAAGTGTCCATTCAGCTAGTGCATGAATCTGCCGAATTTATGAACTATTTTAATACATTAGTGTGAACGTTTTATTATTGTGTGAACACCTAGATGCGAATTTGAATGGTCATCTATGTGCCTATAAATATTTGTTTTCTTTCATTTGTAAAGGACTTTTGCCAAATTTTTATTGAATTTAATCTTGTGAGAATTTTCTTCTCTAAACTTTGTTTGAGACTTTGTTGACTTATCTACCTAGTAGTGGCGTCAACCTGTTTCTTTCACCCTTATACCGAGGTTCCTACTTTGCTACGTGGCAGTCGAGGTTCTATTATTTTCATTTTGCCTTGAAAGCCTATAAGCATTTGGGTCGATATTTTCTAATATTGGTTCGTGCTTGCTTTTGAGTTCCTTCTTTCCATTCTTTCATTTACTTTAAACCGAACCTTAATATTCATATTTTTTAAACCCTTCATTTGAACCCCTTGAATAGCTTCCGTATAATTTATTTAGAAACATCCTTTTTGAACAAACTGAATGATACTTTCTCGTAGATGATCGGGCAAACTCGCATACGACTCGACTCTCCCCGAGGCGGTTCGTATCACCTTAGCTCAACTTCAGCTTAGGAGTATAATCTCAGCTCAACTTTAGCTTAAGGGCTAAAGCTTAGCTCATTTTAGCTCAAACTCGGTTTTAGACTTTAATACATTAAATAAAATCTAAACATAATTATTTAAGCATCAAATTTGACTTATATTAATATTTGTTTTAATATCTCATAGTTATTACATATTTTAATTATGTTCACATTTTAGCCAATTTAATGCATGACATTAATGTGTTCACATGATGTCTCATAATTTGATTTTTTTTTAGATACAATGATCAAGGACGGCATAATGTATGGATGAAGAAACATCTCTTTTGGGCATTCCACACTCATGAATGAAGAAGTATTAAATGCTGGTGTGTGTACGGCTAGATGCAAGGTTTCTACAAATTCATGCATGTGTCGAATGCATGTATGGACATTAAAGGCTAGTCCATGAATGGATCAAATGCATGGGATGATAGAATGCATGAATGGCTTAAGTGCATGTATGGTAGCTGTCTCTTAACTTTCCAAGGCACTTATTCGGCCAAGAAGTAACTGCTAACTAATTCTATGTTGACCATAGAGCTCCTTGAACATGTTCACACTTTGAATTGACCTATAAGCTACTACACATGCATGGATGGGTTCAAGAACGTCCAAAGGAAGGAATTAACTCAATAATTCAATACATTAATTGAATTAAGTGCATGCACAAAAGGGAGAAAGAATTTACTAGGTTCATGCTGCCATTTATGAACCTACATGCCATTAAAGTGTTTAATTATGAAGATACATGTTCCATACAAGTGCATGAACGTCCCAAGGAGATGAATACAACCTTTGGTGCACATACAAGTCACTTGAAGCCTTTCTTTATTGATACGAGCACGCCCCGCGAACTTCATCGAACAAGTCTGTCAAGCCGAGCATTGACATGTTGGCAAGCTGATCCCAGCTCGTTTCCAGCTCCACGAGCTCCGTCCAGCTCAAATCCAGCTTATTCAAGCTCGATCCAACTTGCCTGAGCTAAACCGAGCTCACTCCTAGCTCATATTCAGCTCACGAGCTAAACCTTAGCTCAACTTCAGCTTAGGAGTTTAGCCTCAGCTCAACTTTAGCTCACGAGCTAAAGCTTAGGTCATTTTAGTTTAAACTCGGTTTTGTCTTTAATACATTAAATAAAAATTTGCACATATTCATTTAAGCATTAAACTTGTCTTATATTAATATTTGTTATTAATATGTCATTATCATTATATAAATTGATTATGTTCACATAGCCGAATTAATGCATGACATTAATGTGTTCACATCATGCTGAATTTATGAGTGTTCATGAGATGTCTTAATGACTTGTTTATTTCATGTAGGTACATTCCTTTGGACGGTACAATGTATGGATGAAGAAACATCTCTTTTGGGCATTCCACACTCATGAATGAAGAAGTATTAAATCTTTGGTGCATGTACGGCTAGATGCAATGTTTCTACAAATTCATGCATGTGTCGAATGCATGTATGGACATTAAAGGCTAGTCCATGAATGGATCAAATGCATGGGATGATAGAATGCATGAATGGCTTAAGTGCATGTATGGTGGCTGTCTCTTAACTTTCCAAGGCACTTATTCGCCAAGAAGTAGTTGCTAACTAATTCTATGTTGACCATAGAGCTCCTTGAACATGTTCACACTTTGAATTGACCTATAGGCTACTACACATGCATGGATGGGTTCAAGAACGTCCAAGGAAGGAATTAACTCAATAATTCAACACATTGATTGAATTAAGTGCATGCACAAAGGGAGAACGAATTTACTAGGTTCATGCTACCATTTATGAACTTACATGCCATTAAAGTGTTTAATTATGAAGATACATGTTCCATACAAGTGCATGAACGTCCCAAGGAGATGAATGCAACCTTTTGGTGCACATACAAGTCACTTGAAGCCTTTCTTTATGACTAAGCATTCATGCACAAACCAAGGGGAAGAAAGTGTCCATTCACTAGTGCATGAATCATAGAATTTATGAACTATTTTAATACATTAGTGTGAACGTTTTTATTATTGCGTGAACACCTAGATGCCGAATTTGAATGGTCATCTATGTGCCTATAAATATTTGTTTTCTTTCATTTGTAAAGGACTTTTGCCAAAATTGTTAATGAACATTTGTTCTTGTGAGGTTGCTTCCTCTCATATCTCGTACAAGTTTTGAAAGACTTATCTGGCTTGTGCTAGTAGCATCAATCGTCTTGTTTGAACTTATCACCAATCTTGATGTGGCGTTCACCTATCCATCTATCCATACTTTCACCTTAACAATATAGGAACCGGGGTGACACTTCTTAGTGTTGAATCATTCCTGACGTTGAGTTCGTTTTCCATTCCCATCCTTCGAATTATTTTCTTGTTATACCAAACCGACCCATTTATCCATCACCCATCTTTGCTACACATAACCAAACCTATTACTAAACTTACCCTTCTTGAAACCTTCCGCTTATTCTAATCTATTATTTTACTTTTATTACTAAAATCCGAGACACGAATGACTCTCTCGAACTACGATCAGGCAACTACGTGAATTCGACTCATCTACCCAGGCCGGATCACATCATTTGGTATCAGAGCTTGTAAATCGAGAGGCGCCGACGTTCGTAACAAGATCGAACTAGGTTCGTTGTGAAAAAAATTCAAGTTGTAATTTTTGTTCTCTCTCTTGTAATAGTGATATTGTGAAGTATTAAAAAAAAGGACAAAAAAAATGAAATTATAAAAAAAAAGTGAAGTGATCAAGTTCTTCTTTTGTTTATATTTTGACCCGATCGACAAAGTGTTCTTTTCATCAACTTTGCACCCCATTTCCAAAACGCCACACTACACCAAAGACTATTTTTCTTTTAGCCTACCCGTACACCGTGACATTCTAACCTTTGTAACCATCTTAAAACCGACCCCAAGGCACCAAGACAAGTCGAAAGAAACAAAATACGATGTTACGAGAGTAAGCTTGAGTGGTAAAAGGCTAGAGCGAGTGAGATCATTCGAGTGGAGGTAAAGCCAAACGAGTGTAAACACGAGCGGGAGTGACACCTTTTTTTCTTCTTCTTTCCGAGCGAAATTGTGAGGTTTGTGGTGAGGTACTTAATTTTTTTTTTTTTGTGATCTAACATTTTCTTTTTAGCAACAAAAATCATGTCACGCGAAGAGTTCACCGAATCGAAATACCAATACTTGGTTCAAGAAATGCGAAGAATGGCGACTAAACGAGACCAAAGTGATCGAGTTTCTTCAAGTCGTAAAACGAAACCAAGAACCCCACGGAGATATACCCCCGACTACTACCTGAAAAAAGTTCCAATCATGATTCTTTTTCGTCATCTACTTCGAGAAAAAGAGATTCATACTATGATTCATATTCATCAGCGAATTCTAGAAGTGACTTCGATCGAAAGTCCTTTTCATCAAGAAATTCGAGAAGACAAGAAGCCGATTATGATTTTGATTCGTTCCAAGATGGCATTCGAAGAGAAAGACATACTCCTACTAGATCTTCAAAGAAAACTTACTCAGAGTATTCTTCACGAAGTTTTGATTGTGAATCATGCGCAAATAGTTCTTCATCTTTTGAACAAGATTTGTATTCTCATCGTTCTTTTGTACATTCTTCTTGTAAAGAGAAAATAAAGAAAAGAAAAGAAAAAGCAAAAGAAGAAAAAGAAAATGAAATAAAAAGAAAAGAGAGGCAAGAGGCAAGTAAGAGAGAAAATGAGCGAATCTTGAGAGAACTTGAAAAAGCCTTTGAAAAAGCCTTTGAAAAGCAAAAAGAAAATGAAAAAGAAAATGAGATTGAAAAAGAGAAGGAAAAGAAATTTGAGAGTGAAAAAGAAGATGAAAAAGAAATTGAAACAAAAGAAACGACTGATTCAGAAGAAAAAGAATCGAGTGAGAAAACAAGTGAGGAAGTGAGGATTATTTCTACTAACCCACTTGTTCGATCTTCTTATGAGTTAACTTTTCAGGTTCCTAGAAGTTTGTGCGACCAATTCCATCTACATTACCTTCCAAACGAGAGGTGTTTTAGGTTGTTCGAAAAAGGTAAGTTCACGAATGACTACCACCCACTTGCGATCGAAGGTAAGGAAGGTAAGGATTCTTTGTTTATCGAATCAAAGTCACTTGATTTGGATAATTCTTGTTCACTTCTGTTGTTAACGAATTTGTTTTAAAAGGTGCCATATCTGACTTTTCTTATGACGATTACTACATTGGCAAATTTGTTGACAACATTGGATTAGTTTTCTCTAATCGAATTTTGAACATGTTTGATCAAAGTCATCACGTAAAATTCTCATGTGTTTGACCGCAAACTTTTTGAACTCATGTGTTAAATCTTTATGTTTAAATATGCTGCTCAATTGATTTGTGATAAATCTGCCTATTTGAAAAGTTGCATGTTCGTTAAAAATTCTTTGTTTGGCATCCATGTTAAAAGATCTTCACATGATATGTGCAATTGTGTTCTTCATGAACAATCTTTGAGTTTTTGTGCAAAATTTCCATGTAGTGATATGTATTCCTGATTAATACTCGTGAAGTATAAACCTTTGCATTTTGGTATGCTCGGTTTTGTCAAATCAACATGTATGTTTAAACTAGTGAAATATAATTCGTGTGGTGAGTTGATTATACTTTTTCTAATATGTTGCTTGTTGGAATTCCTAAACAAGTTCGTGTGTTCAAGCCTGGTATTTGCTACATGAATTCATTTTATGGAAACATTAAGCACTTTGCATCATTTGCAATCAAAATATGTTTGCTTGATGCTCAAACTTTTGATAAGAAGGTGAAATTCAATGATTTGGGTTTCAATTTTGATTCATTTATTAATCACCTTGTTTGGCCACATCTGAAATTTTCGTTTCATTTCGAGAAGGTAAGGCCAACCTATGTTTTTGGAATTGAATCAAATTTCCATGGTAACTTTCCTTTTCCATTTAAGTCCATAGTTTTCGATAATACTAACCAGTTTTATTTTTGTGAATTGCACCCCTCGAGGAGCAAGACATGTCATGGTGCGTCACCACCTATTCAAATTTATCGGAGTAATAGGTTTGTCTTACGTTATCTATCCAAAGAGAAGATTCATTTTGATGAGAAAGGTAAACCCAATCCTCAATTGTCTTCTCTTCATATTCGTCAAGGTAAGTCATCTAAAATTTTCAAATATCTTTGCTCAATTCGATTGAAGTTGAAAATTCCATTGATTGGTTGTTTGGAAATTATTTATACTTTGATGTGATGGATTTTCCTTTTGGCATTGTGATGATGTGATTATTACGTTAGAATTTGGAGACTCCCCTCATGTTGTTCAAAAACGAAAGGAAGAGTTAGCATACCTTTGGCCATGGCATACCTTGCATGAGCAAGACAAAGGACCAAATGAGTTACTATATTCGATTAAAGAAATTAAAATGTTTTGGATGAGGAATATGTGTTTAAGTGCCTACCATCATTTTCAACCAATTATCCCTTGATCCAACTTAGTTTTCATGTTTGTAACGATGGTCTAATGAAACTCTTTGATAAATTTATGTATGCTTGCTTTGTCCAATTGAGATTTTTGGCATATGTTCGATTGAATGAATATTTTATGAACTATCGAACACATTTGAATTTGACTCCTTTGAGTTTCTTTTTATTGGTTGTGGTAAGAATTTTTCAGGTTTGTGTGACATCTTCCATCCCATTTGACTGAGGAAAACCATGCACGAGTCAAAGTTCTCCCATGGAAAAAGGGCTCGACTTGAGGACAAGTCGCCTAAAAGAAGGGGGGAATGATACGTGCACGCCCCGCGAACTTCATCGAACAAGTCTGTCAAGCCGAGCATTGACATGTTGGCAAGCTGATCCCAGCTCGTTTCCAGCTCCACGAGCTCCGTCCAACTCAAATCCAGCTTATTCAAGCTCGATCCAACTTGCCTGAGCTAAACCGAGCTCACTCCTAGCTCATATTCAGCTCACGAGCTAAACCTTAGCTCAACTTCAGCTTAGGAGTTTAGCCTCAGCTCAACTTTAGCTCACGAGCTAAAGCTTAGCTCATTTTAGTTTAAACTCGGTTTTGTCTTTAATACATTAAATAAAAATTTGCACATATTCATTTAAGTATTAAACTTGTCTTATATTAATATTTGTTATTAATATGTCATTGTCATTATATAAATTGATTATGTTCACATAGCCGAATTAATGCATGACATTAATGTGTTCACATCATGCCGAATTTATGAGTGTTCATGAGATGTCTTAATGACTTATTTATTTCATGTAGGTACATTCCTTTGGACGGTACAATGTATGGATGAAGAAACATCTCTTTTGGGCATTCCACACTCATGAATGAAGAAGTATTAAATGCTGGTGCATGTACGGCTAGATGCAATGTTTCTACAAATTCATGCATGTGTCGAATGCATGTATGTACATTAAAGGCTAGTCCATGAATGGATCAAATGCATGGGATGATAGAATGCATGAATGGCTTAAGTGCATGTATGGTGGCTATCTCTTAACTTTCCAAGGTACTTATTCGGCCAAGAAGTAGCTACTAACTAATTCTATGTTGACCATAGAGCTCCTTGAACATGTTCACACTTTGAATTGACCTATAGGCTACAACACATGCATGGATGGGTTCAAGAACGTCCAAGGGAAGGAATTAACTCAATAATTCAACACATTGATTGAATTAAGTGCATGCACAAAGGGGAGAACGAATTTACTAGGTTCATGCTGCCATTTATGAACTTACATGCCATTAAAGTGTTTAATTATGAAGATCCATGTTCCATACAAGTGCATGAACGTCCCAAGGAGATGAATGCAACCTTTTGGTGCACATACAAGTCACTTAAGCCTTTCTTTATGACTAAGCATTCATGCACAAACCAAGGGGGAAGAAAGTGTCCATTCAGCTAGTGCATGAATCTGCCGAATTTATGAACTATTTTAATACATTAGTGTGAACGTTTTTATTATTGTGTGAACACCTAGATGCTGAATTTGAATGGTCATCTATGTGCCTATAAATATTTGTTTTCTGTCATTTGTAAAGGAATTTTGCCAAAATTGTTAATGAACATTTGTTCTTGTGAGGTTGCTTCCTCTCATATCTCGTACAAGTTTCGAAAGACTTATCTGGCTTGTGCTAGTGGCGTCAATCGTCTTGTTTGAACTTATCACCAATCTTGGTGTGGCGTTCACCTATCCATCTATCCATACTTTCACCTTAACAATATAGGAACCGGGGTGACACTTCTTAGTGTTGAATCATTCTTGACGTTGAGTTCGTTTTCCATTCCCATCCTTCGAATTATTTTCTTGTTATACCAAACCGACCCATTTATCCATCACCCATCTTTGCTACACATAACCGAACCTATTACTTAACTTAACCTTCTTGAAACCTTCCGCTTATTCTAATCCATTATTTTACTTTTATTACTAAAATCTGAGACATGAACGACTCTCTCGAACTACGATCGGGCAACTATGTGAATTCGACTTATTTACCCAGGCCGGATCACATCATTTATGACTAAGCATTCATGCACACACTTAGGGGGAAGAAAGTGTCCATTCAACTAGTGCTTGAATCTGCCGAATTTATGAACTATTTTAATACATTAGTGTGAACGTTTTTATTATTGTGTGAACACCTAGATGCCGAATTTGAATGGTCATCTATGTGCTAATGAAACTATTTGGAGAGGATCTTTCTCCCATATTTCGTTGAAGACTTGTTGGCCTATCTAGTTCTTAGTTGGTGTCAACCTTGTTCTTTTTTTGAAATTATCGCTCAACCGAGTATGGCGTTCACCCTTATACCGAGGTTCCTACTTTGCTAAGTAGCGGGTCGAGGTTTATCACTTTTATCCTCCACCTTGAAAGCCTATAAGCATTTGGGTCGATATTTTCTAATATTGGTTCGTGCTTGCTTTTTAAGAACCCTTTCTTCCATATCCATCATTAAACCATTATACATAGCTTCCGTCCTATTTTCCTATCAACTTCATTCCAAAAGCGAATTGAACGATACTTTCTCGTAGACGATCGGGAAACTCAGCATACGAATCGACTCTCCCTGAGGCAGTTCGTATCATTTGGTATCAGAGCTACCTAAAATGAGAAGCTTAGATGATACGAACCGCCTCGGGGAGAGTCGAGTCGTATGCGAGTTTGCCCGATCATCTACGAGAAAGTATCATTCGATTTGTTCAAAAAAGATGTTTCTAAATAAATTATGCGGAAGCTATTCAAGGGGTTCAAATGAAGGGTTTAAAATATGAATATTAAGGTTCGGTTTAAAGTAAATGAAAGAATGGAAAGAAAGAACTCAAAAGCAAGCACGAACCAATATTAGAAAATATCGACCCAAATGCTTATAGGCTTTCAAGGCGAAAAATGAAAATGATAGAACCTCGACCCACTATTTAACAAAGTAGGAACCTTGGTATATGGGTGAATGAAACAGGGTTGACGCCACTACTAGGTAGATAAGTCAACAAAGTCTCAAACAAAGTTTAGAGAAGAAAATTCTCACAAGATTAAATTCAATAAAAAATTTGGCAAAAAGTCCCTTACAATTGAAAGAAAACAAATACTTATAGGCACATAGATGACCATTCAAATTCGGCATCTAGGTGTTCACACAATAATAAAAACGTTCACACTAATGTATTAAAATAGTTCATAAATTCGGCAGATTCATGCACTAGCTGAATGGACACTTTCTTCCCCCTTGGTTTGTGCATGAATGCTTAGTCATAAAGAAAGGCTTCAAGTGACTTGTATGTGCCACCAAAAGGTTGCATTCATCTCCTTGGGACGTTCATGCACTTGTATGGAACATTTATCTTCATAATTAAACACTTTAATGGCATGTAAGTTCATAAATGGCAGCATGAACCTAGTAAATTCGTTCTCCCCTTTGTGCATGCACTTAATTCAATCAATGTGTTGAATTATTGAGTTAATTCCTTCCCTTGGACGTTCTTGAACCCATCCATGCATGTGTAGTAGCCTATAGGTCAATTCAAAGTGTGAACATGTTCAAGGAGCGCTATGGTCAACTAGAATTAGTTAGTAGCTACTTCTTGGCCGAATAAGTGCCTTGGAAAGTTAGGAGACAGCCACCATACATGCACTTAAGCCATTCATGCATTCTATCATCCCATGCATTTGATCCATTCATGGACTAGCCTTTAATGTCCATACATGCATTCGACACATGCATGAATTTGTAGAAACATTGCATCTAGCCGTACATGCACCAGCATTTAATACTTCTTCATTCATGAGTGTGGAATGCCCAAAAGAGATGTTTCTTCATCCATACATTGTACCGCCCAAAGGAATGTACCTACATGAAATAAACAAGTCATTAAGACATCTCATGAACACTCATAAATTCGCATGATGTGAACACATTAATGTCATGCATTAATTCGGCTATGTGAACATAATCAATTTATATAATGACAATGACATATTAATAACAAATATTAATATAAGACAGGTTTAATGCTTAAATGAATATGTGCAAATTTTTATTTAATGTATTAAAGACAAAACCGAGTTTAAACTAAAATGAGCTAAGCTTTAGCTCGTGAGCTAAAGTTGAGCTGAGGCTAAACTCCTAAGCTAAAGTTGAGCTAAGGTTTAGCTCGTGAGCTGAATATGAGCTAGAGTGAGCTCGGTTTAGCTCAGCAAGTTGGATTGAGCTCGAATAAGTCGGATTTGAGCTAGACGGAGCTTGTGGAGCGGAAACGAGCTGGGATCAGCTTGCTAACATGTCAATGCTCACTTGACAGACTTGTTCGATGAAGTTCATGGGCGTGCTCAGATCATTCCCCCTCTTTTAGGCGACTTGTCCTCAAGTCGAGCCGTTTGTCCATGGGAGAACTTTGACTCATGCATGGTTTTCCTCAGTCAAATGGGATGGAAGATGTCACACAAACCTGAAAATTCTTACCACGACCAATAACCAACCGCTACACTCCAATTCGCATCAAATTTCTACACTCCATGTGGGGAATAGCTCAACCCACCCAAATTTCTACACTCCACGATTTGCAGCATTGTTGCTCGGTTGTCGATATTGTGACAGAGTCACCAGATATGAGATATTGTGGCGAGCCACCGAACAAATAATGTGGCAAAGCCACTTAATGTAATACGTGGCACAAAGCCATCGATAATCGCATTATGTTAGGCACATAGCCATCAACTACAAGAATATAAGCGGCACACACCCTAGGTAAATGTGATCGACACGAGTCGTCAATAACCATATATTGGCACATAGCCTTAGGCAAATACGTTTGGCACACGTACCATAATCAGTTGGCACAGAGCCATATGTAGGTTGACACAAAGCCATAGTCAGAAGGCTTTAAGCCATCGGTAGCTGTATCATGTTAGGCACATAGCCATCAGCGACGGTAATATAGTCGGCAGACAGCCTCGGGTAAATATGATCGACACTCAGCCATTAATTGGTCCACAGTCATCTTGGGCGACCCGTGCGACCTTATCAAATCAGTACGAATATACGGCTCTTAAGCCTTCGGTGGATCCACAGTCGTTAAGCAACCATGTGATCCTAACAGATTAGATCTTCATCCGTACAAAATCCCAACCCATGCAACATGTCATGTATGCAGAATGTCATGTCCATATTTGAATCAAACAATCACAGTCAAGTCATTCATATACCAACATATATTCACAATCAAATTCGTCAACCACACAGTCCAAGTTAGTCACTTGGCCACAAGGGCAAAACAGTCATTTAACACCTTAGGGGCAAAATGGTAATTTTACCCCACAAGGTATCTCGATAATTCCACCCTACAGGGGTATTTTAGTAATTCTACCCTACAGGGGTATTTCGATAATTCTACCCTACAGGGGTATTGCGATAATTCTACCCTACAGAGGTATTTCAGTAATTCTACCTACAGGGGTATTTCGGTATTTCTACCCTACAAGGGTATTTTGGTAATTTTGTAAATCGAGGGTAAAACAGTAATTTTGTAAATCAAGGGTACTTTGGTAATTTTACAAGTCAAGGGTATTTCAATAATTTTACAGGTCGAGGATATTTCAGTAATTTCACAAATCAGGGGTATTTTGGTAATTTAACAAACTAGAGGTATTTTGGTAATTTTACAAACTAGGGGTATTTTGGTAATTTTACAAGCTAGGGGTATTTTGGTAATTTTACAAACCAGGGGTATTTTGGTAATTTTATAAATAAAGGGTATTTTGGTAATTTTGTAAACCAAGGGTATTTTGGTAAGTTTACAAATTAGGGGTATTTTGGTGATTTTATAAACCAAAGGTATTTTAGTGATTTTACAATCTAGGGGTATTTTGGTAATTTGGTAAACTAAAGTATTCTAAACAGCGATAACAATACGAATGGCCCTAAAGCCTATTCTGGGCCCAAATGGGCCCACACGCTCGTGTGGCCCTTTTAACCCAAATCTAGCCACAGATATGAGATTCACCTAGCCTAGTCCAATATTTACTACACAATCAAACAACTTATCCAATTGGCCCGTAGGCCCATTGGGCCCATACGACCCCTTTCGGCCCATCGCGGCCCGAAGTAGCCATCATATAGCTAGAGTAGCAAGAAAATACACACCTGATTGGAGACTGGAGTTAATCCATGCCCCGAGCACTCTTAGCCGACGCCCAACCCAAACGAGCACACCATAAAGCGAAAGGGATCAGCCAAGAAAGGTACCTTACTCTCCTCATGGTTCTCTCTATTTAAAGCCACCAGATCCACTCTTATGTTAGCTTCCGATGTGGGATCCCTCCATCATCGAGTTTAAATTCAACACCAACTCTTGCCACCCCCTGTTAGCAAAATAAATGCTCTTTGCTTGCCATGGGATTCGAACCCATACCTCCCTTAAATGCTCCACACGCTACTTGCCACTAAGCCACAAGGCTTTTGTGTCACAATTTCTCCAACAATATTCTTAAGGCCTACCTACTACACCTGTGGTTTGATTCACCTTAAACCAAAAGTTTTGCTAGAGTCCGTGTTTGAACCGGGACTTCTCCAACACTTCTCAGCACACTTAACCACTAAAACAAGCCTTCAACTACGAAATTTTCACGCACAACAGAATATTATAAGCTGCCTTAAACCGCTCCCATGCTCAATGCCCAAAACTTCTAGGCCCAAATTCAGGGTGTTACAATATATTTAGGAAAATTCCTTTAAACTTCTCAGCCATGAAAAACGTCAATGGATAGCCTCTTGAAGCTTCTAGTAGCTGAACAATTATGGAGGAGCTGAAATGAGCTGAATAGGCAAGCTTGAATTCGGCCAAGGGGGTGTACTTCATTAATTGGACAGCCTTGGTTAGCTGAAAAGTGTTGAGCTAATTCAAGGCAACTTGGAGCACCTCAATAGACCTTTAAGTGTGAAACCGAATGTGAGCAGCCTCCCTTGTATGAACACACTAAACCAAACAGCCTATAGGTGTGAAAGGAATGTTCAGCAAATGTGAAAACATTCAAATTGCTTTGGAGAGCTGATCGGACACTTTGAAAAGAACAAACAGCAAGTTGAGGTGGCTGTTGCAATAACCGAACCATCATGCCTCTTGGAGAAGAGAAAACAGCAGCTATCTAGCTTTAATGTCATCCCTACAATGTACCTGCACCTAAATTAATTCAGCTCATTAATTCAACTTAGACACATTAATTCCAGTAGCTCAAAGACACATTTAAATCATGTAATAAGCTAGGACAAATTAAAAACATGCTGGAACTAAGACACATTAAATTCGGCTGCACTAAATAACAAGAAATAAATTCGTCCTAATTTAAACACTTTAAATTGTTGTAGCATAACACATTAATTTCATGTTCTGATTTTTGGACAAATTAAATACTTTAATATTTGTTGAGCTAAAAGTAATGTGCAATTTATTTAATTAATTAAAAATGCAAAGCTGGAAAAATAAAAAGGAGCTCAATTGAGCTGAAACGAGATATAGGTGCATGAGCTAGTGATGAGCTGGGGATAAGCTTGTGAGCTAAATCCGAGCTAGGTTCGGACTCGTAAGCTGGACTCGAGCTGGGGAGCTGGACATGAGCTGAATCTGAACTAGTAGCAAGTTGCGAGGTGAACTGGAAGAGTTAATATAAGCTTCCTCGCTGCGGCTGGGTTGAGTTTCGTCCCAAATTCGAGCTACAAGAGCTGAAATAGAATCTTTGAAAGCCTTAGCTCTAGCTCGGGTGATAGGGCCTTGTGGTAGCGTCAGATGATCTTTACTCGAACTAGCTGAACCGTTGGGCGCGCTCGCATCACATTGCATGTACCTGCACCAAGTTAATGAAGCAAATTAATTAAGCTCAAGTTGTCATTAATTTCGTCTGAAGCATGAATCACATTAAATTCCGCATGCTTGCTCCTTTAATGTCGAAATTAGTTGCACATTTAAACCAAAATTTAATCAGCTTTGAACATATTAAATTGGCAGCAAATTTAAACCACATTCGGCTGGACAAGAAATAAATGTGTCTTAAACTAAGACAAGTTAAATGGCTGTACTAAAACAAATTAAAAACATGTTCCAATTCAGACATATTAATTTCGGCTGGAACATATTAAAATCCAATTATTAAGCTAAACATAATTATGAGCTAAGCAAATTAACTAATTTAACTAACACATTAAAATGTCTAGATTTTAATTTATTAAAAATGACACAACCAAATTATTGAGCTTGTTTGAAGAGGTTCGCTGGGCGCGCTCGCATCAAATAACTATTAGTGGCAAGTCATGAGCACAAAGCCAACAAAAACAGCCGGCGTTTATAACGTTGATTCGGTCACCATGCTCTCTAATTAGGTAGAACTCTTAAATAAAAGATTGATGGTTTTCTTAGTTCTTCACAGGTTCACCCAATAATGCAGTGCGAAGCAAGTGGAGGTGGAACAAGCCATTCGGAATACCAACCTTATGGCCACAACATGGATAACGAGCAATTAAACTACATGGGTAATAATCCTCGACCTCAAAACAATCCATATTAACACTTACAATGCAGGTTGGAGGAACCACCCCAATTTCTCGTGGAGCGGTCAAGGAAATCAAAGACCACAACCACCTCCAAGCTACCAACAACCACCCTACCAACAGGAAAACAAGCCGAACCTTGAAGAGATGCTCTCAAAGTTTATATCGGTGTCAGAAACTCGTTTCTAGAACACTAAGACAGTACTTAAAAATCAACAAGCATCGATCCAAGGGCTCGAAACTTAGATAGGCCAGCTTTCCAAACTAATTTCTGAACGACCACAAGGTAGCTTGCCAAGTAATACTGAACCCAACCCAAGGGAACAGCTCAAGGCAATTAATATTCAAGATGAAGAAGGAGTTGTTGAGCCTGAACCAAAACCGAGGCAAGAAACTATGGTAAGCAGAGGTCAAGGTGAGGTAGATAACAATAAAAACAAAACGGTGAATGTCGAATATAAACCTCGTGTGCCATACCCCAACGCAACAAGGAAAGACTGCTCAGATGAACAATTTGGTAAATTCCTTAACTCTTAAAAAAATTACATATTAACTTACTGTTTATTGAAGCCCTATCGCAAATGCCAAACGCAATGAAATTTTTAAAGGAACTTTTAGCAAATAAGCGGAAGTTGGACGAGGCGTCGCACGTGGAGCTAAACGCAGTTTGCTCAGCTATTCTACAAAATAGACTACCAAACAAACTAAAAGATCTAGGGAGTTTTACAATTCCTTGCTTAATTGGTAGTTTAGATGTTAAAAATGCATTAGCTGATTTAGGGGCTAGTATTAACATCATGCCCTACAAAATGTTTAAGCAATTAGGTCTCAGGAAATCCAAACAAACTAGGATGAGCATTCAATTAGCAGATAAAACTATAAGGTTCCCTAGGGGTATTATTGAAGATGTACTAGTTAAAATCGATAAATTTATATTTCTCGTTGACTTTATTGTTCTAGATATAGAGGAGGATAGCAACACTCCTTTAATTCTGGGAAGGCCGTTTTTAGCAACTGCTAAAACGATTATTAATGTTGGCACAGGTGAACTCACACTCCGTATGGGAGACGAAACAATCACCCTTCAAGCTCGCAATTCTGGCAACACATCGGGAATTGAAGGTGATCGTTTAACCCATTCTCCTAGAACTGACAATATGGTACAACCTACTTTATAGGAAATGAGTTTGAAGGAAGCACACGAGTCATTCTCAAGCAATAGTAGAGGACCTGTTCATGAAGATCAAAGATTACAAATGAGGAACTCGATGAATGGCGGATGCATAAACCAAGAACACCCGACAAACCGAATCTACAACAGAATGAGCTCTATACCTTTCCAAATCAACTAAGATTGGAGATAGAGTCTTATTAGATGCCGCAGATCCCTACATTGTCGCTACCATACCAAATGAAGAAATCCCTCTTATGGTACTTAGTATCTTTCCATTCGGTACGGTCGAGGTAAAGCACCCCAAGTTTGACACTTTAAAGGTAAACAACACCCATTTAAAACCTTATTTTGATGAGATTGATGATAGGAATGAGGAGTATAAACTCCTCAATCCACCATGATCATTCAACGGAGAGGTAAGTCGAGCTTAGATTATAAATAAGCGCTTTTCAGGAGGCAACCCGAGCATTAACTGTATTAACTTCTTCCAAAATTTAGTCTTCAACATCTAACGAAGATCTTTAATACAGGTTTTTCACAGAGACATGGCCAAGCACATGGGCGTGCTTATGGCTGTGTGAAAACAGGGCAAGGATTTCCCCAACACGGGCTACGATACAACGCCACGGCCGTGGTCAAGCCTGCCAAAACAACACGGGCGTGCGACACACCCTTGTGGAAGACCCGTGGTTGAAACTGAGAAACTAGCACGGGCATGCGACACGCCCGTGTCCAACACCCGTGGTTGAACCTGTCAAATTAACACGGGCGTGGGGCTTTCACACATGGGCGTGGGAGAAGTGAACGAAGCTAGACACGGTCATACGACACAGCCATGTGAACCCACACGCCCGAGGTACACGGGCGTGGGACAAATTTCAGACGCGCCCAAATAGGAAAAATGCGAAACACACGGGCAAAAATTGGGGAACACGGGCGTGTGCCATGGCCGTGTGGCCCAAAATCTATAAATACCCTGCACTATTAACTTTCTTCCCCATTCAAAAACCCTAACCCTAGCCGCTGCAAGTTCACACGACCTCCTTGCCACACCCGTGCGCCGCCTACAACTCCATTCTCGACGCCCAATCTCTTCCCTTAGTGTTTGTTTAATCCTTTTTCTTTTATTTCACTGATTTATAATGCTATTTATCATATTAATCTATATTTTTCATGTTATTTCCATATTGATAATCACATAAATTTCATTTATCAAACAAGTTATCATCTTTCTCATGTTTAAAATTTTACTCATTACAAGATTCCTACACTTCATTTAATTAGTTAGAAGTGAATATTCATGGCTAGGATAGTTGAAATAATCATGCATATTGTGTTGACATCTCTTTTCATTCATATAGTATTTTGCATTCCATTCCTTGCCATTTTTTCTTATATCACCATGCTCATGCCACAAAGGAATAGGTCATTGAACTTATTGTTTTAATTGAATTTAGTAATTGTGGTTGAATATATTTATGCATTTTCCTTTTCGAATTTAGTCACATTCCTTTTATATATTATAAATTGTCCACTCATCAAAAGACGAATTGATGTTTCCACTTGCAGGTACACAATGTTGTCTTCAAGAGGAAAGAAAACCGTTGTACCTGCTTCAAAGAAGAGGAAGGGAGCGCCCTCTTCTGCGGGTCCAACCGCAAAAATTCGTCACCCTCTCCTACAGTTCCCCCGAGGGCCCCAGGAAGAACTGTTCCAAATACTTTGGGCCCGACCCTTAATTGCGGGCCACTGCATCAATTGGGCTGCTGTAGAACAAGTTCAGATGGCTGATGCGATTTGGGCCCTCCTAACCACCGACCCTTGGGAGCTATTCTTTGGGATCATCGAACCAACATACCTCGAGCTCACGATGGAACTATGCTCAACATTCCATCTTCAGATCGTAATGACAAATTACGATGATCCCGGCACGGTCCAGTTTCACCTAAGCGGGTTAGTCCGCCAGCTAAGTGTCCCAAAATTCGGTACGGCATTGGGTTTATATATGGAGGAGTTCAAGGAAGAGAATGACTTAGATGCTCTCACTCGCCACATACATTTCTCTCCCTCGAAGTGCTGGCACACTTTGGCATCAGTTCTCCTACAATCCTAGCCGCTCTAAGGCATCAGTTCTCCCACCATCCCTGAGGTACCTACTGCCATTTTGGCTCACACGACTACAGGAAGGCGAGAGAGCACTGGCATCATCAACACTCACGACGCCTACTTCTTATGGTGTATGTCGTACGGGCACGTCATTGACCTTGCCTATTTCATCGCCCTCGCGATTCAGCACCAGACGGAGTGGCATAGGAAGGGGGTCATCTCCATTGGCCCCTATGTGACTCGACTAGTGCGACACTTCGGCTCCTCAACACCGCGGCCTAAGAATCATCCCTCACCCTCATCGGCCAGATGTCTCCACAAGGCATCTCGAGCATGCTTAGCATGAGGATGATCGAGAGGCGCCGAGGAACCTACCCTTCCCAATATCGTCTCGCCTACCGAGGAGGAGGCCTACGAGGACATTCTTGATGACCACCCTCTCGTCCAGTTCATGCGGCGGCTTCATATGCTGACATCTCTGAGCGCCTCACTCGATTCGAGCAGTAGTGTTTTCAACGATTTGACAACATAGATGCTACTCTACAGCAGATTTGTCAGCACCTCCACATTTCATCGCCAGTCCCACCTCGTGAACCATCCAGCGATGAAGATGTTTAAAAACATTTATTTATTATTTTATGTTTTTAATTTTTATTAAAACTACTTTTATTTTATTAGATTTTAGAAATTCTATTTTTAATTATTAATTTCGGTTATTTCTTTTTGAGTAATTATTCTTCCTAATATCCCCTAAAAAGTTCCTGATTTTATCACAGTTATATAGAGCTCTTAAGCTCATCATCACATAGGAACTAAAACTCCACTGGGAAAGGTTCTCCACGACTGCCATGTGCTACTCGCCCACGACCATAGCTACCACTAGAGATAATATTCTTTTGGCGCAGGACTTATGGCCTAATGAACCTCTACGACCGCCGGAGTATCCTCCTCCACCCCCGAACTGATTACTCTCCAAAACTCCAGTTCGAGGAATTCATCATACAGGAAGTTTCACTTCTCTCCCTATCTTATTTTTATATTCTAATATCTATCTTTGTACATTGAGGGCAATGTACATCTTAAGTGTGGGGGGGTATTTATTTCATTATCAGTAAAATCCCTGAATGATTGCCTTATTCTCTTAAAAAGCTTTCATATCATATTTAGGATAAATTTTAATTAATTTATGATTTTTATTGATATATCTTGAATTAAAACATAGGCAATTATGCATTGATTGTTTAAACTTTAAGACATTAGAGAATCAAGCATGATGAGTTGATTTTTAAGAATTCAAAATCTTAGGCTATTTCCCCAAAGTTTAGGTATTACTTTGAATTGGAATTCACAAGTTTTTAACATCAAAAAACCATAATTTTTGTGAGATTTTTGAGCCTTTTGAGCATTTATTAATTCTTTCATGCTAACTTTTATTATTTCTTTGAGTGCATCAGTATTGAACTGTTATTCTAGAACTTGCTTGATTATACATGTCGAGACGACACCATTTGATTTGATATGTCAAAATGATTAAGGCACTTAGAATTAACCCACTCATGCCATGAAAAGCCTACCTCCACGATTAACCCCTAGTAAACCCCCTTGAGCATAACAAACCATTCTTTGTATTACCCTTAATATTAACCCTTAACCCATTATTGTTGAAATCCCCTAAATTAATCCCTATTTTTGTCAAGATTTGAGTTGAATGGATTGCTTCACTATGTTTTGTTCTTAATATTTAGTCTATGCTATTTAACTTGTTCTTAAAAAAAATTATGGATATTTATTAGTAATTCCATATTCTGAGAAGAAGTTCTATTGTACGCAAGTGAAGATTAACTCTTTTTCTATAGGCAATTTTTCAATTCAACCTCGATTCTAACCCTTTCTTTCAGCTTGTGTGATACGAACCACCTTGGGGAGAGTCGAGTCGTATGCGAGTTTGCCCGATCGTCTATGATAAAGTATCATTCGGTTTGTTCAAAAGGATGTTTCTAAATAAATTATGCGGAAGCTATTCAAGGGATTCAAATGAAGGGTTTAAAATATGAATATTAAGGTTCGGTTTAAAGTAAATGAAAGAATGGAAAGAAGGAACTCAAAAGCAAGCACAAACCAATACTAGAGAGTATTGACCCAATCACTTATAGACTTTCAAGGTGGAGGATGAAAATGATAAACCTCGACCCACTACTTAACAAAGGAGGAACCTCGGTATATAGGTGAACGAAACAGGGTTGACGCCACTACTAGGTAGATAAGTCAACAAAGTCTCAAACAAAGTTTAGAAAAGAAAATTCTCACAAGATTAAATTCAATAAAAATTTTGGCAAAAAGTTCCTTACAATTGAAAGAAAACAAATATTTATAGGCACATAGATGACCATTCAAATTCGGCATCTAGGTGTTCACACAATAATAAAAATGTTCACACTAACGTATTAAAATAGTTCATAAATTCGACAGATTCATGAACTAGTTGAATGGACACTTTCTTCCCCCTAAGTGTTTGCATGAATGCTTAATCATAAAGAAAGGCTTCAAGTGACTTGTATGTGCACCAAAAGGTTGCATTCATCTCCTTGGGACGTTCATGCACTTGTATGGAACATGTATCTTCATAATTAAACACTTTAATGGCATGTAAGTTCATAAATGGCAGCATGAACCTAGTAAATTCGTTCTCCCCTTTGTGCATGCACTTAATTCAATCAATGTGTTGAATTATTGAGTTAATTCCTTCCCTTGGACGTTCTTGAACCCATCCATGCATGTGTAGTAGCCTATAGGTCAATTCAAAGTGTGAACATGTTCAAGGAGCGCTATGGTCAACTAGAATTAGTTAGCAGCTACTTCTTGGCCGAATAAGTGCCTTGGAAAGTTAGGAGACAGCCACCATACATGCACTTAAGCCATTCATGCATTCTATCATCCCATGCATTTGATCCATTCATGGACTAGCCTTTAATGTCCATACATGCATTCGACACATGCATGAATTTGTAGAAACCTTGCATCTAGCCGTACATGCACCAGCATATAATACTTCTTCATTCATGAGTGTGGAATGCCCAAAAGAGATGTTTCTTCATCCATACATTATACCATCCAAAGGGATGTACCTACATGAAATAAACAAGTCATTAAGATATCTCATGAACACTCATAAATTCGGCATGATGTGAACACATTAATGTCATGCATTAATTCAGCTATGTGAACATAATCAATTTATGTAATGACTATGACATATTAATAACAAATATTAATATAAGACAAGTTTAATGCTTAAATAAATATGTGCAAATTTTTATTTAATGCATTAAAGACAAAACCGAGTTTAAACTAAAATGAGCTAAGCTTTAGCTCGTGAGCTAAAGTTGAGCTGAGGCTAAACTCCTAAGCTGAAGTTGAGCTAAGGTTTAGCTCGTGAGTTGAAAGTGAGCTCGATTTTGCTCAGGCAAGATGGATTGAGCTCGAATAAGCTGGAAACAAGCTGGGATCAGCTTGCCAACATGTCATTGCTCGGCTTGATAGACTTGCTCGATAAAGTTCGCGGGGCGTGCTCGTATCATTCCCCCCTCTTTTAGGCGGCTTGTCCTCAAGTCGAGCTATTTATCCATGGGAGAACTTTGACTCGTGCATGGTTTTCCTCGATCAAATGGGATGGAAGATGTCACACAAACCTGAAAAATTCTTACCACAGCCGGTAAAAAGAAACTCAAAGGAGTCAAATTCAAATGTGTTCGATAGTTCATAAAATATTCATTCAATCGAACATATGCCAAAAATCTCAATTGGACAAAGCAAGCATACGTAAATTTATCAAAGAGTTTCGTTAGACCATCGTTACAAACATGAAAACTAAGTTGGATCAAGGGATAATTGGTTGAAAATGATGGTAGGCACTTAAACACATTATTTCTCATCCAAAACATTTTAATTTCTTTAATCGAATATAGTAACTCATTTGGTCCCTTGTCTTGCTCATGCAAGCTATGCCATGGCCAAATGATGTGATCCGGCTCGGGATGATGAGTCAAATTCACTTAGTTGCCCGATCGTCGTTCGAGAGAGTCGTTCGTGCTTCGGGTTTTAGAACTAGAAGTAAATGAAAAGATATGGGTAAGCGGAAGGTTTCAAAGTAGGGTGAATTTAGTAATAGGTACGATTTAGTAGCAAAGATGGATGGTGGTTAAATGGCTCGGTTTGGAATAACAAGAAAATAATTCAAAGGATGGGAATGGAAAACGAACTTAACGTCAGGAATGATTCAACACTAAGAAGTGTCGACTAGGTTCCTATATTGTTAAGGTGAAAAGATGGATAGATGGATAGGTGAACGCCACACCAAGATTAGTGATAAGTTCAAACAAGACGATTGACGCCACTAGCACAAGCTAGATAAGTCTTTCGAAACTTGTATGAGATATGAGAGGAAGCAACCTTACAAGAACAAATGTTCATTAACAATTTTGGCAAAAAGTCCTTTACAAATGAAATCAACAAACTATTTATACTAGTTTCTTATGCTAACCGAATAGTCCATTCATGAACTTAACTATTAAGTAATAAACCTAATTAAGACATGAACCTTCTAGAAAAATGACCAATGGTGTCCTTGTCCATGTTCGACCGAATGGGAGATGAATGGGCAGCTTCATGTATGAGCAAGCTTTGGAAGCCAATGGGATTGTCTAGGTTCGGCCATGGGATGCATGAAACTCCCAAAGGGTGTCTCTTGGCTGAATAGGTGCTTAGGAACTCCAAGGGTCCTCCCACATGCACCGGTTGTACATGGAACTTGGAAGGGGCCTTGAACCTAGCCGTACATGCACTTGCATTGATTACCCCCCATTCATGCATGTGTGCCGTCCAAGGGAGATGCACCTTTCAATATGCATTAACCTTCCATGTACATGAATGTATGTCCTCCAAACATTGAACTGGTCTATGCATGTATCCTCTCGTTCAATGAACTTTCCCATTCATGCATCTCTTCATGAATGTACCTTCCACATTCGGCTAACCTACATGAATTAACACACAATTAATTAAAAGATTACTATTCATAAAAAATCATAATTTAAATTAATTACTAAACAATTTAAAAGCAATAATTAAATTTAGACATAATAATTATAAGTCAACTTATGAAGTAAATTCGGCTAGCTCAAAAATAGTCAAAACACTTAATGAGTTGAAATTGAGCTAGGGGTTTCGGCATGAGCTGTAGCAAACTTAATTATAAACTAAATTAAGACTTAGTTTATTGAAAGGAAGAAAGAAGGAGCTGAAAGTAAGCTCGGTTGAGCTCAAACGAGTTGGAATGAGCTCAAATGAGCTGAGTTGAGCTGGACGGAGCTCGAGGAGCTGGAAATGAGCTAGGATCAGCTTGCCAACAATGGACGGGTCCTTTGGATAGTTGCTTCAAGCTGATTTTGTGAGCATTGGCCCTTGTTTCGAACCAAGGTTTTGCATTAGAAGCTAAAATAGCTTCTAGGAAATGTTTAGCATGAGCTTGAGTTATAAGTCCTTTAGGCAGCTTGTTTAGATCTTGGTTTGCACTCGAAGATGCCCCGGGCGTGCTCACATCACCAAAGGTATGCTAACTCTTCCTTTCGTTTTTGAACAACATGAGGGGAGTCTTCGAATTCCAATGTAATAATCACATCATCACAATGCCAAAAGGAAAAATCCATCACATTAAGGTATAAATAATTTCCAAACAACCAATCAATGGAATTTTCAACTTCAATTGAATTGAGCAAAGATATTTGAAAATTTTCAGATGACTTACCTTGACGAATATGAAGAGAAGACAATTGAGGATTGGGTTTACCTTTCTCGGTCAAAATGAATCTTCTCTCTTTGGATAGATAACGTAAGACAAACCTATTACTCCGATAAATTTGAATAGGTGGTGACGCACCATGACGTGTCTTGCTCCTCAAGGGGTGGAATTCACAAAAATAAGACTAGTTAGTATTATCGAAAACTATGGACTTAAATGGAAAAGGAAAGTTACCATGGAAATTTGATTCAATTCCAAAAACATAGGTTGGCCTTACCTTCTCGAAATGAAACGAAAATTTCAGATGTGGCCAAACAAGGTGATTAATAAATGAATCAAAATTGAAACCCAAATCATTGAATTTCACCTTCTTATCAAAAGTTTGAACATCAAGCAAACATATTTTGATTGCAAATGATGCAAAGTGCTTAATGTTTCCATAAAATGAATTCATGTAGCAAATACCAGGCTTGAACACACGAACTTGTTTAGGAATTCCAACAAGCAACATATTAGAAAAAGATAAATCAACTCACCACACGAATTATATTTCACTAGTTTAAACACACATGTTGATTTAACAAAACCGAGCATACCAAAATGCAAAGGTTCATACTTCAAGAGTATTAATCGGGAATGCAAATCACTACATGGAAATTTCGCACAAAAACTCAAAGATTGTTCATGAAGAACACAATTGCACATATCATGTGAAGATCTTTTAACATGGATGCCAAACAAAGAATTTTTAACGAACATGCAACTTTTCAAACAGGCAGATTTATCACAAATCAAGTGAGCAGGCATATTTAAACATAAAGATTTAACACATGAGTTCAAAAATTTTGCAAGGTCAAACACATCAGAATTTTTACGTGACAGACTTTGATCAAACATGTTCAAAATTCGCTTAAAGAAAACTAATCCAATGTTGTCAACAAATTTGCCAATGTAGTAATCATCATAAGAAAAGTCTGATATGGCACCTTTTAAAACAAATTCGTTAACAACAAGAAGTGAACAAAATTATCCAAATCAAGTGACTTTGATTCGATAAACAAAGAATCCTTACCTTCCTTACCTTCGATCGCAAGTGGGTGGTAGTCATTCGCGAACTTACCTTTTTCGAACAACCTAAAACACCTCTCGTTTGGAAGGTAATGTAGATGGAATTGGTCGCACAAACTTCTAGGAACCTGAAAAGTTAATTCACAAGAAGATCGAACAGGTGGGTTAGTAGAAATAATCCTCACTTGCTCACTTGTTTTCTCACTCGATTCTTTTTCTTCTGAATCACTCGTTTCTTTTGTTTCAATTTCTTTTTCATCTTCTTTTTCACTCTCAAATTTCTTTTTGTTCTCTTTTTCAATCTCATTTTCTTTTTCTTTTTCTTTTTGCTTTCCAAAGGCTTTTTCAAGTTCTCTCAAGATTCGCTCATTTTCTCTCTTAGTTGCCTCTTGCCTCTCTTTTCTTTTTATTTCATTTTCTTTTTCTTCTTTTGCTTTTTCTTTGTTTTCTCTTTACAAGAATGTACAAAAGAATGATGAGAATACAAATCTTGTTCGAAAGATGAAGAACTATTTGCATATGATTCACAATCAAAACTTCGTGAAGAATACTCCGAGTAAGATTTCTTTGAAGATCTAGTAGGAGTATGTCTTTCTCTTCGAACGCCATCTTGGAACGAATCAAAATCGTAATCGGCTTCTCGTCTTCTCGAATTTCTTGATGAAAAGGACTTTCGATCGAAGTCACTTCTCGAATTTGCTGATGAATATGAATCATAGTATGAATCTCTTTGTCTCGAAGTAGATGACGAAAAGGAATCACGATTGGAACTTTTTTTCAGGTAGTAGTCGGGGCTATATCTCCGTGGGGTTCTTGGTTCCGTTTTACGACTTGAAGAAACTCGATCACTTTGGTCTCGTTTAGTCACCATTCTTCACATTTCTTGAACCAAGTATTGGTATTCTGATTCGGTGAACTCTTCGCGTGACATGATTTGTTGCTAAAAAGAAAATGTTAGATCACAAAAAAAAAAAAAATTAAGTACCTCACCACAAACCTCACAATTTTTCTCGGAAAGAAGAAGAAGAAAAAAAGGTGTCACTCCCGCTCGTGTTTACACTCGTTTGGCTTTTACCTCCACTCGAATGATCTCACTTGCTCATGCCTTTTTCCTCTCCTTTCTCCTCTTATAACCTTGTAACAGACTTAGTATGACTTGATCTCTAGTATTGTGGGTCGGTTTCAAATGGTTTTATAAAGGATAATATATGAGGGGTTACGGGTTGGCTAAAAAAAAAGAAAATTGGGTAAAAAAAAAGTGTGGCGTGGATGAGATTAGAATAGAAGATGAATCGGGAACGATATCAAACCAAGGGCTTTGACATTCGAACAACAATCGAATTGCATTAAACACTTTTTTTCAGAATTTTTTTTCGAATTTTTTTTTGGACTTGTATAACTTTTTTTTGTACTATATTGACAAACTAAATACAATAAAAACACTTTTTTACATGATTTTTTTTCTTCGGCTGTGTAGATTTTTGTTTTTGTAATAACAACAACAAACTAATCAAAATGGGAAAGACTTTCAAGGTTTCTACAAATTCATGCATGTGTCGAATGCATGTATGGACATTAAAGGCTAGTCCATGAATGGATCAAATGCATGGGATGATAGAATGCATGAATGGCTTAAGTGCATGTATGGTGGCTCTCCTAACTTTCCAAGGCACTTATTCGGCCAAGAAGTAGCTGTTCACACTTTGAATTGACCTATAAGCTACTACACATGCATGGATGGGTTCAAGAATGTCCAAAGGAAGGAATTAACTCAATAATTCAACACATTGATTGAATTAAGTGTATGCACAAAGGGGAGAACGAATTTACTAGGTTCATGCTGCCATTTATGAACCTACATGCTATTAAAGAGTTTAATTATGAGGATACATGTTCCATACAAGTGCATGAACGTCCCAAGGAGATGAATGCAACCTTTGGTGCACATACAAGTCACTTGAAGCCTTTCTTTATGATTAAGCATTCATCCACACACTTAGGGGGAAGAAAGTGTCCATTCAACTAGTTCATGAATCTGTCGAATTTATGAACTATTTTAATATGTTAGTGTCAACGTTTTTATTATTGTGTGAACACCTAGATGCTGAATTTGAATGGTCATCTATGTGCCTATAAATATTTGTTTTCTTTCAATTGTAAGGAACTTTTTGCCAAAATTTTTATTGAATTTAATCTTGTGAAAATTTTCTTCTCTAAACTTTGTTTGAGACTTTGTTGACTTATCTACCTAGTAGTGGCGTCAACCCTGTTTCGTTCACCCATATACCGAGGTTCCTACTTTGTTGTTGTAGTGGGTCAAGGTTTACCATTTTCATCCTCCTCCACCTTGAAAGTCTATAAGCGATTGGGTCAATACTCTCTAGTATTGGTTCGTGCTTGCTTTTGAGTTCCTTCTTTCCATTCTTTCATTTACTTTAAACCAAACCTTAATATTCATATTTTAAACCCTTCATTCGAACCCCTTGAATAGCTTCCACATAATTTATTTAGAAACATCCTTTTGAACAAACCGAACGATACTTTCTCGTAGACGATCGGGCAAACTCGCATACGACTCGAATCTCCCCGAGGTGGTTCGTATCATTGTGACCACACCCCCTAACCAAGCCTCATTACAACCCTCTAAAGACCTTTTGATTGATGTATCATCTTAAATTATAGTGGTAGAGATTTGATTTTCATGCAAGCCTATGGTAATGACTTTTCATTATTGACTATTGATTGATTCATTTATTATCCTTAAACACCTCGAGTGATTTGAGTGAATCTTTAGTGAGGATGTAAAACTCTGTGATATTCTAAATCAAAGGTAATTAATTAGATGAGGGGAGACACCTATGTTTGCATGAATAAAATGCTCAACTTGGAATGTTTGGAACTTTTATTTTCTTTTAGTTGAATTCTCAATGTATGATTAATTATGGATTAATGTAATGCCCCTTTACTCGAGACCGTCGCCGGAGTTGAGCATAAGACATTACTAAACTTATTTTAGCATTTAAACAAGTTCAAAAAATTCTCGTAGTGAACTGTCCATCTGCGTCACAGTCGCTAAAAAAATCATATCTCGAGTTACAAAACTCGAAATCAAATTCTGTAAATTTTACCTAAAATTAGACTCATATATCTACTAACTAATGTTTTTATAGAATTTTTATCTAGGTCAATTAGTACAGTTTATTAGTCAAAGTCTCCCCTATTTTAGGGTTCAGCTACTCTGACCCCTGTGCACTACAAATCAAATTTCTTCCTGTACAAAGATACAATGACCATGCCATTTGTTTCTATTAAAAATAGACTCAATAATAAATCCATAAATATAAAGTGTGAGTCCAAATTATTTTTACACAATTTATGGTGAATTTCTAAATTCAGAAAAGGGGATCCAGAAATTACTCTGACCCTATTTTACCAAAACGTAAATATCTCATAAAATAAAACTCTTTTACCTATTTTGTTTCTTCCACATGAAAATAGATTCATTAAGCTTCAATTAAATATTTTATTCATCATCTAATTTTATCTCTACTATTATTAGTGATTTTTCAAACTCACGTCACTGCTGCTGTGTGATTCTATTTTATAGCCAATTTCACCATTTTATGGATTTTCATAGATGATACGAGCACGCCCCACGAACTTCATCGAACAAGTCTGTCAAGCCGAGCATTGACATGTTGGCAAGCCGATCCCAGCTCGTTTCCAGCTCCACGAGCTCCGTCCAGCTCAAATCCAGCTTATTCAAGCTCGATCCAACTTGCCTGAGCTAAATTGAGCTCACTCCTTGCTCATATTCAGCTCACGAGCTAAACCTTAGCTCAACTTCAGCTTAGGAGTTTAGCCTCAGCTCAACTTTAGCTCACGAGCTAAAGCTTAGCTCATTTTAGTTTAAAATCGGTTTTGTCTTTAATACATTAAATAAAAATTTGCACATATTCATTTAAGCATTAAACTTGTCTTATATTAATATTTGTTATTAATATGTCATTGTCATTATATAAATTGATTATGTTCACATAGCCGAATTAATGCATGACATTAATGTGTTCACATCATGCCTAATTTATGAGTGTTCATGAGATGTCTTAATGACTTGTTTATTTCATGTAGGTACATTCCTTTGGACGGTACAATGTATGGATGAAGAAACATCTCTTTTGGGCATTCCACACTCATGAATGAAGAAGTATTAAATGCTGGTGCATGTACGGCTAGATGCAATTTTTCTACAAATTCATGCATGTGTCGAATGCATGTATGGACATTAAAGGCTAGTCCATGAATGGATCAAATGCATGGGATGATAGAATGCATGAATGGCTTAAGTGCATGTATGGTGGCTGTCTCTTAACTTTCCAAGGCACTTATTCGTCCAAGAAGTAGCTGCTAACTAATTCTATGTTGACCATAGAGCTCCTTGAACATGTTCACACTTTGAATTGACCTATAGGCTACTACACATGCATGGATGGGTTCAAGAACGTCCAAGGGAAGGAATTAACTCAATAATTCAACACATTGATTGAATTAAGTGCATGCACAAAGGGGAGAACGAATTTACTAGGTTCATGCTGCCATTTATGAACTTACATGCCATTAAAGTGTTTAATTATGAAGATACATGTTCCATACAAGTGCATGAACGTCCCAAGGAGATGAATGCAACCTTTTGGTGCACATACAAGTCACTTGAAGCCTTTCTTTATGACTAAGCATTCATGCACAAACCAAGGGGGAAGAAAGTGTCCATTCAGCTAGTGCATGAATCTGCCGAATTTATGAACTATTTTAATACATTAGTGTGAACGTTTTTTATTATTGTGTGAACACCTAGATGCCGAATTTGAATGGTCATCTATGTGCCTATAAATATTTGTTTTCTTTCATTTGTAAAGGACTTTTGCCAAAATTGTTAATGAACATTTGTTCTTGTGAGGTTGCTTCCTCTCATATCTCGTACAAGTTTCGAAGACTTATCCGCTTGTGCTAGTGGCGTCAATTGTCTTGTTTGAACTTATCACCAATCTTGGTGTGGCGTTCACCTATCCATCTATCCATACTTTCACCTTAACAATATAGGAACCGGGGTGACACTTCTTAGTGTTGAATCATTCCTGACGTTGAGATCGTTTTCCATTCCCATCCTTCGAATTATTTTCTTGTTATACCAAACCGACCCATTTATCCATCACCCATCTTTGCTACACATAACCGAACCTATTACTAAACTTACCCTTCTCGAAACCTTCAGCTTATTCTAATCCATTATTTTACTTTTATTACTAAAATCCGAGACACGAACGACTCTCTCGAACTACGATCGGGCAACTACGTGAATTCGACTCATCTACCCGGGCCAGATCACATCAATAGATTAGTTAGCACATAAGGCATACGTGTTATCAAATATAATCTTGATTAGCCACTCCAATAGCTAATCATTCTCAAACATTTCCATGCCATCCATGAGCCATATTATAAGATTATATACACAAAATGATTATAATGCTATATATGTCATATTCCCAAAATATACAAGTCATTATACCGAAATAGTTTGTTGATAGTGTGAGCGCATTCCTGATCTCCTAGCCGGCTTGACAAAACTAAGTACAAAATGTATAAAGGTTGAAATTTAGATCGAAATCTTTTCTTTTCCCTGATCAAGGTCGATTCCACGTCTTTCTTGATTATTGAGCGTAGAAGTTGAAGAAACCCTAACTATGGTAGCAAGTAAAATTTGGCAGCAACATGAAGAAGATGAATGGATTTCTGCTTGATTTTTCCCATTTTAATTCATTAAAATCCAAATGACCAAAATTCCCTTCCTTACTAAACTTTCAAAAATTCCATCCATGTCAAATTTTTGTCCAAAAACTTAAAAATTGGTCAAATTGCTATTTAAGGCCTCTTAATTAATATTCCAAAGCAATTTCATACTAGAAACTTCTAGAATGCAAGTTTTGTAACTTATTAAATTTAGTCCCAGATTTCAAATTAAGCACTTTATGCATAGAATTTCTTCACGAAACTTTCACACAATCATGCAATCATATCATAGACCTCAAAATAATTATAAAATAATTATTTCTATCTCAGATTTGTGGTCCTGAAACTACTATTCAGATTAGGCCGTAATTCGGGATATCACAACTCTCCCCCCTTTAGGGATTTTCTTCTCCGAAAATCTTACTAGTAAACAGGTGTGGGTATTGATTCCTCATAGTTTCCTCAGGCTCCCATGTAGCCTTTTATACCCTGTGCTTTTGCCACAATACTTTCACGAGAGCTATACTTTTGTTTCTTAGTTGTTTGACCTCCCGAGCTAAAATTTTAACCGATTCTTCATTGTAAGTCATATCCGGTTGCAACTCGATTTCCGTTGGTGAAATCACATGTGAAGAATCCGAACGATACCGACGTAACATAGATACATGGAACACATCATGAATCTTTTTTAATTCCGGTGGTAGTGCTAACTGATATGCTACCGGTCCAATTCTTTTAATTACCTCATACGGTCCAATGAAACGTGGACTCAATTTACCTTTTCGACCGAATCTGAGAACCTTCTTCCACGAAGACACTTTTAAAAACACTTTATCACCAACTTGGAACTCAATCTCTTTTCGTTTCAAATCCGCGTAGGATTTCTATCTGTCCGAAGCAGGTTTCAAACAATCTCGAATCACTTTAACTTTTTCTTCGATTTCCTTAATTAGATCAACTCCGTAGATTTGATTTTCTTTAAGTTCGGTCCAATATAGTGGCGTCCGAAACTTACGACCGTACAATGCTTCATAAGGTGCCATTTTCAAATTTGTTTGATAACTGTTATTGTAAGAAAATTCTACCAACGGTAAGTACCTTTCCCAACTACCTTGTGATATGAACCATCTCGGGAAGAGTCGAGTCGTATGTAGATTGCCCGATCGTCTACGAGAAGTTACGTTAGGTTTAGTTGAGTTAAAGGAATGGTCGAAGTAGAAAGAGGGGTACGAATGGAATGGTAGGAACAAAAGGGTAGGAACAAAAGGATATGAACAAATTGGTCGGTTTAGGTTCGACTAGGTAAAGAAGAGAACGGGTTTGAACTACTAAAGGCACTTTCAAGAACCAATACCGAAATGGTATCGATCTGTTGATTAAGCTTTTTGAGTTCGGTTATAAGTTTGGTAAAGGAAACCTCGACCCACTATCTAACAAGATAGGAACCTCGGTATGTTGAACGCCACACTATGAATAGTGATAAGTTCGGGTACGACAAAGAACACGGTTGACACAACTAGAACACTAGGAACGCCAAACGAATCTTTGAACGAAATATAAGAAAAGTATGCCTCACAATTTCGGCAGCATAACATTAACAAAAGTTTCAAAAGTCCTTTACATGGAAATTGAACAAGTATTTATAGGCCTAAGTCTAGGTAGTCGATTGGCCTTTCATGCTTACACATTAATTAAAGAAAATTCTAGAAAAATGACCCTTAATGTGCATGTCTAGATTCGGCTATGGTAATAGGAAATGAATGAATCTTCATGCTTAAGAAAACTCAAAGTGAATGCATGATGTCCAATGGTCACTTGTAGGTTCGGCCAACCTTGTTAAATGAAGCAATGTTTGGCCAAAAAGTATGAATTAATTGTGGACACTCCAAGGGCCATCATGTGTGTGAAACCGAATGTTGAAGAGTCTTCTAGTGTGAACAAGGTGAACCGAACAGTCTTGCCATGTGAACATAGGTGTGAACAAATTAAGGAGAGTCATGCGGAAGCTAATTGGCCAAGCTATCTTCATGCAAGTGTGAGTGTCCTTTGGCCAAATGGTCACCTTGGAGAATGAAGAGATAGCACACCATACATGAATGGAAACATTCATGAACCTTAAAGACATTGAATATGGTCATACATGCACTTGGCCGAACATGCACCTAAGAGATTCAAGTCCCCCAACCGTCCATGCACCTTCAAAATTCATGCTTGCTTTTAATCTCCATATGTCCATTATGTTTCTACAAGAAATGTGAACAGAATTAATTCAAACTAATGTGAACACAAATATCAACATTAAATTCGGTTATGACAAATTTAATTATCATCAATAAACACTTTTAAGACATACTTAATATAACTAATGTGAACTAAATTTAATATGTAGGATATTAATTAACTAATTATTGAACTTATTAATTAAAAAGTCAATAGTAGTCAAATGAATTCAAAGTGGACTCCACGAGTGATGGTTAATTCATGAGCTAAACTCGAGTGGGCTTAAACTCGTGAGCTGATAATGAGCTGGTCCCGAGCTAATGAGCTGGTGTGGAGCTACATGGGAGCTAACTTGAATCAAGGTGAGCTCGGTGAGTGAATCGAACTTGTAGAAAAGTTCGCATGGATTTCCAAAATGGCCACTAAGCGGTTCGATAGGTCTAGCATTGACATCATCCCACACATGCTGAACTAAAGCTATAACGGCTTCTTTAAATTGTTTTGCACGAGCCCTTGTGATCGGCCCTTGAGGTAGCACCATCGGATCTCGGCTTGGACTTGACTTATGGGAAGCCGTGATCGTATCACCTTGGAATTCTAATACACAACATCTGAGCATGTCTTCAAGAATCTGAATTACTCTCTTTGATTGTCCATCAGTCTGTGGATGGAAGGCTGTAACACCCCATACCCGAGACCGTTGTCGGAGTCGAACACGAGGTATTTACGGACTTATTTCATTGACTTACACAGTTCATTTTTTTTCTTTTCTTTTTTTTCCAGACAAGCTGGCTAACTGCATCACAGTCACTTTAAAAATCATATCTCGAGTTTCGAAGCTCAAAAACTGATTTCGTAAATTTTCCCTGAAACTAGACTCATATATCCATCTACAGATTTTTTTCTAGAATTTTTAATTGGGGCAATTAGTACAGTTTATTAGTTAAAGTCTCCCTTATTTCAGGGTTCAACTGCTCTGACCTTCATGCATTACGACTTATATATCTCCCTGTACAGGGCTTCAATACTTATTCCGTTTATTTCTAAGGAAACTAGACTCAAAAAGGAATCTATATATATATGGAATGGCTTCTAATTATCTCTGGTTAATTTATAGTGAATTTCCAAAGTCAGATCAGGGGATCCAGAAATCGCTCTGGCCCTATTCCACGAAAACTTAAATATCTCTTAAAATACGACTCATATGATCATTTCGTTTCTTCCATATGAAATTAGATTTATCGAGGTTCGATTACATAATTTATTCAGTATTTAATTCCATTCCTACTATTTTTAGTGATTTTTTCAAATTTACATCACTGTTGTTGTCAGCATCTGCCTTTAAGGTAGACTTTACCTATTTCATAGTTTCCATGATTCAACTAGCCCTTTAGCATATATAGCACAAAATATGATCATGATTAACCATTCCAATGGCCAATCATTGCCAAGCATGTCCACACCTCTCAATAACCATATACATACAAAATGATTATAACACTATGCTCAAAATATATAAGCCATTTTCGCATGGCTATCCAAATATATACAACACCAAAGTACTTGACTAATAACACAAGGGCAGTCCTATACATGCCATTAGCAGAGTTCAACTAAAAGAGTACCACAAGGGCTTTGATAGTGTGGACGACTTCGACTTTGACAATCCCGAGTCCGATAGCTGATGAACCAAAATCTATAAAACAGAGAACCAAAGAAACGGAATAAGCATTTAATGCTTAGTAAGTTTTAAGCAATGAAATTAGGCACAATTGAAGTATAGCATTCATATGACTAAACGGATAATTTCATATACACACATTCTCAAAATCATACCTACTTCACATTACCAACCCTTATACTCATACATAAGAGAATCAACTTAACCAAAAGCCGGAAGCTCATTAATCGACTGAGCGAATACTATTTAAAAGGAATCAACTAATCCAATGCATATACGAAACATACCTCATCGTTGGGATTTTACGAGCATATTAATTGAAATTATTACAGCAAGATCACTCATTCCCAAACCAAGTACCTTCGGGATTTAACCGGATATAGCTACTCGCTCAAATGCCTTTGGGACTTAGCCCGGATATAATAGTTCGCACAAATGCCTTCGGGACTTAGCCCGGATATAGTAACTCGCACAAATGCCTTTGAGACTGAGCCCGGAATTAGTAACTCGCACAAATGCCTTCGGGACTTAGCCAGGAATTAGTCACTAGCACAAATGCCTTCGGGACTTAGCACCGTTATCATCCAAATATTCATGCACATATCAGTAAATCATGACACAACTTTATTTCATTTTCATAACTAGAATTCAGACACAAGTCAATTATTAAGCATTCCCATTTTCGGCTCAATAGCCACATACAAATAGCATGATTTGGTTTGCTTTATGACATGATCTCTATGCACATACGGCTACCCATCATACGTATAGACTAATTAACTCAACATATAATTCAAGTAGAATCATTATATCACCGTATATTTGTTATGATTATACATCATGACTTAATCAAATTGTAAACTAAGTTTCATTACTCGAAAACTTACCTCGGATGTTGTCGAACGATTTCGACGGCTATTTGATCACTTTTTCCTTCCCTTTATCGGATTTAGTTCCCCTTTGCTCTTGAGCTTAATTTAACAATAAATTGATTTAATAATCATTTGAACATCAAAAAGAGAAACTTAAGGTACTTAACCCATATATACATTAGACATTAGAGTCACATATATATGAAATCATGAATCAACTCAACATATTAGCCCACACTCTCTTTTAGCCGATTATCTAAGCCAAGATAAAAGCATCAATATGCTTGCCTCTAACCAAATACATGCAACACCAATCTACCTCATGTGGCCGAATATGCATGTCTATGTTGAGGCCGATTATATGCTTAATACTTCCTACAAATATGGTTACTTGTATTGACTACATACCATTTTGTTTCAAGTTCAAAACTCGGCTAATACACATATATACACTAGTAATCAAACACTAACATTTGCACTTCACCTTACTACCAATTCTCATCTACTTACTACCATGGCCGAATGCATCAAGACACCATACCATTTCAATTTTGGTCATGGGTTAAACAAAGAACTTAATGTCTAACTCCAAAAATGCTAAAAAGAAAATCCAAGAGTTATCAATCACCATCACATGTATCATTACAAAGCTTCACACTTAGCATGCAAATGACATCAACACAAGTCCACCTTAGCCGAAACTTAACTCATCTTCATGCCTCATCACCACAACATCAAACACCAACCAAGAAGACAACACCCATGGCCGAATATCATTTCCATCTCATAGCAAAGATTTAAACCATGGGCTAGGTAGAACTCAAGCTAACAACTAAAAATATGCATGAATCTCATGGAACAACATCAACATACCTTAGTCTAGTGAACCACCATAGCCGATTTTCTCCAAGCTCTTTCCCTTCTTTTTCTTTCTTCTATTCAGCCAAGTTGAACAACATGAGAACTTTTTCTTTTTTCTTCATCATTTTCCTTTTCATTATTTTATTACCATGCTCCTTATTTTATCATTCCTCCCATGAAACACTAACATAGCATGTTTATAATACCTTTTTACCCATAGCATGGCCGGCCACCATCCCAAGTTTTGGGTATTTTGACATGCAAGGACAACATTTTCTAGCATGCTGATAATAGGCCACTTTAACATTTGCCTAGCACATTTCTAAATTTTCTCACACAAGTCCTATTTAGCAAAATTCACTTACAATTAACAAAATTCAAACATGAAATTTTCACACATGCCTATATACATATAATAAGCATCAAATATAATGGTTAATTATTTTTATGACTCGGCCTTGTGGTCCCAAAACCACTTTCCGACTAGGGTCAATTTAGGGCTGTCACAAAGGCAGTGCTGAAATTTAACTTCGTACCTAATGCCTCTTGCAACTTTTGCCAAAACCGCGAGGTAAACCTCGGATCTCTATCCTAAATGATCAACAAAGGTACTCCGTAAAGTCTAAGAATCTCACTGATATACAATTCAGACAACTTATTAAGAGAATAATCAGTACGTACTGGAATAAAATGAGCTGACTTAGTCAATCTATCAACTATTACCCAGATGGCATCTTTCTTCCTTGGAGTTAATGGCAACCCTGACACAAAGTCCATGGTAACTCGATCCCACTTCCACTCGGGAATCATGATGCGATCGCACCCCATGGTTCAGCTAATTCGAGCAAGGATTCTATGGTGCTACCACAAGGTCCTGTCACTCGATCTCGAGCCAAGAAGTTTAAGGAGTCTATCACAGCTTTTGTAGCTCAACTTTGGAATGAAACGCTATAGGACACTCTGAGAAAGCTGATTCCAGCTCCTTGAACTCACCATGCAACTACCTGCAAGTCCAGCTCAGCTCATCGAGCTCACCACCAGCTCAAGCAAGTTCCCATTCAACTCAAAACCAGCTCACTAGCTTGGAATCAGCTCATTCTAGTTCCCCAGCTTGGGTCCAGCTCACTACCAGCTCATGAGTCCATGCCAGCTCGGTTTTTAGTTCATGAGTTGAATTCTAGCTCATAAAGACTATTCTGACTTCATTTGACTACTATTAAATTTTTATTTAATAAGTTCATTAATTAGTTAATTAATAAACCACATATTAAATTTAGTTCACATTAGTTTTATTAAATATGTCTTAAAAGTGTTTATTGATGTTAATTAATTTGTCATAACTGAATTTAATGTTTACATTTGTGTTCACATTAGCTTGAATTAATTCTGTTCACATTTTCTTGTAGAAACTCAATGGACATATGGAGCATGAAGCAACATGTCTTTTTGGAGGTGCATGGACGGTTAAGCGCTTTGAATCTCCTAGGTGCATGTTCGGCTAAGTGCATGTATGGCCACATTCAATGTGTTCAAGGTTCATGAATGTTTCCATTCATGTATGGTGTGCTACTTCTTCATTTTCCAAGTGACTATTCGGCTAAAATGAGGCTTCCCATTACTTCCTACATGTGGCCTTATACAAACCGCCTCGGGGAGAGTCGAGTCATATGCTGAGTTGCCCGATCATCTACGAGAAAGTATCGTATCGTTCAATTCACTTTTGAAATGAAGTTGATGGAAAAATAGGACGGAAGCTATGTATAATGGTTCTATGATGGTTTATGGATAAGAATAATATGTATAGGTTCGGCTAAATTGGAAGGGAAAGTGAAAGAAGTAAATAGATGATGGTTATGGAAGAAAAGGGTTCTTAAAAGCAAGCACGAACCAATATTAGAAAATATCGACCCAAATGCTCATAGGCTTTCAAGGTGGAGGATGAAAGTGATAAACCTTGACCCGCTACTTAGCAAAGTAGGAACCTCGGTATATGGGTGAACGCCACACTATTTGATAGTGATAAGTTCGGGATAGTGAAGAACAGGGTTGACGCCACTAGGCTTCCTAGATAAGCCAACGAAGTCCTCAACGAAATATGAGAGAAAGAAATCTCACAAATTCCATGAAAGTTTAACAAAGTTTCATTAAGTGAAAAGTCTAACCTCTTACAAATGAAATAACATATATTTATAGCCTAAATAAAAGTAGCTGAATGGATAAGCTTAGAAGCTAAGAAATTGGGCCATAAACAACTAGATAATTCTAGAAGAAAAATCATGAATATCCATGAATGTGCAGCCCTTTAATGTTCCATCATCCCCCTTGGCCGAATGAAGCTTTAATGCACCTTGAATACTTGAATGGTTAGCTTGAAAATGCATGGATCAGGCATGAAACGTCCCAATGTATGTTCCTCCATAAATTC
The DNA here is from genome assembly GCF_025698485.1 of Gossypium arboreum. NCBI lineage: Eukaryota > Viridiplantae > Streptophyta > Magnoliopsida > Malvales > Malvaceae > Gossypium > Gossypium arboreum. The sequence goes on along the minus strand of NC_069077.1, from coordinate 73,343,677 downwards.
GGTCCATGAACCTTCAAAACATGAACATTAAATAGCCCCTACTTGCATGAACGTCTCCAGTACATGTACTCCCTTAAATACCGTCCATTGAACCTCAATTCTACATGCACCTCTTCATACATTGCACCAAGCGCTACATGAACTTGCATTAATTTCCTTCCATGCATGCATGTGTACCGTCCAAAGGGATTGGATCTTCTAGATACATTCATGCATGAATCTTCATCATTCATGTAACCGAATGTGCATTTGAACCCAAACATTCATGTATTTTGTGCATTCGTGTATTTGACAAATACATGAACTTGTAAACACCTTGAATCTGGTCATACATGCACCTAATTAAATGTTGTTCATTCATGCATGTGGGATGTCCAAAAGAGATGTTTCTTCGAGCATTCATTGCATCGTCCATGAGCATTGTACCTACAAGAAATAAGACAATTCATAAGACATCATGTGAACACACATAAATTCAGTACAATGTGATATCTATGACATATTAATAACAAATATTAATATAAGACAAGTTTAATGCTTAAATAAATATGTGCAAATTTTATTTAATGCATTAAAGAAAAAATCGAGTTAAACTAAAATGAGCTAAGCTTTAGCCCGTGAGCTAAAGTTGAGCTGAGATTAAACTCCTAAGCTGAAGCTGAGCTAAGGTTTAGCTCGTGAGCTGAATATGAGCTAGGAGTGAGCTTAGTTTAGCTTAGGCAAGTTGGATTGAGCTCGAATAAGCTGGATTTGAGCTGGACGGAGCTCGTGGAGCTGGAAACGAGCTTGGATCAGCTTGCCAACATGTCAATGCTAGGCTTGACAGGCTTGTTCGATGAAGTTCGTGGGGCGTGCTCGTATCATTCCCCCTTCTTTTAGGCGACTTGTCCTCAAGTCGAGCTGTTTGTCCATGGGAGAACTTTGACTTGTGCATGGCTTTCCTTGATCAAATGGGATGGAAGATGTCACACAAACCTGAAAAATTCTTACCATAGCCAGTAAAAAGAAACTCAAAGGAGTCAGATTCAAATGTGTTCGATAGTTCATAAAAAATTCATTCAATCAAACATATGCCAAAAATCTCAATTGGTCAAAGCAAGCATACGTAAATTTATCGAAGAGTTTCGTTAGACCATCGTTGCAAACATGAAAACTAAGTTGGATCAAGGGATAATTGGTTGAAAATGATGGCAGGCACTTAAACACATTATTCCTCATCCAAAACCTTTTAATTTCTTTAATCGAATATAGCAACTCATTTGGTCCTTTGTCTTGCTCATACAAGGTATGCCATGGCCACAGGTATGCTAACTCTTCCTTTCGTTTTTGAACAACATGAGGGGAGTCTCCAAATTCCAATGCAATAATCACATCATTACAATGCCAAAAGGAAAAATCCATCACATCAAAGTATAAATAATTTCCAAACAACAAATCAAGGGAATTTTCAACTTCAATCGAATTGAGCAAAGTTATTTGAAAATTTTCAGATGACTTACCTTGACGAATATGAAGAGAAGACAATTGAGGATTGGGTTTACCTTTCTCGGTCAAAATGAAGCTTCTCTCTTTGGATAGATAACGTAAGACAAACCTATTACTCCGATAAATTTGAATAGGTGGTGACGCACCATGACATGTCTTGCTCCTCGAGGGGTGGAATTCAAAAAAATGAGAATGGTTAGTATTATCGAAAACTATGGACTTAAATGGAAAAGGAAAGTTACCATGGAAATTTGATTCAATTCCAAAAACATAGGTTGGCCTTACCTTCTCGAAATGAAACGAAAATTTCAGATGTGGCCAAACAAGGTGATTAATAAATGAATCAAAATTGAAACCCAAATCATTGAATTTCACCTTCTTATCAAAAGTTTGAACATCAAGCAAACATAATTTGAATGTAAATGATGTAAAATGCTTAATGTTTCCGTAAAATGAATTCATATAGCAATACCAGGCTTGAACACACGAACTTGATCATTTGATTTAGCAGGCAATGATACGAACCGCCTCGGAAGAGTCGAGTCGTATTAGTGTGCCCGATCGTCAACAAGAAGTTACGTTAGGTTTAATTGAAAAGGTCAGATGAAGGAAAGAAGGGTATTGGTTTTGGGTTCGGATTAGAATAGGTAAGAAGAGTTTGAAAATTCGGGTTTGGAGTCCGAATAGGTATGGATGAAGGAATTGGTTCAATTAGGTAAATGGAGAATGGGGTTGAACAAAAGTGCAAACAAGAACCAATACCGATTTGGTATCGACCGTTGTTTATAAGCTCTTTTAGTTCGGTTTGGAATTGGTAAAGGAAAAACCTCGACCCACTATCTAACAAGATAGGAACCTCGGTATGTTTGAACGCCACACTACGAGTAGTGATAAGTTCGGTTTCGACAAAGAGCAACGGCTGACACACTAGAACGCTAGGAAGCCAATCGAATCTTTGAACGAAATTTGAGAAAAGTTTTGCCTAACAAATTTGGCAGCATAACATTAACAAAAGTCCAAAAGTTCTTTACAAAGTAACACAAGCCACAATTTATAGTGAATGCAAGGGATAGCCGAATAGGCTCTTGAGGTAGCTAAATGGTTTCTGAAAATTCCAGAATTTTTGATGAAGCTTCCTTGAAGTTTCTTGTGCATGGAGAACGGTAAGGGGCAGCTTCTAGATGCCTTGATTCAATAGAAAATTGAATGAATTGTTTGGGAGCTGAAATGCCATCAATAGGTTCGCCAAATGCTTGAATTTGGAATTAATGTGCTGCTTGATTCAGCCGAATGTTCATGTGATTAAGGAGCTGTCTAGAGCACTTCAATAGTCTTAGAATGTGAACAAACCGATTTGAACAGCCACACATGTGTGAACAAACAAAACTGAACGGCCCTTGGTGTGAAAGGAATAATCAGGTGGGTGTGAACAGCCTTAATTTGTCTTGGGCAGCCAATCGGTCTTCTTGAAGAGTTGTAAGGTTTGGCTGAATGGTCACTTAGGGAACACCAAAGATCAGCACACCAATTTTAAATCATCCATGCACCTATGCCGTCCAAGGGGTAATGTACCTACAACATTTAATTCAGCAAATTAAATCCCTTTTAGACACATTAAATTCGGCAACATAAATAAAACTTGCACCATAAATTAGGCTGGACATAATTAATCTTTGTAATAGTTAAGACATATTTAATTGGTCCTAATTAATTAAGTACTTAATTTAGAACATAATTAAAACATGTCCAGATTATGACAAATTAATTATTAAAACAAATAACTAATAAAACTAACAGCAACTTAAATGATTTATTCCAGCATAATAAACGCAATAATGAAATGAGCTGAAACGAGCTCGTTGAGCTAAGTTAAGTTGAAGTTGAGCTGATTTGAGCTTGAAGGAGTATGCATGGTTTGCTTGGCTTGCTGGTCCAAGAGCTTTCAAGAAGTCCAGCAACGGTTTCACCCCAAACTCTATCAACTAAGGTTGTTGTTGCATCTTTGAATCTCTTTACTCGAGCTCGGGTGATCGGTCCTACGGGCAATTCGAGAGGATCTTCATTGGCAGCCGACAACTCGGGAGGTGTGGTTGTATCAGCCTTAGCCCTTGCGCTTTCCTGTTTGTTGGTGCCGAAGAAAGACGGGACATGGCGGATGTGCGTTGATTGCTGAGTCGTCAATAAAATTACAATCAAATATCGTCATCCCATTCCTCACTTAGATGACATGTTAGACGAACTTAGTGGAGCCACGATTTTCTCAAAAATCGACTTGAAGAGCGACTACCACCAAATTCGAATGCGAGAGGGTGATGAATGGAAAACGGCGTTCAAGACCAAATACGGGTTATACGAGTGGTTGGTTATGCCTTTTGGTCTTACCAACGCCCTAGCACATTTATGAGGTTAATGAATTACGTATTAAGGTCCTTTATCGGTAAGTTTTGTGTTATATATTTTGACGATATATTGATCTATAGCAAATCCATTGACGAGCATGTAAGACATCTGAAATCTATTTTAGAAGTTTTGCAAAGAGAGACATTATATGCTAACCTAAAAAAATGTTCATTTTGTTCTGATAAAGTTGTCTTTCTAGGTTTCATGGTTAGCGCTCGAGGTAGATCAAGAGAAGATTAAGGCCATTCAAGATTGGCCAAGACCTACGAGTGTCACTCAAGTTAAGAGTTTTCATGGACTTGCGAGTTTTTATCGATGCTTCATACCAAACTTTAGCACTATCGCTGCTCCTCTTACAAGCGTCATCAAAAAGAATTCCTCTTTCCATTGGAGTGATGAACAAGAAACTTCATTTAATAAAATTAAAGATTGCTTAACTAATGCTCCTTTACTTGTTCTTCCAGATTTTGCGAAGACTTTCGAGATCGAGTGCGATGCCTCAGGTGTGGGAATCGGTGCTGTTTTGACACAAGAGGGCTGACCTGTGGCTTACTTTAGCGAGAAACTCAGCGGAGCCGTACTCAACTATCCGGTGTACGACAAAGAGATGTACGCACTCATACGGGCACTTGAGATGTGGCAACATTATTTATGGACAAAGGAGTTCGTCATACATTTCGATCATGAATCCTTGAAGCATTCAAAGGCCAACATAAATTGAACCGCCGCCACGCAAAGTGGGTTGAATATCTCGAGTCGTTTCCATATGTCATCAAGCACAAGAAAGGTAAAGATAATATAGTGGCTAATGCGCTCTCGAGAAGGTATACCTTGTTATCATATTTGGATTCCAAAATTCTAGGTTTTGCTTTATTGAAAGATACTTATGCTAATGACTCTGATTTTGGTGAGATCTACGTTACTTGCGAAAATGGTGTTTTTGACACTTTTTATAGGTACGAGGGCTTCCTTTTCATTCCCTGTGGATCTGTTCGAGACTTACTAGTGCACGAGGCACATAGTGGCGGGCTTTTGGGCCATTTCGGAGTCAATAAGACGATTGCCACTCTCCACGAACACTTCTATTGGCCAAGGATACGAAAGGACGTGGAGCGAGTCTGTGAGAGGTGTATAGCATGTAAGCAAGCTAAATCGAAGGTTCAACCCTATGGCTTATCACGCCACTGCCCATCCCTGAAGCGCCATGGACTACCGCGCACAAAAATGGGGAAGGACTCTATCTTTGTAGTTGTTGATAGATTCTCAAAAATGTCTCATTTTATTGCCTGTACTAAGACTGATGATGCTGTTCATGTTGCAAACTTGTTTTTTAGGGACATAGTACGACTCCATGGCATCCCTCGTACCATTGTGTCGGATCGAGATGCTAAATTTTTAAGTCACTTTTGGAAATCCTTGTGGGGGAAATTAGGAACCAAACTTCTATTTTCGACTACCTGCCATCCCCAAACTGATGGCCAAACGGAGGTCGTCAATCGAGTCTTATCCACTTTACTCCGAGCCATCGTGCGTAAAAATTTAAAGTCATGGGAGGATTGTCTTCCACATATTGAGTTTGCGTATAATCGTTCCGTCCATTCCGCAATAAAATTTTCACCTTTTAAGATTGTATATGGATTTAACCCTTTGACACCTTTAGACTTATTGCCTTTGCCTACTGATCAGTTTGTTCATGCAGATGCTAAGAAAAAGGCAGATTTTTTCAAAGATTTACACCAAAAGGTGAGAGCAAATATCGAGGCTAGGACTGAGTCCTTTGTGTGAAATGCGAACAAAGGCCGAAAACGGATGGTCTTTAAACCCGGAGATTGGGTTTGGGCTCACTTGCGCAAGGAACGCTTTCCGGTCCAACATAAATCTAAGCTACTACCTCGCGGAGACGGACCTTTTCAAATTTTTGAACGAATAAACGATAATTCTTATAAAGTTGATCTGCCAGGTGACTATAATGTTAGCGCTACTTTCAATGTTTCAGATTTATCCCCTTTTGATGTAGATTCTGACTTGAGGACAAGTCGTTTTGAAGAGGGGGGAATGATGCGAGCGCGCCCAATGGTTTAGCTAGTTCGAGTAAAGATCATCTAACGCTACCACAAGGCCCTATCACCCGAGCTTGAGCTAAGGCTTTCAAAGATTCTATTCAGCTCTTATAGGTCGAATTTGGGATGAAACTCAGCCCAGCCGCAGCGAGGAAGCTTATATTAACTCTTCCAGTTCACCTCGTAACTTGCTACTAGTTTAGATTCAGCTCATGTCCAGCTCCCCAGCTTGAGTCCAGCTTACGAGTCTGAACCTAGCTCGGATTTAGCTCACGAGCTTACCCCCAGCTCATCACTAGCTCTTGCACCTATACTCGTTTCAGCTCAATTGAGCTCCTTTTTATTTTTCCAGCTTTGCATTTTTAATTAATTAAACAAATTGCACGTTACTTTTAGCTCAACAAATATTAAAGTATTTAATTTGTCCAAAATCAGAACATGAAATTAATGTGTTATGCTACAGCAATTTAAAGTGTCTAAATTAGGACGAATTTATTTCTTGTTATTTAGTGTAGCCGAATTTAATGTGTCTCAGTTCCAACATGTTTTTAATTTGTCCTAGCTTATTACATGATTTAAATGTGTCTTTGAGCTACTGGAATTAATGTGTCTAAGTTGAATTAATGAGCTGAATTAATTTAGGTGCAAGTACATTGTAGGGATGACATTAAAGCTAGATAGCTGCTGTTTTCTCTTCTCCAAGAGTCATGATGGTTTGGTTATTGCAACAACCACCTCAACCTGTTGTTTGCTCTTTTCAAAGTGTCCGGTCAACTCTCCAAAGCAATTTGAATGTTTTCACATTTGCTGAACATTCCTTTCACACCTATAGGCTGTTCAGTTTAGTGTGTTCATACAAGGGAGGCTGCTCACATTCAGTTTCACACTTAAAGGTCTACTGAGGTGCTCCAAGTTGCCTTTAATTAGCTCAACACTTTTCAACTAACCAAGGCTGTCCAATTAATGAAGTACACCCCCTTGGCCAAATTCAAGCTTGCCCATTCAGCTCATTTCAGCTCCTCCATAATTGTTCAGCTACTAGAAGCTTCAAGAGGCTATCCATTGATGTTTTCCATGGCTGAGAAGTTTCAAGGAATTTTCCCAAATATATTCTGGAATTTTCTAACTTAATTAGGCTGACAACAAAGGCTGTTCAGCTAGCTTAAGTTGGCTATTCGGCTAGCCTTCTAAATGTTATAAATAGCTAGTTCATTTCTTTGTAAAAAAACTTTTGACTCTTTGTTTATGTTATGCTGCCAAAATTGTGAGGCAACTTTTTCTCCATTTCGTTTAAAGATTTGATTGGCTTTCCTAGCGATCTAGCTACGTCAACCGTTTCCTTTGTCGAACCCGAACTTATCACTACCTGTAGTGTGGCATTCGAACAATACCGAGGTTCCTATTTTGTTAGATAGTGGGTCGAGGTTTCCTTCGCCAAGCCTAAATCGAACTCAAAGGGCCTATAAACAACGGGTCGATACCATATCGGTATTGGTTCTTGTTTGCACTTTTTGTTCAATCCATATTTCTTTTAAACCCATTTCTTCTTTACCAAATCAAACCTAAACCGACCAATTCGTTCATATCCCTTCGTTCATACCATTTCATTCCTAGCAATTCGTTCGTACCCCTCTTTCTTCTTCGGCCATTCCTTCAACTCAACTAAACCTAACATAACTTCTTGTCGACGATCGGGCAATCATTAATACGACTCGACTCACCCGAGGCGGATTGTATCAGCCTTGAGGACGAATTTGGACAGCTTCTAAGTGTCTCCATGCAGCTAAAAACCTTTATATTAAATGCGAACTGATCAGCCTTCTTGGGGACGGCAATGGCATGCCTTTTTGGAAAATTTCGGCTGAATGAATGCATGCTGCTGGTGATGCTTCAGTGAGCTGAACGGTCATGAGCTCTTAATTTCAACTTGGGAAACTTCAATGGTCAGCATTATTCAACTGATTTTCTTAAGGACGAAACATGGCAGTTGGAGTGCCCCATGCATCACCTTGAAGAAAGGAAAAGGGCTGCTGCTGAATTTAATTCTCATGGCCATTGGTATGCACGAAAAGGCAGCAGCAAGGTGATGTAGGTTCAGCTCCCTCCTTTGGCCGATTCATACATGTGTTTACTTGTATTAAATTCGTCCATGCATGGTTTTCTCCAGCAGTTTTTAATTCCTTTGTTGTTCACGAAAAAGGAGCTTTGAAAATGTTGGACTAATCCTTCCTTTAATGTGCCGTCCATTGCATGTACCTGCACCAAGTTAATGAAGCAAATTAATTCAGCTCAAGTTGTCATTAATTTCATCTGAAGCATGAATCACATTAAATTCGGCATGCTTGCTCCTTTAATGTCGAAATTAGCTGCACATTTAAACCAAAATTTAATCAGCTTTGAACATATTAAATTGGCAGCAAATTTAAACCACATTCGGCTGGACAAGAAATAAATGTGTCCTAAACTAAGACAAGTTAAATGGCTATACTAAAACAAATTAAAAACATGTTCCAATTCAGACATATTAATTTTGGCTGGAACATATTAAAACCTAATTATTAAGCTAAACATAGAAGATGGATCGGGAAACTATATCAGATCAAGACTTGACGTTCAAATAGCAAAAAAAAAAAATTGCATAAATCACTTTTTTTTTTGAATTTTTTTTTCGGTTTTTTTTCAAACTTGTATAACTTTTTTTTGTACTATATCAGCAAACTAAATACAATAGAAGCACTTTTGTACACGATTTTTTTTCTTCGGCTGCGTAGATTTTTGCTTTTATAATAACAGCAACAAACCAATCAAAATGAGAAAACTTCAGTATACGAAATTTTTTTCTATACTCTTTTTTTTTTATTTTTTTTCCAGATCCTACTTACTTGCGTACACTTGGACTAGCTCGTGAATGATTTCATGGCATGAACTTCTCGTTTTAGTAGCTCTGATACCAAATGATATGAATCGCCTCGGGGAGAGTCGAGTCGTATGCTGAGTTGCCCGATCGTCTACGAGAAAGTATCATTCAATTCACTTTTGAAATGAAGTTGATGGAAAAATAAGATGGAAGCTATGTATAATGGTTCTATGATGGTTTATGGATAAGAATAATATGTATAGGTTCGGCTAAATTGGAAGGGAAAGTGAAAGAAGTAAATAGATGGTTATGGAAGAAAAGGGTTCTTAAAAGCAAGCACGAACCAATATTAGAAAATATCGACCCAAATGCTCATAGGCTTTCAAGGTGGAGGATGAAAGTGATAAACCTTGACCCGCTACTTAGCAAAGTAGGAACCTCGGTATATGGGTGAACGCCACACTATTTGATAGTGATAAGTTCGGGATAGTGAAGAACAGGGTTGACGCCACTAGGCTTCCTAGATAAGCCAACGAAGTCCTCAACGAAATATGAGAGAAAGAAATCTCACAAATTCCATGAAAGTTTAACAAAGTTTCATTAAGTGAAAAGTCTAACCTCTTATAAATGAAATAACATATATTTATAGCCTAAATAAAAGTAGCTGAATGGACAAGCTTAGAAGCTAAGAAATTGGGCCATAAACACCTAGATAATTCTAGAAGAAAAATCATGAATATCCATGAATGTGCAGCCCTTTAATGTTCCATCATCCCCCTTGGCCGAATGAAGCTTTAATGCACCTTGAATACTTGAATGGTTAGCTTGAAAATGCATGGATCAGGCATGAAACGTCCCAATGTATGTTCCTCCATAAATTCGGTCCATGAACCTTCAAAACATGAACATTAAATAGCCCCTACTTGCATGAACATCTCCAGTACATGTACTCCCTTAAATGCCGTCCATTGAACCTCAATTCTACATGCACCTCTTCATACATTGCACCAAGCGCTACATGAACTTGCATTAATTTCCTTCCATGCATGCATGTGTACCGTCCAAAGGGATTGGATCTTCTAGATACATTCATGCATGAATCTTCATTCATGTAACCGAATGTGCATTTGAACCCAAACATTCATGTATTTCGTGCATTCATGTATTTGACAAATACATGAACTTGTAAACACCTTGAATCTGGTCATACATGCACCTAATTAAATGTTGTTCATTCATGCATGTGGGATGTCCAAAAGAGATGTTTCTTCAAGCATTCATTGCGCTGTCCATGAGCATTGTACCTACAAGAAATAAAACAATTCATAAGACATCATGTGAACACACATAAATTCAGCACAATGTGAACACATTTAAGTTATGTGATATCTATGACATATTAATAACAAATATTAATATAAGACAAGTTTAATGCTTAAATAAATATGTGTAAATTTTATTTAATGCATTAAAAACAAAATCGAGTTAAACTAAAATGAGCTAAGCTTTAGCTCATGAGCTAAAGTTGAGCTGAGATTAAACTCCTAAGCTAAAGCTGAGCTAAGGTTTAGCTCGTGAGCTGAATATGAGCTAGGAGTGAGCTCGGTTTAGCTCAGGCAGGTTGGATTGAGCTTGAATAAGCTAGATTTGAGCTGGACGGAGCTCGTGGAGCTGGAAACGAGCTTGGATCAGCTTGCCAACATGTCAATGCTTGGCTTGACAGGCTTGTTCGATGAAGTTCGCGGGGCGTGCTCGTATCATGGCCGAATATCTCCCTCCATGAACCTTAAAATTCCATTCACATTACATTCACATTGCATGGCCTTTCAATTCAAGGTGTTCACACCTATGGACTCTTCAAGAATCGGTATTCACACTTAATTTGGCTCATGAAGTCTCCTCAATTAATTCCCAACTTTTCACCAAACAACATGAATTGATTGCCTCAATTACTCAAGTTAGCCGAACCTCACTAATGTCCAAGGGAGTCTCTCATTCATGATTCATTTCCTTAAGCATGAAGAGCCTTCAAGACATCTCCACCATAGCCGAATCTGGTCATGAACATCAAAGGACTTCTTTCTAGAATTTTCAAGATGCATTCATGAGACTTTTACTTAATTATTAAGTATGTAAAGTGTCCCTTTGGTTAGCTAGTCTTTAGGCTATAAATACTTGTTATTTTTCTTTGTAAAAAAAACTTTTGGACTTTTGTTAATGCTATGCTGCCAAAATTGTGAGGCAAAACTTTTCTCAAATTTCTTTCAAAGATTCGATTGGCTTCCTAGCGTTCTAGTTGTGTCAACCGTTATTCTTTGTCAAAACCGAACTTATCACTACTCGTAATGTGGCGTTCCAACATACCGAGGTTCCTATCTTGTTAGATAGTGGGTCGAGGTTTTCCTTTACCAAACCCAAACCAAACTAAAAGATCCTATAAACAACGGGTCGATACCAAATCGGTATTGGTTCTTGTTTGCACTTATTGTTCAACCCCATTTCTCCATTTACCAAATTGTACCTAAATCGGCCATTCCATTAGTACCATTTCATAATACCATTTCGTTCTTACCCTTCATACCATTACGTCCATTTCTTCAATTCCCCCTTACCTAATTGAACCAATTCATTCATCTATACCTATTCGGACCCTAAATTCGAACTTTCAATTCTTCTTACCTATTCCAATTCGAACCAAAAACCAAAAACCAATATCCTTCTTTCTCTTATCCGACCTTTCAATTAAACCTAACATAACTTCTTGTCGACGATCGGGCACACTAATACGACTCGACTCTTCCGAGGCAGATCGTATCAAATCATGATAGGCTGAAGTAGACCCGAAGGCACTTGGTGTTCAGCTTTTACTTGCTGACAAATCAAGCATCGCGATACAAACTTGAAAATATCTCTTTTCATTCCGTTCCACCAATACATTTTCTTCAAATCATTGTACATTTTTGTACTGCCCGGATGCATTGACAAACAACCACTATGTGCTTCGTGCAAGATCTTTCGAATCAACTTATCATTCTTCGGTACATAAATTCGATCTTTAAACATCAAGCAACCATCAGAGCCAATTCTGAAATCTGATCCCGTATCAGCCTCACATTGCTTTCTCTTGGCTTGCAAATCTTGGTCACTTTTCTAAGCTTTACAAATCTCTTGTAAAAACATCGGTCTTGCTCTCAACTCTACTAGAATAGAACCATTGTCAGATACCGTCAACTGAGTATTCATAGCTCTCAAAGCAAATAATGACTTTCTACTCAAGGCATCGGCAACCACATTCGCTTTCCCCGGATGATAGTCAATCACAAGCTCATAATCTTTCAATAATTCTAACCATCTCCGCTATCTCAAATTCAAGTCTTTTTGTGACATCAAGTACTTGAGACTTTTGTGGTCGGTATATACTCGGCACTTTTTACCATATAGATAATGTCGCCAAATCTTCAAAGCAAACACTACAGCAGCTAGTTCCAAATCATGAGTCGGGTAATTCCTTTCATGAGGTTTTAGTTACCTTGAAGCATAAGCCACAACTTCTCCTTCTTGCATAAGTACACATCCCAACCCATTTAGAGAAGGATCACTATATACCACAAATTCTTTACCTGACTCGGGTTGTACCAACAGTGGTGCTTCAGTCAATAACTTTTTCAATTTCTCAAAGTTCTGTTGACATTCTTTCGTCCACTCGAATTTAACATCCTTTTGGAGCAGTCTAGTCATAGGAGTAGCAATCATAGAAAACCCATTCACAAATTGTCAATAATAACAAGCTAGACCCAAGAAACTTCTAACCTCAGTCAAATTCTTTTACCGGGATCAACCCGTATACCATCACCCAAAACTATATGACCCAAGAATCTGACTTCTCAAAGCCAAAACTCACTTTTACTGAAATTAGCATACCACTGCTTGTCTCTCAAAGTTTGCAAAACTATTTTCAAGTGCTCAGCATGCTCTGTCTCATCTTTCGAATAAATCAAGATATCATCATAAATACCACCACAAACTTGTCCAAGTATGGCTGGAATTTTCGGTTCATTAAATCCATAAACACAGCAGGAGCATTTGTCAAACCAAATTGCATAACTAAAAAATTCATAATGGCCGTACCTTGTTCTAAAAGCAGTTTTAGGCACATCTGACTCTTTTACTCACAACTGGTAGTACCCAGACCTCAAGTCAATCTTTGAGAACCATGTCGCTCCTTTCAACTGATTGAATAAATCATCAATTCTCGGCAACAGGTACTTGTTATTGACTGTCACCTTATTCAACTGCCGATAGTCTACACACAATCTCATTGAACCATCCTTCTTTTTCACAAATAATACGGGATCACCCCAAGGCGAAAGACTCGGTCTCACAAAACCTTTTTCAGTCAACTCTTGCAACTGTGACTTCAATTCTTTCAACTCTGTTGGTGCCATTCTATACGGAGCAATCGAGATCGGAGTTGTTCCTGGTATCAACTCAATACCAAATTCTACTTCTCTAATTGGAGGCAAACCCGGCAACTCTTTTGGAAATACATCTGCGAATTCACACACAATCAGCACTGATTCAACTTTCTTATCAGATTCTTTTGTATTCAACACATACTCCAAATAAGCTTCATAACCCTTTTTCAAATATCTCTGACCCGACATCGAAGTAATCACACTAGGAAATGCCTTTGATTCATCTGGTTCAACCCGCAAAATTTCACCATTTTCACATTTCAATTCAATAACTTTTTGTCTACAATTCACTACAGCATCATGCAATGTTAACCAATCCATACCCAAAATGACATTGAATTCATCAAACGGCAACAACATCAAGTCAGCCGGAAAATAATGACCCCTAATCATCAAAGGGCTTTTCTTGCATACTTTATCAACTATAACACATTTGCCTAATGGGTTCAACACTTTAATCATAAATTTCGTAGACTCAATAGGTATACTCATATTAGACACCAATTTCATGCACACATATGAATGAGTAGAACCGGGGTCAATCAAAGCAATAACATTAACATCATAAAGAGAGAAAATACCAGTGATCACGTCAGGAGATGAAGCATCTTCACATGCCTTTATGGCATAAGTTCTAGCTGGAGCTCTAGCTTCAGATTTAATCGCTGAATCTCTGACTGCATTCTTGCTGCTTGCCTCATTCCCAACTCTTCTCAAAGATCTTCCTCTCGAAACTGCACTACTAGGTTTTGAACTCTGAAATTTTTCTTTCTCATTTATCTCCAGATAATCCTTAATGAAATGATCTGGAGAACCGCACCGGTAATAGGATCTATCATAATTCTACATCAACCAAAATGACTTCTACCACATCTTTGGCAATCGGGTCCAACAAGTCTAGAATTTCCCACACTAGCCATAGAGGGAGCTTGAGATCTGGAATCCACGTTTTGCTTCTTACGATCCCCATATGAATGTCTCGTCAAAGCATGAGAATAAGAATACATATCTCTGGATTTTATGGATTGCGGTGGAAATGTGCTACTCATTGGTCTTTTCTTCAAGTTTCTAGTCTCAGCCTCTGCCTTTCTCTTCTCTTTAACTAGTTCTTTAGCCTTGCAAGCCCAATCAACAAGTACTACGAACTCTTTCAACTCAAGAATTCCTACAAATACTTTGATGTCTTCATTAAGTCCATCTTAGAATCGTCTGCACATTTTAGCCTCTGAAGGAATATATTCTCTAGCATACTTACTCAACCGGACGAACTTCAGTAACTGTCATGTTGCCTTGCTTCAACTCGAGAAACTCTTTACACTTCTGTTCCACAAATCTTTCACTGATGTATTTCTTCTGAAATTCTTCTTGAAAGAATTCCCAAGTCACTTTCTCTTTCGGCACCACTGAAATCAATGTCTTCCACCAATAATAAGTCGAATCTCTCAAAAAGGATATTGCACATTTCAAGCACTCTTCAGGTGTACAAGACAATTCATCAAATACCTGAATAGAATTCTCAAGCCAAAATTCTGCTTTCTCGGCATCATCATCAACATTTCCCTGAATTCTTTAGCCCCTTACTTGCAAATTCTATCAACTGGGGTTCTATGAAATTTCATCAAATCCATACCTTGAGGTATCGGGGGTACTAGTTGAGGAATCGGGGGAGGTGGGGCAGGTTGTTGAGCATTTGGGTTCGTACGAATAAACTCGGTGTACCATGCATTCATCATCTGGAGAAAGGCTTCTCGAGCCCCTTCTCCTCCTCCTTAACCAACAGTAGGAGGTCAGTTTTCAGTCAACACCACTCCTTCATCAGGAGCTGGCGCATTGCTCTCTACATCATCAGCCACAGCTAGATCGGGATCCATTTACTATAAAAAAATCATTTAAAAAGTCAGGAGTCGTCACACTATCACAAAATATATACATGACATGTATAGCAAGACCGTACATACGCCACGTTAGTCTGAGAACTTACTAAACTTGGCTCTGATACCACCAAATGTAACTCCCCCTCACCCGAGACCATCGTCGGAGTCGAGCATGAGACATTACTAAACTTATTTTAGCATTTAAACAAGTTCAAACAATTCTCATAGTAAACTATCAATTTGTGTCACAGTCGCTAAAAAATCATATCTTGAGTTACGAAACTCGAAATCAAATTTCGTAAATTTTCCCTAAAATTAGACTCATATATCTACTTACTAATGTTTTTCTAGAATTTTTGGTTGGGCCAATTAGTACAATTTATTAGTCAAAGTCTCCCCTATTTTAGGGTTTGGCTACTCTGCCCCCTGTGCACTATGAATCATATTTCTTCCTGTACAGAGATCCAATGACCATGCCATTTATTTCTATTAAAAATAGATTCAATAAGAAATCCATAAATATAAAGTGTGAGTTCTAATTATTTTTACACAATTTATGGTGAATTTCTAAAGTCAGAAAAGGGGATCCAAAAATTGCTCTGACCATGTTTCACAAAAATGTAAATATCTCATAAAATACAACTATTTTACCTATTTTGTTTCTTCCACATGAAAATAAATTCATTAAAATTAAATTCCATATTTTATTCATCATCTAATTCTATCTCTACTATTTTTAGTGATTTTTCAAACTCACGTCACTACTGCTGTGTGATTCTATTTTATAGCCAATTTCACCATTTTATGGATTTCCATAGATTAGTTAGCACATAAAGCATACGTGTTATCAAATATAATATTGATTAGCCACTCCAATAGCTAATCATTCTCAAACATTTCCATGCCATCCATGACCCATATCATAAGATTATATACACAAAATGATTATATGCTATACATGCCATATTCCTAAAATATACAAGTCATTATACCGAAATAGTTTGTTGATAGTGTGAGTGCACCTCCGGCCATTTCTGATCTCCTAGCCGGCTTGAAAAAAATCTCGGTACAAAATGTATAAAGGTTGCAATTTAGCTCGAAATCTTTTTTTTCCTCAATCAAGGTCGATTCCACGTCTTTCTTGATTATTGAGCTTAAAAGTTGAAGAAACCCTAGTTATGGTAGCAAGTAAAATTTGGCAGCAACATGAAGAAGATGAATGGATTTTTGTTTGATTTTTCCCATTTTAATTCATTAAAATCCAAATGACCAAAATGCCCTTCCATACTAAACTTTCAAAAATTCCAACCACGTCCAATTTTTGTCCAAAAACTTAGAAATTGGTCAAATTGCTATTTAAGGCCTCTTAATTAATATTCCAAAGCAATTTCATACTAGAAACTTCTAGAATGCAAGTTTTGCAACTTATTCAATTTAGTCCCAAATTTCAAATGAAGCACTTTATGCATAGAATTTCTTCACAAAACTTTCACACAATCATGCAATCATATCATAGACCTCAAAATAATTATAAATAATAATAAAATAATTATTTTATAAAATAATTATTTCTATCTCAGATTTGTGGTCCCGAAACCACTATTCCAATTAGGCCGTAATTCGGGATATCACAATTAATGTGAGATATTATCTACAGAAATTATAAGTTGAGAAGAATTTATTTTGATTATGAGTTGAGAATTTTGCTTGAGGACAAGTAAATGCTTTAGTGTGGGGGTATTTGATAAACCCTAAATTATACATATTTTTATCCCATGTTTTTCCATTAGAATTGGTGAATTCGATGCTCCTAATGCTTTAATTTCATGTTTTACACTTAGGAGAGCATAAGAGAGCGAAAGAAATGAGAAACGGGCCAAAAACAGAGAAAATGGGCCAAAGTATGAAATCAACACTGCCTGGACCTCCTCACACGGGCAGACCACACGGCTGTGTCAATTTTAAAGGCTCGAGCATTACCTGAAGTAATCACACACGGGTGTGTCACACGGGCGTGTCCCTGCCGAACCCAAGTTGAGTCCAATTCAGAAAAGGCTAATTTTGAGGGCTTTTAGGCATTCCAAAGCCTATAAATACATCCTAGAGAAGGAAGAAAAGGGAGGACGGAGAATAGGGAGTAAGGAATTACTCCAAGGAAGCTGATTGATCCATCTCAGAAGCCGGATTCATCATCAAGACTGAAGATCTCTCCTCAATTTCCCTTCAGGAGTTTTGGGTTTTCTTTATGTTTTGTATTCTTTATTCTTCTAAGATGTTTTCTTATTTAGTTATGAACTAAAACCCCTAAATACCTAAGGGGAATGAAACCTAAGATGAATCTTGTTATTATTTTCTGAATCGTATGATAAATATTTAACTTGTTCTTAATTATGTGTTCTTAATTCTTGTTTTGATATCCTAGGATACTGATTCAAGACAAGCTCTTATTCAGAGAAGGAATAGACCCTGTCTAAGAGTAAATTTGTCATAATTAAGCGGAATTGATTGCGCGCCTAGACATAGGGTGACAAGATTTTGTCAGATTAGGGTGAAACCTAATAAGGGGGGGATCCATAGATCGAGTTAATGCAACCTTAGAGTGTTAATTAGAGAAAAGTCTCGGTTATTCAATCTAGGGATTAGACGTTATTAGTCTTGAATAGGGATGATAACATAACTTAGGGATCTCTACGGAACAAGTTGAATGAATAAATCGTCCGATTCAGAGCCAGAATAACAAGTAAAGTCTAGGTGGATTTTTCCTTAGGTATTGTCTTAAGTCAATCAATTTTCCCCAAAAGCAATTCCCCAATTCTTTTCTTTGTAAGTTCTTAGTTTAAATAATTAGTTAATTAAAACAAAACCTCTTTATTCTTAGGCTAGATAATAAAAAGACAGTCATTACTAGTACTTTTAGTTCCTTTGGGTTCGACAATCCAGTCTTGCTAAAACTATACTACTGTTCGATAGGTACACTTGCCTACATCACAATAATAGTTAGTTCAAGAACGAGTAATTAAAAATATTTAAAACCTATCATGAAATCACGCGATCATTTTAATTGCTTAAATACTTAGTTTAATTAATTAAGTTGTTTTGAATGTTCTTTAGTGGCTTAAATAATTTCGGCATTTAATATGTTCCGGCTTAAGTAATTTTGATACGATCACGGCTTCCCATAAGTCAAGTCCAAGCCGAGATCCGATGGTGCTACCTCAAGGGCCGATCACAAGGGCTCGTGCAAAACAATTTAAAGACGCCGTTATAGCTTTAGTTCAGCATGTGTGGGATGATGTCAATGCTAGACCTATCAAACCAGTTAGTGGCCCATTTTGGAAATCCATGCCGAACTTTTCTACAAGTTCAGTTCAGCTCACCGAGCTTACCTTCAGTTCAAGTTAGCTCCCATGTAGCTCCACACCAGCTCATTAGCTCGGGACCAGCTCATTATCAGCTCACGAGTTTAAGCCCAGCTCGAGTTTAGCTCATGAATTAACCATTAGCTCGTGGAGTCCACTTTGAATTCATTTGACTACTATTGACTTTTTAATTAATAAGTTCAATAATTAGTTAATTAATATCCTACATATTAAATTTAGTTCACATTAGTTATATTAAGTATGTCTTAAAAGTGTTTATTGCTGATAATTAAATTTGTCATAACCGAATTTAATGTTGATATTTGTGTTCACATTAGTTTGAATTAATTTTGTTCACATTTCTTGTAGAAACGCAATGGACATATGGAGATTAAAAGAAGCATGAATTTTGAAGGTGCATGGACGGTTGGGGAACTTGAATCTCTTAGGTGCATGTTCGGCCAAGTGCATGTATGACCATATTCAATGTCTTTAAGGTTCATGAATGTTTCATTCATGTATGGTGTGCTATCTCTTCATTCTCCAAGGTGACCATTCGGCCAAAAGACACTCACACATGCATGAAGATAGCTTGGCCAATTAGCTTCCCCATGACTCTCCTTAATTTGTTCACACCTATGTTCACATGGCAAGACTGTTCGGTTCACCTTGTTCACACTAGAGGACTCTTCAACATTCGGTTTCACACACATGATGGCCCTTGGAGTGTCCACAATTAATTCATACTTTTTGGCCAAACATTGCTTCATTTAACAAGGTTGGCCGAACCTACAAGTGACCATTGGACATCATGCATTCACTTTGAGTTTTCTTAAGCATGAAGATTCATTCATTTCCTATTACCATAGCCGAATCTAGACATGCACATTAAGGGTCATTTTTTTAGAATTTTCTTTAATTAATGTGTAAGCATGAAAGGCCAATCAGCTACCTAGACTTAGGCCTATAAATACTTGTTCAATTTCCATGTAAAGGACTTTTGAAACTTATGTTAATGTTATGCTGCCGAAATTGTGAGGCAAACTTTTCTTATATTTCGTTCAAAGATTCGTTTGGCATTCCTAGCGTTCTAGTTGTGTCAACCATGTTCTTTGTCGTACCCGAACTTATCACTATTCATAGTGTGGCATTCAACATACCGAGGTTCCTATCTTGTTAGATAGTGGGTCGAGGTTTTCCCTTACCAAACCTATAACAGAACTCAAAAGGCTTAATCAACGGGTCGATACCATTTCGGTATTGGTTCTTGAAAGTACCTTTAGTAGTTCAAACCTGTTCTCTTCTTTACCTAATCGAACCTAAACCGACCAATTTGTTCATATCCTTTTGTTCCTACCCTTTCATTCCTACCATTCCATTCGTACCCCTCTTTCTACTTTGACCATATCTTCAACTCAACTAAGCCTAACGTAACTTCTCGTAGACGATCGGGCAATTTACATACGACTCGACTCTTCCCGAGATGGTCCGTATCATCTGGTATCAGAGCTACCTAAAACGAGAAGCTTAGACGTTCGAAGCAGAGCATTCCCGAGGTAGGTTCAGAAAAAAAAATTGTATACCGAAGTTTTCTCATTTCGATTAGTTTGTTATTGTTGCTATAAAAACAAAAATCTACACAGCCGAAAAAAATCGTGTACAAAAGTGTTTTTATTGTATTTAGTTTGTCGATATAGTACAACAAAAAAAAGTTATACAAGTTAAAAAAAAATTTGAAAAAAAATTCGAAAAAAAATCAAAAAAATCGAAAAAAAAGTGATTTATGCAATTCAATTGTTATTTGATCGTCAAGCTTTGATCTAATATAGTTCCCGACCCTTCTTCTATTCTAATCTCCCTAATTCGCCACATTTTTTACCTAATTCCCTATTCTTTCAG
The DNA here is from genome assembly GCF_025698485.1 of Gossypium arboreum. Classification (NCBI taxonomy): domain Eukaryota; kingdom Viridiplantae; phylum Streptophyta; class Magnoliopsida; order Malvales; family Malvaceae; genus Gossypium; species Gossypium arboreum. The sequence continues at coordinate 73,323,268 of NC_069077.1, read as the reverse complement.
CCTACCCTATATCAAATACATCAATCACTTGTTATCCCTTTTGAACCAACCACCTAGACCAAGGACCGAGCTTTAACGAATCTGCTTACGAAATTACGAGAAAAGTCAAGAGAGGTAAAAGGCAAGAGAGCGTGGCGCATTCGAGGGAGGTAAAAGCCGAACTAAGAGTGTAAACACGAGTGTGAGTGTCATCAAGCTTCTTTCTTTCTCGAGCGGATTGAGAGGATTTGTTTGTGAGGCTATCTTAAACGAATAGATGTCCCAAAATAGTGGACAAAACATGGAAGAACAACAAGGCGACAACCCGTCGAAGCGCTCCAGATTTGCAAATGCAACCCCTTTTGCGTGAGATGGAACGATTACTTGATCGAAGGCTTAATCCTCTTGAAGATCGACTCTACCAAGTCGAGGCCCAAAGACAACGCGATGAATATCCCAAGTTTCTAGGCAAAGACGTGAAGGGCCCAATCAACGCGAAGACAACCAAGGGTTCAAGATGATGATGTTAATGAAAATAGTGAAGATGAAAGCGATCACGGGTCTAACATAAGCCTAGAAAGGAGACGCCCCAAACCGTGGACAAGTAGATCAAGGAGAAGATGATGACTTGAAGAATATCAAACTCTCCATTCCTCCTTTCCAAGGTAAATCGATCCCGAGGCGCACCTTGAGTGGGAGAAGAAAATCGAACTAGTGTTGAATGTCATAACTACTCGAAAATAAGAAAGTCAAACTCGCGCAATTGAGTTTTGACACGCAATGATATGGTGGGATCATTGACCACTAGTCGGAGGCGTAACGAGGAGCATCCCATTTCCACTTGGACCGAAATGAAGGCGGTTATGCAACGACGATTCATTCCATCCTACTATCATCGGGAGTTGCATCAAAAACTCCAAAATCTCATCCAAGGGACGAAGAGTGTGGAAGATTATTATAAAGAAATGGAAGTGGCTATGATCCGTGCCGATATACAAGAAGATTGATATGAACTGCCTCGGGGAGAGTCGAGTCGTATGCGAGTTTGCCCGATCATCTACGAGAAAGTATCGTTCGGTTTGTTCAAAAAGGATGATTATAAATAAATTATGCGAAAGCTATTCAAGGGGTTCAAATGAAGGGTTTAAAAAATATGAATATTAAGGTTCGGTTTAAAGTAAATGAAATAATGGAAAGAAGGAACTCAAAAGCAAGCACGAACCAATATTAGAAAATATCGAACCAAATGCTTATAGGCTTTCAAGGCGAAAATGAAAATAATAGAACCTCGACCCACTACTTAGCAAAGTAGGAACCTCGGTATAAGGCTGAAAGAAACAGGGTTGACACCACTACTAGGTAGATAAGTCAACAAAGTCTCAAACAAAGTTTAGAGAAGAAAATTCTCACAAGATTAAATTCAATAAAAATTTGGCAAAAGTCCTTTACAAATGAAAGAAAACAAATATTTATAGGCACATAGATGACCATTCAAATTCGGCATCTAGGTGTTCACACAATAATAAAAACGTTCACACTAATGTATTAAAATAGTTCATAAATGCACTAGCTGAATGGACACTTTCTTCCCCCTTGGTTTGTGCATGAATGCTTAGTCATAAAGAAAGGCTTCAAGTGACTTGTATGTGCACCAAAAGGTTGTATTCATCTCCTTGGGACGTTCATGCACTTGTATGGAACATGTATTTTCATAATTAAACACTTTAATGGCATGTAAGTTCATAAATGGCAGCATGAACCTAGTAAATTCGTTCTCCCCTTTGTGCATGCACTTAATTCAATCAATGTGTTGAATTATTGAGTTAATTCCTTCCCTTGGACGTTCTTGAACCCATCCATGCATGTGTAGTAGCCTATAGGTCAATTCAAAGTGTGAACATGTTCAAGGAGCTCTATGGTCAACATAGAATTAGTTAGCAGCTACTTCTTGGCCGAATAAGTGCCTTGGAAAGTTAAGAGACAGCCACCATACATGCACTTAAGCCATTCATGCATTCTATCATCCCATGCATTTGATCCATTCATGGACCAACCTTTAATGTCCATACATGCATTCGACACATGCATGAATTTGTAGAAACCTTGCATCTAGCCGTACATGCACCAGCATTTAATACTTCTTCATTCATGAGTGTGGAATGCCCAAAAGAGATGTTTCTTCATCCATACATTGTACCATCCAAAGGGATGTACCTACATGAAATAAACAAGTCATTAAGATATCTCATGGACACTCATAAATTCAGCATGATGTGAACACATTAATGTCATGCATTAATTCAGCTATGTGAACATAATCAATTTATGTAATGACTATGGCATATTAATAACAAATATTAATATAAGACAAGTTTAATGCTTAAATAAATATGTGCAAATTTTTATTTAATGCATTAAAGATAAAACCGAGTTTAAACTAAAATGAGCTAAGCTTTAGCTCGTGAGCTAAAGTTGAGCTGAGGCTAAACTCCTAAGCTGAAGTTGAGCTAAGGTTTAGCTCGTGAGTTGAAAGTGAGCTAGGAGTGAGCTCGGTTTAGCTCAAGCAAGATGGATTGAGCTCGAATAAGCTAGATTTGAGCTAGACGGAGCTCGAGGAGCTGGAAACGAGCTTGGATCAGCTTGCCAACATGTCATTGCTCGGCTTGACAGACTTGCTCGATAAAGTTCGCGGGGCGTGCTCGTATCATTCCCCCCCTCTTTTAGGTGACTTGTCCTCAAGTTGAGCTATTTATCCATGGGAGAACTTTGACTCGTGCATGGTTTTCCTCGATCAAATGGGATGGAAGATGTCACACAAACCTAAAAAATTCTTACCATAGCCGGTAAAAAGAAACTCAAAGGAGTCAAATTCAAATGTGTTCGATAGTTCATAAAATATTCATTCAATCGAACATATGCCAAAAATCTCAATTGGACAAAGCAAGCATACATAAATTTATCAAAGAGTTTCGTTAGACCATCGTTACAAACATGAAAACTAAGTTGGATCAAGGGATAATTGGTTGAAAATGATGGTAGGCACATAAACACATTATTCCTCATCCAAAACATTTTAATTTCTTTAATCGAATATAGTAACTCATTTGGTCCCTTGTCTTGCTCATGCAAGGTATGCCATGGCCAAAGGTATGCTAACTCTTCCTTTCGTTTTTGAACAACATGAGGGGAGTCTCCAAATTCCAACGTAATAATCACATCATCACAATGCCAAAAGGAAAAATCCATCACATCAAAGTATAAATAATTTCCAAACAACCAATCAATGGAATTTTCAACTTCAATCGAATTGAGCAAAGATATTTGAAACTTTTCAGATGACTTACCTTGACGAATATGAAGAGAAGACAATTGAGGATTGGGTTTACCTTTCTTGGTCAAAATGAATCTTCTCTCTTTGGATAGATAACGTAAGACAAACCTATTACTCCGATAAATTTGAATAGGTGGTGACGCACCATGACATGTCTTGCTCCTCGATGGGTGAAATTCACAAAAATAAGACTGGTTAGTATTATTGAAAACTATGGACTTAAATGGAAAAGGAAAGTTACCATGGAAATTTGATTCAATTCCAAAAACATAGGTTGGCCTTACCTTTTCAAAATGAAACGAAAATTTCAGATGTGGCCAAACAAGGTGATTAATAAATGAATCAAAATTGAAACCGAAATCATTGAATTTCACCTTGTTATCAAAAGTTTGAACATCAAGCAAACATATTTTGATTGCAAATGATGCAAAGTGCTTAATCTTACCATAAAATGAATTCATGTAGCAAATACCAGGCTTGAACACACGAACTTGTTTAGAAATTCCAACAAGAAACATATTAGAAAAAGATAAAATCAACTCACCACACGAATTATATTTCACTAGTTTATTAAACACACATGTTGATTTGACAAAACCGAGCATACCAAAATGCAAAGGTTCATACTTCAAGAGTATTAATCGGGAATGCAAATCACTACATGGAAATTTCGCACAAAAACTCAAAGATTGTTCATGAAGAACACAATTGCACATATCATGTGAAGATCTTTTAACATGGATGCCAAACAAAGGATTTTTAACGAACATGCAACTTTTCAAATAGGCGATATATCACAAATCAATTGAGGAGGCATATTTAAATATAAAGATTTAACACATGAGTTTAAAAAGTTTGTGGTCAAACACATGAGAATTTTTACGTGATGACCTTGATCAAACATGTTCAAAATTCGCTTAGAGAAAACTAATCCAATGTTGTCAACAAATTTGCCAATGTAGTAATCATCATAAGAAAAGTCAGATATGGCACCTTTTAAAACAAATTGTTAACAACAAGAAGTGAACAAAATTATCCAAATCAAGTGACTTTGATTCGATAAACAAAGAATCCTTACCTTCCTTACCTTCGATCGCAAGTGGGTGGTAGTCATTCGCGAACTTACCTTTTTCGAACAACCTAAAACACCTCTCGCTTGGAAGGTAATGTAGATGGAATTGGTCGCACAAACTTCTAGGAACCTGAAAAGTTAATTCACAAGAAGATCGAACAGGTGGGTTAGTAGAAATAATCCTCACTTGCTCACTTGTTTTCTCACTCGATTCTTTTTCTTCGAATCACTCGTTTCTTTTGTTTCAATTTCTTTTCATCTTCTTTTTACTCTCAAATTTCTTTTCGTTCTCTTTTCAATCTCATTTTCTTTTCATTTTCTTTTTGCTTTTCAAAGGCTTTTTCAAAGGCTTTTTCAAGTTCTCTCAAGATTCGCTCATTTTCTTTCTTACTTGCCTCTTGCCTCTCTTTTCTTTTTATTTCATTTTCTTTTTCTTCTTTTGCTTTTTCTTTTCTTTTCTTTATTTTCTCTTTACAAGAATGTACAAAAGAACAATGAGAATACAAATCTTGTTCGAAAGATGAAGAACTATTTGCATATGATTCACAATCAAAACTTCGTGAAGAATACTCCGAGTAAGATTTCTTTGAAGATCTAGTAGGAGTATGTCTTTCTCTTCGAACGCCATCTTGGAACGAATCAAAATCGTAATCGGCTTCTCGTCTTCTCGAATTTCTTGATGAAAAGGACTTTCGATCAAGTCACTTCTAATTCGTTGATGAATATGAATCATAGTATGAATCTCTTTGTCTCGACGTAGATGGCTAAAAGGAGTCACGATTGGAACTTTTTTAGGTAGTAGTCGGGGTATATCTCTGTGGGGTTCTTGGTTCCGCTTTTACGACTTGAAGAAACTCGATCACTTTGGTCTTGTTTAGTCGCCATTCTTCGCATTTCTTGCACCAAGTATTGGTATTCGATTCGGTGAACTCTTGGCGTGACATGATTTTTGTTGCTAAATAGAAAATGTTAGATCACAAAACAAAATAAAAAAATTAAGTACCTCACCACAAACCTCACAATTTCGCTCGGAAAGAAGAAGAAAAAAAGGTGTCACTCCCGCGTGTGTTTACACTCGCTTGGCTTTTACCTCCACTCGAATGATCTCACTCGCTCATGCCTTTTTCCGCTCCTTTCTCCTCTTATAACCTTGTAACAGACTTAGTATGACTTGATCTCTAGTATTGTGGGTCGGTTTCAAATGGTTTTACAAAGGATAACATGTGAGGGGTTATGGGTTGGCTAAAAGAAAAGGAAATTAGGTAACAAAAAAAAAGTGTGGCGTGGATGAGATTAGAATAGAAGATGAATCAGGAACGATATCAAACTAAGGGCTTTGACATTCGAACAACAATCGAATTGCATTAAACACTTTTTTTCAGATTTTTTTTGAATTTTTTTGAATTTTTTTCGAATTTTTTTGACTTGTATAACTTTTTTTTTACTATATTGACAAACTAAATACAATAAAACACTTTTTGTACACGATTTTTTTTCTTCGGCTGCATAGATTTTTGTTTTATAGCAACAATAGCCTAACTAATCAAAATAAGAAAACTTTGATATCTAAATTTTTTTCTATACTCTTTTTTCGAATCCTACTTACTTGCGCTCACTTGGACTAGCCCGGATTAATTTCGTCGCATACGATCTTCTCGCTTTAGTAGCTCGATAGCAATGATACGAACCGCCTCGGGAGAGTCGAGTCGATATCTTGAGTTTGCCCGATCGCTCACGAGAAAGTATAGTTCGCTTGTTCAAAAGGATGTTTATAAATAACTTATGCGGAAGCTATTCAAGGGGTTCAAATGAAGGGTTTAAAAAATATGAATATTAAGGTTCGGTTTAAAGTAAATGAAATAATGGAAAGAAGGAACTCAAAAGCAAGCACGAACCAATATTAGAAAATATCGAACCAAATGCTTATAGGCTTTCAAGGCGAAAATGAAAATAATAGAACCTCGACCCACTACTTAGCAAAGTAGGAACCTCGGTATAAGGCTGAAAGAAACAGGGTTGACACCACTACTAGGTAGATAAGTCAACAAAGTCTCAAACAAAGTTTAGAGAAGAAAATTCTCACAAGATTAAATTCAATAAAAAATTTGGCAAAAAGTCCTTTACAAATGAAAGAAAACAAATATTTATAGGCACATAGATGACCATTCAAATTCGGCATCTAGGTGTTCACACAATAATAAAAACGTTCACACTAATGTATTAAAATAGTTCATAAATGCACTAGCTGAATGGACACTTTCTTCCCCCTTGGTTTGTGCATGAATGCTTAGTCATAAAGAAAGGCTTCAAGTGACTTGTATGTGCACCAAAAGGTTGCATTCATCTCCTTGGGACGTTCATGCACTTGTATGGAACATGTATTTTCATAATTAAACACTTTAATGGCATGTAAGTTCATAAATGGCAGCATGAACCTAGTAAATTGTTCTCCCTTTGTGCATGCACTTAATTCAATCAATGTGTTGAATTATTGAGTTAATTCCTTCCCTTGGACGTTCTTGAACCCATCCATGCATGTGTAGTATAGCCTATAGGTCAATTCAAAGTGTGAACATGTTCAAGGAGCTCTATGGTCAACATAGAATTAGTTAGCAGCTACTTCTTGGCCGAATAAGTGCCTTGGAAAGTTAAGAGACAGCCACCATACATGCACTTAAGCCATTCATGCATTCTATCATCCCATGCATTTGATCCATTCATGGACCAACCTTTAATGTCCATACATGCATTCAACACATGCATGAATTTGTAGAAACCTTGCATCTAGCCGTACATGCACCAGCATTTAATACTTCTTCATTCATGAGTGTGGAATGCCCAAAAGAGATGTTTCTTCATGCATGAAATAAACAAGTCATTAAGATATCTCATGGACACTCATAAATTCAGCATGATGTGAACACATTAATGTCATGCATTAATTCAGCTATGTGAACATAATCAATTTATGTAATGACTATGGCATATTAATAAGACAAGTTTAATGCTTAAATAAATATGTGCAAATTTTTATTTAATGCATTAAAGACAAAACCGAGTTTAAACTAAAATGAGCTAAGCTTTAGCTCGTGAGCTAAAGTTGAGCTGAGGCTAAACTCCTAAGCTGAAGTTGAGCTAAGGTTTAGCTCGTGAGTTGAAAGTGAGCTAGGAGTGAGCTCGGTTTAGCTCAGGCAAGATGGATTGAGCTCGAATAAGCTGGATTTGAGCTGGACGGAGCTCGTGGAGCTGGAAACGAGCTTGGATCAGCTTGCCAACATGTCATTGCTCGGCTTGACAGACTTGCTCGATAAAGTTCGCGGGCGTTCTCGTATCAAAGATCGAGAAGCCACAATGGCTCGTTTCTAGCAGGACTTAATCGAGAGATTGCAAATGTCGTAGAACTGCAACATTACATTGAGGTTGTGGACATGGTCCACATGGCTATCAAAGTGGAGAAGCAGTTGAAGCGAAAAGGTACCACCAGAGCCTATCCTAACACCAATCCTTCTAAATGGGGCCGAAGCTCAAGCAAGGGTTTTCCAACAAATCGAATGAAGGAATCTTCAACAATATCTAAGGCGAATAAGCCTATTGCTGAGTCAAGTAAAGGTAAGGCTCCTGAAAGTTCCACCGCCTGTTCAAGGGACATAAAGTGCTTCAAGTGTCTTGGTCGTGGACATATAGCGAGTCAGTGCTCGAATAGACGTACCATGGTGATAAGGGCCGACGGTGAGATTGAAACAGAGGACGAGGAAGAGAACGATCCTGAATCGAATTTCAAAGTTGAGGAGGACTTAGAACAACCCGTTGAAGGTGAGTTACTCGTCGTCAAGCGAAGCCTAAGTCTTCAAAGTGTGGAAGACGAACAACAATGTGAGAACATTTTTCATTCGAGATGTCAAGTACAAGGGAAAGTGTGTAGCATCATAATCGATGGAGGGAATTGCACAAACGTGGCAAGCACCCTCATGGTAGAAAAGTTGGGGCTGTCAACCACCAAGCACCCGAATCCATACAAGCTTCAGTGGCTTAATGATGGCGGTGAACTCAAAGTGACAAAACAAGTCCTAGTGTCCTTTAGCATCGGGAAGTATTCTGACGAAGTATTATACGATGTAGTGCCGATGCACGAGGGCCATTTACTTCTAGGACGACCATGGCAGTTCGACCGACGGGTGATGCATGATGGTTACACTAATAGATACTCCTTCAAACATTTTGGCAAGAACGTGACACTTGCACCCTTCACTCCGAAGCAAGTGTACAAGGATCAACAAAAACTTAAACTTTCAGTGGAACAAACGAGAGAAAAAGAAAAGAGAGCAAAAGAGAAAATTAAGGAAAATGAGAGAGAAAAGACTAAAAATGCGAGAGAAAATGAAAAGAAACAAAAACAAGTAAAAAGTGGAGAGGAAAAAGAAAGTGGAAAAATGAGTGTGTTTGCGAGGGTTAGTGATATCCAGCGAGCGATGTTTTTGAGACAGCCTATGTATTTATTTATGTATAAGGAGGCATTGTTGAATACTAAAGAGTTACCTGAAAACTTACCTACTTCTGTATTGTCTTTGATTCAGGAATTTGAAGACATATTTCTGGACGAAATACCAAGTGGGCTGCCCCCTATCCGAGGCATCGAACATCAAATAGACTTAGTACCCGGAGCTGCACTACCCAACTGTCCTGCTTATCGGAGTAATCCCGAAGAAACGAAGGAATTGCAAATGCAAATTACTGAACTCCTAGACAAAGGATACATCTGAGAGAGCTTAAGTCCTTGTGCGGTGCCGGTGCTGCTTGTACCCAAGAAAGATGGGTCGTGGCGGATGTGCGTGGATTGTCGCGCCATCAACAAAATCACTATCAAGTATCGACACCCGATACCCCGTCTTGACGACATGCTTGACGAATTAAGTGGAGCCCAGATTTTCACGAAAATCGATCTTAAAAGTGGCTATCATCAAATAAGAATGCGAGAAGGTGATGAATGGAAGACGGCCTTCAAAACGAAATTGGGGTTGTACGAATGGTTGGTAATGCCATTCGGTCTTACAAATGCTCCCAGCACTTTTATGAGATTGATGAACCATGTATTACGTGCGTTTATTGGTAAATTTTGTGTTGTATACTTTGACGATATCTTGGTCTACAGCAAAACTTTAGAGGAGCACGTATCACATTTACGATCTGTGTTGGAAACTTTAAGAAAAGAGGTATTGTATGCTAATCTCAAAAAGTGTTCCTTTTGCACTGATAAAGTTGTGTTTTTAGGTTATGTCGTGAGTGCCAACGGTTTGGAGGTGGATCAAGAAAAAGTTCAAGCGATTCAAGAATGGCCGCGTCCGACGAACATTAGCCAAGTTCGAAGCTTCCATGGATTGGCTAGCTTCTACCGTCGATTTGTGCCCAACTTTAGTACCATTGCAGCACCCTTAACAAGCGTGATTCAGAAAAAATCCGCATTTCACTGGTCTGAAGATCAAGAACGTTCATTTAATTTGATTAAAGAATGTCTTGTGAAAGCTCCTCTATTGTCCCTTCCAGATTTTACTAAAACATTTGAAATTGAGTGTGACGCTTCAGGTGTAGGGATCGGAGCTGTGTTGTGATGCGATTACGGCTTCCCATAAGTCAAGTCCAAGCCGAGATCCGATGGTGCTACCTTAAGGGTCGATCACAAGGGCTCGTGCAAAACAATTTAAAGAAGCCGTTATACCTTTAGTTCAGCATGTGTGGGATGATGTCAATGCTAGACCTATCGAACCAGCTTAGTGGCCATTTTGGAAATCCATGCCGAACTTTTCTTCAAGTTCGATTCACTCACCGAGCTCACCTTGATTCAAGTTAGCTCCCATGTAGCTCCACACCAGCTCATTAGCTCGGGACCACTCATTATCACTCACGAGTTTAAGCCCACTGAGTTTAACTCATGAATTAACCATCAACTCATGGAGTTCACTTTGAATTCATTTGACTACTATTAACTTTTTAATTAATAAGTTCAATAATTAGTTAATTAATATCCTACATATTAAATTTAGTTCACATTAGTTATATTAAGTATGTCTTAAAAGTGTTTATTGATGATAATTAAATTTGTCATAACCGAATTTAATGTTGATATTTGTGTTCACATTAGTTTGAATTAATTATGTTCACATTTCTTGTAGAAACGCAATGGACATATGGAGATTAAAAGCAAGCATGAATTTTGAAGGTGCATGGATGGTTGGGGGGCTTGAATCTCTTAGGTGCATGTTCGGCCAAGTGCATGTATGACCATATTCAATGTCTTTAAGGTTCATGAATGTTTCCATTCATGTATGGTGTGCTATCTCTTCATTCTCCAAGGTGACCATTCGGCCAAAGGGCACTCACACATGCATGAAGATAGCTTGGCCAATTAGCTTCCCCATGACTCTCCTTAATTCGTTCACACCTATGTTCACATGGCAAGACCATTCGGTTCACCTTGTTCACACTAGAAGACTCTTCAACATTCGGTTTCACACACATGATGGCCCTTGGAGTGTCTACAATTAATTCATACTTTTTGACCAAGCATTGCTTCATTTAACAAGGTTGGCCGAATCTACAAGTGACCATTGGATATCATGCATTCACTTTGAGTTTTCTTAAGCATGAAGATGCATTCATCCACCATTCCCAAAACCGAATCTGGTCATGCATATTAAGAGTTATTTTTCTAGAATTTTCTTTAATTAATGTGTAAGCATGAAAGGCCAATCGGCTACCTAGACTTAGGCCTATAAATACTTGTTCAATTTCCATGTAAAGGACTTTTGGAAACTTTTGTTAATGTTATGCTGCCAAAATCGTGAGGTAAACTTTTCTTATATTTCATTCAAAGATTTGTTTATGTTCCTAGCGTTCTAGTTAAGGCCAACCGTGTTCTTTGTCGTATCCAAACTTATCACTATTCGTAGTGTGGCGCTCAACATACCGAGGTTCCTATCTTGTTAGATAGTGGGTCGAGGTTTCCTTACCAAACCTATAACCGAACTCAAAAGGCTAAATCAACGGGTCGATACCATTTCGGTATTTGGTTCTTGAAAGTACCTTTAGTAGTTCAAACCCGTTTTTTCTTCTTTACCTAATCGAACCTAAACCGACCAATTTGTTCATACCATTTTGTTCCTACCCTTTCGTTCCTACCATTCCATTCGTACCCCTCTTTCTACTCTGACTATACTTACAACTCAACTAATCCTAACGTAACTTCTCGTAGACGATCGGGCAATCTACATACGACTCGACTCTTCCCGAGACGATTCGTATCATGTTGACCCAAGATGGAAGACCGGTGGCGTACTTCAGTGAGAAATTAAGTGGCGCTTCCCTCAATTATCCGGTGTACGACAAAGAGATGTATGCCTTGATTCGATCACACTAAACCTGGCATCACTATCTAAGACCGAAGGAGATCGTGATTCATTCCGATCACGAAGCACTTAAGTTTATTAAAGGTCAGCATAAACTCAACAAACGACATGCAAAATGGGTCGAGTATTTAGAATCATTTCCTTACGTCATCAAATACAAGAAAGGTAAAGAAAATGTAGTGGCTGATGCCTTGTCACGGAGATATACCTTATTGACCACTCTTGATTCTAAGTTACTTGGTTTTTATCATATGAAAGAGTTGTATGCTAATGATGAGGATTTTAGAAATATATATGTTGCTTGTGAAAATGGGTCTTTTAAGAAATTTTTCAGGTACGAAGGGTTTCTTTTTAAAGAAAATAGGTTGTGTATACCACAAGGCTCCATTCGAGAGTTACTTGTGTTGGAGGCGCATAGTGGTGGCCTAATGGGACACTTTGGAATAAGCAAGACATTGTCGACCCTCCATGAACATTTTTATTGGCCGCGAATGCGGAGAGAGGTGGAGCGGATCTGTGAACGCTGCCTAATTTGTAAACTGGCTAAGTCGAAAGTCCAACCTTATGGACTTTACACACCACTTCCCATTCCCGACGCCCCGTGGACTGATGTCTCTATGGATTTTATTCTTGGATTACCAAAAACTAAGACAGGGAAGGACTCAATCTTTGTTGTAGTCGATAGATTCTCTAAAATGTCACATTTTATTTCTTGTGCTAAAACCGATGATTGTGCATATTGCTAATTTGTTTTTAGGAAATTGTACGATGCATGGATTACCAAGAACGATTGTTTCCGATCGAGATACAAAGTTCTTGAGTCACTTTTGGCGGACATTATGGGGAAAACTTGGGACGGTTATTGTTTTCAACCACTTGTCATCCCCAAACGGATGGCCAAACCGAGGTGGTAAACCGAGTTTTGTCAACTTTTTTGCGAGCATTGGTACGAAAGAACCTCAAGACGTGGGAAGAATGCTTACCCCACATTGAGTTCTCTTATAATCGCTCTGTTCACTCGGCGACCAAATTCTCTCCTTTTGAGACTGTCTATGGATTTAATCCTCTTACTCCTCTTGATTTATTACCTTTTCCGTTGATCAATTTGTCCATACAGATGCAAGGAAAAAGGCTGAATTTGTCAAGGAATTACATAGGAAAGTTCGAGAGAATATTGAATCTCGAACCGAGCAATATGTCCAACGAGCCAACAAAGGACAAAACGAGTTGTATTTGAACCCGAGACGGGGGTCAGGTGCACATGAGAAAAGAAAGGTTTCACTCAACGAAGACCTAAGTTGTTGCCGCGAGGAGATCGCCCTTCCAAGTCATCGAGCGAATCAATGAAAATTCGTATAAGCTTGACTTACGTGTGAGTACAATGTTAGTGCTAGTTTTAATGTCTCGACTTGACTCCTTTCGATGTAGATCTTGACTTGAGGACAAGTCATTTTCAAGAGGGGAGGATGATACGATCACGGCTTCCCATAAGTCAAGTCCAAGCCGAGATCCGATGGTGCTACCTCAAGGGCCGATCACAAGGGCTCGTGCAAAACAATTTAAAGAAGCCGTTATAGCTTTAGTTCAGCATGTGTGGGATGATGTCAATGCTAGACCTATTGAACCAGTTAGTGGCCATTTTGGAAATCCATGCCAAACTTTTCTACAAGTTCAGTTCAGCTCACCGAGCTCACCTTCAGTTCAAGTTAGCTCCCATGTAGCTCCACACCAGCTCAATAGCTCGAGACCAGCTCATTATTAGCTCACGAGTTTAAGCCCAGCTCGAGTTTAGCTCATGAATTAACCATCAGCTCATGGAGTCCACTTTGAATTCATTTGACTAATATTGACTTTTTAATTAATAAGTTCAATAATTAGTTAATTAATATCCTACATATTAAATTTAGTTCACATTAGTTATATTAAGTATGTCTTAAAAGTGTTTATTGATGATAATTAAATTTGTCATAACCGAATTTAATGTTGATATTTGTGTTCACATTAGTTTGAATTAATTCTATTCACATTTCTTGTAGAAACGCAATGGACATATGGAGATTAAAAGAAGCATGAATTTTGAAGGTGCATGGACGGTTGGGGGACTTGAATCTCTTAGGTGCATGTTCGGCCAAGTGCATGAATGACCATATTCAATGTCTTTAAGGTTCATGAATGTTTCCATTCATGTATGGTGTGCTATCTCTTCATTCTCCAAGGTGACCATTCGGCCAAAGGACACTCACACATGCATGAAGATAGCTTGGCCAATTAACTTCCCCATGACTCTCCTTAATTTGTTCACACCTATGTTCACATGGCAAGACTGTTTGGTTCACCTTGTTCACACTAAAGGACTCTTCAACATTCGGTTTCACACACATGATGGCCCTTGGAGTGTCCACAATTAATTCATACTTTTTGGCCAAACATTGCTTCATTTAACAAGGTTGGCCGAACCTACAAGTGACTATTGGACATCATGCATTCACTTTGAGTTTTCTTAAGCATGAAGATTCATTCATTTCCTATTACCATAGCCGAATCTAGACATGCACATTAAGGGTCATTTTTCTAGAATTTTCTTTAATTAATGGTAAGCATGAAAGGCCAATCGGCTACCTAGACTTAGGCCTATAAATACTTGTTCAATTTCCATGTAAAGGACTTTTGAAACTTATGTTAATGTTATGCTGCCGAAATTGTGAGGGAAACTTTTCTTATATTTCGTTCAAAGATTCGTTTAGTGTTCCTAGCATTCTAGTTGTGTCAACCGTGTTCTTTGTCGTACCCGAACTTATCACTATTCATAGTGTGGTGTTCAACATACCGAGGTTCCTATCTTGTTAGATAGTGGGTCGAGGTTTCCCTTACCAAACCTATAACTGAACTCAAAAGGCTTAATCAACGGGTCGATACCATTTCGGTATTGGTTCTTGAAAGTACCTTTAGTAGTTCAAACCCGTTCTTTCTTCTTTACCTAATCGAACCTAAACCGACCAATTTGTTCATATCCTTTTGTTCCTACCCTTTCATTCCTACCATTCCATTCGTACCCCTCTTTCTACTTTGACCATATCTTCAACTCAACTAAACCTAACGTAACTTCTCATAGACGATTGGGCAATTTACATACGACTCGACTCTTCCCGAGACGGTCTGTATCAAATTTGCTACAGCCGTTTAACTTGTTTAATTATTTAACTTGTTTAATTGTGCTTATAGGTGAATTAATCATTGAATCAGTTGTTACATGGATTGGCATTAAAGGAAGAAATGAATTCAGCTGTTATGAAGATGAATTAAAGGTCAACAGCTGTTTTGAGCTTATTCAAGTAACCATTTGGAGATTTTACTGGACAAGGAGTCGAATACACAAGCCATTCAGCTTCTAAACATTTTTTATGTGATGGTGGTTGTTCAATTTTGTTCATTTACACATTGCATCAGTTTTCTTCAAGCATTTATACAAAGAGGCTGTTCGTGTGCCAAATTTAAGGCAATTGTTGTTGCTGTCCATTCAGCTGCTCAAAGGAGAATCAATGAACTGTTTAGCTCATTAGAGCTCATTATTAGCTGATTTGAAAGATTAAATAAGTTTTCCATTGTTGTTACATAAGTTAGAGTTCATCAAAGGTCTTTTAGTTTTAATTAGCTTAATTAAGTCCATCAATAACTGATTTAAGCTGATTAGTTTGTGTCCATTAGGCTGGAACATGTTCAGCCTATAAATAGTTTGTTTTGTAATTATTTTAAAAGACTTTTTGCCAAATTATATGAACAAGTGTTCTTTTGTGAGATTTCCAATTCTCATAGTTCTTTTTGGGTCTGACTTGACTTATCAAGCATAGCTTGTGGCATCAATCTTTCCTTTGTAAATCAAACTTATCACCTTTTGGTGTGGCGTTCATTATACCTATGGTTCCTACCTCTTTAGGTAGCGGGTCAAGGTCTATCTACCTTTATCATTTTTCACCTTGAGTAATATAAGTCCCGAGGCAATACTCTTTATAGTATTGAATCGTTCCTGAAGCTTGGGTTCTATTTTCCATTCCACCCAATCTATCAATTATTCTTTTAATTTTTTCTTAGCCGAATTCCCTATCCATTGCTTAATTATCTTTCTTTCTAACCTTTGTTTGTAGCCATTATCTATCTTTTCCATTCCTTTTTGAAACAAACCAAGTCTTACTCAAATTCATGATTGGGCAATCTAAACGACTCGAATAATTACCAAAACGAGTTTGTATCAATAAAGGGTTGAGTGTGGTCGAATGGTAGGATATTGAATAGATGATTTCGAGCAGCAAGTAGAATTTTCAAAACTAACTTCTTTTTTTAAGAATTTTTTTCACTTACAAAACTTGATATGCACTATGGAGACTGAACACTTTTTTTTTTTTAAAATTTGATTTTTTTAAATGAACTACAATACCGTAATGCCGAGAACGTCGATTCTTACCCCAAATTCCACTAGCTCTGATACTAAATGATACAAACTCATTTAGGTGATGATTCAAGTCATTTAGATTGCCCAATCATGAATTTGAGTAAGACTAAGTTTGTTTCAAAAAAAGGAATGAAAAAAATAGACAATGGCTACAAGCAAAGGTTGAAAAGAAAGATAATTAAGCAATGGATCAGGGATTCGACTAACAAAAGAATTAAAAGAATAATTGATAGATTGGGTGGAATGGAAAATAGAACTTAGGCTTCAAGAACGATTCAATACTATAAAGAGTATTGTCCCGGGACTTATATTGCTTAATGTGAAAAATGATGAAGGTAGATGGACCTTGACCCGTTACCTAAAGAGGTAGGAACCACTGGTATAATAAATTGCACACCAAAAGGTGATAAGTTTGGTTTACAAAGGAAAGATTGACGCCACAAGCTATGTTTGGTAAGTCAAGTCAGACCCGAAAAGAACTATGAAAATTGGAAATCTCACAAAAGAACACTTGCTCATATAATTTGGCAAAAAGTCTTCCTACAATGAGCTGATTACAAGTATTTATAATGCTAGATAAGGCCTAGCCGAAAAGTCACAAAGATCAGCTTAAATGAGCTGTTAATGGCTGAAATAAAACTCAATTAATAAGTAAAAAACTCTTGAATTCCTCTAAGCCTAAGTAACAGCAACTATCAATATGAATTATTGCTCCAATTTAGCTGATTTATTGAGCTTGAATGCTTAGGTTCCATGTGATATGAACCCGCCCCGCGAACTACTTTGGCCAAGATTACCCAGCCGAGCATTGCAGTGTTGGCAAGCTGATCCTAGCTTGTTTCCAGCTCCCCGAGCTCTGTCAAGCTCAATTCAGCTTGTTACCGGTTTAATTTTGGTTTGACACAGCTCATTAGAGCTAAACTCAGTTTGGCGCAAGCTTATTGAGCTTGATTTTAAATTATTTAATTTCCATGCATTCTAATTTGCTGAAATAATTAAGTTAGTTAATTTAGTTAGCTTAAAATAATTAGCTCATTTTAATTTTTCAAATCAATACATAATTAAATAAGGTTTTAATATGTCTTAGTTAAGGACATGAATTTAATATGTCGAGTTTAGGAAAAATAAATTAGCTGCTATTTATTTGTCTAGGCCGAATTTAATTGTTGCCCTAGCATTAAACGTGAGTCATAAATATGTCCTTGTTTAGACATGTTATTAATGTGTTTGTGATTAAAGCATGAATTTAAATTGTCTCAACATTGCTGCAGGTTTAATATGCCGAATTTAATGTGTTTAACATGAATTTAATTCATGTTGCTACTTTGTCTAGCTGAATTTATGGTGCATGATTGCTGACCAATTTAATGAGATGTTGGGGCAAGCATGGAACAAATTTAAGGAGTTGTTCAGCATTCAAGGGGAGTCTATTAAAGAGGCTATTTGTGGCAAGCATGCATGGCCGAATTAATTGCTTTGCATGCATCAACGGCTTAAATGAGCTGTCTAGGAAGCTTGTATGGACAACATTAATAGCTGCTGAATTACCCTTTCTAATACGAACCGCCTCGGAAGAGTCGAGTCGTATTAGTGTGCCCGATCGTCAACAAGAAGTTACGTTAGGTTTAATTGAAAAGGTCAGATGAAGGAAAGAAGGGTATTGGTTTTGGGTTCGGATTAGAATAGGTAAGAAGAGTTTGAAAATTCGGGTTTGGAGTCCGAATAGGTATGGATGAAGGAATTGGTTCAATTAGGTAAATGGAGAATGGGGTTGAACAAAAGTGCAAACAAGAACCAATACCGATTTGGTATCGATTCGTTGTTTATAAGCTCTTTTAGTTCGATTTGGAATTGGTAAAGGAAAAACCTCGACCCACTATCTAACAAGATAGGAACCTCGGTATGTTTGAACGCCACACTACGAGTAGTGATAAGTTCGGTTTCGACAAAGAGCAACGGCTGACACACTAGAACGCTAGGAAGCCAATCGAATCTTTGAACGAAATTTGAGAAAAGTTTTTGCCTAACAAATTTGGCAGCATAACATTAACAAAAGTCCAAAAAGTCCTTTACAAAGTAACACAAGCCACAATTTATAGTGAATGCAAGGGATAGCTGAATAGGCTCTTGAGGTAATTCCAGAATTTTTGATGAAGCTTCCTTGAAGTTTCTTGTGCATGGAGAACGGTAAGGGGCAGCTTCTAGATGCCTTGATTCAATAGAAAAATTGAATGAATTGTTTGGGAGCTGAAATGCCATCCAATAGGTTCGGCCAAATGCTTGAATTTGGAATTAATGCTGCTGCTTGATTCAGCTGAATGTTCATGTGATTAAGGAGCTGTCTAGAGCACTTCAATAGTCTTAGAATGTGAACAAACCGATTTGAACAGCCACACATGTGTGAACAAACAAAACCGAACAGCCCTTGGTGTGAAAGGAATAATCAGGTGGGTGTGAACAGCCTTAATTTGTCTTGGGCAGCCAATCGGTCTTCTTGAAGAGTTGTAAGGTTTGGCTGAATGGTCACTTAGGGAACACCAAAGATCAGCACACCAATTTTAAATCATCCATGCACCTATGCCATCCAAGGGGTAATGTACCTACAACATTTAATTCAGCAAATTAAATCCCTTTTAGACACATTAAATTCGGCAACATAAATAAAACTTGCACCATAAATTAGGCTAGACATAATTAATCTTTGTAATAGTTAAGACATATTTAATTGGTCCTAATTAATTAAGTACTTAATTTAGAACATAATTAAAACATGTCCAGATTATGACAAATTAATTATTAAAACAAATAACTAATAAAACTAACAGCAACTTAAATGATTTATTCCAGCATAATAAACGCAATAATGAAATGAGTGAAACGAGCTCGTTGAGCTAAGTTAAGTTGAAGTTGAGCTGATTTGAGCTTGAAGGAGTATGCATGGTTTGCTTGGCTTGCTGGTCCAAGAGCTTTCAAGAAGTCCAACAACGGTTTCACCCCAAACTCTATCAACTAAGGTTGTTGTTGCATCTTTGAATCTCTTTGCTCGAGCTCGGGTGATCGGTCCTACGGGCAATTCGAGAGGATCTTCATTGGCAGCCGACAACTCGGGAGGTGTGGTTGTATCATTCCCCCTCTCTTCGAAGCGATTTGCCCCCAAATCGTCACCTATATCATAGAAAGAGAGATCAGCTACATTAAAGGTAGCACTTACATTGTACTCACGGGAGATCAAGTTTATAAGAATTATCGCTTATTCTGCTCCAAAACTTGAAACGCCCATCTCCTCTCGGCAATAACTTCGACTTTTATTTGAGCGGAAACCTTTCTTTTCAGATATGAACCCACACCCAATCTCCGGGTTCAAAACTACTGCTTTTTACCTTTGTTCAGATTACGCACATAGGACTCGGTCCTAGCCTCGATATTGGCCCGTACCTTGCTGTGTAAATCCTTGACAAAATCTGCCTTTTTCTTCACATCTACATGGACAAACCGATCAAGAGGTAAAGGCAATAGATCTAAAGGAGTCAAGGATTAAAACCGTAAACAATTTCAAATGGGAGAATTTAGTCGCAGAATGGATGAACGATTATACGCAAACTCAATATGGGGTAGACAGTCCTCCCACGTCTTCAAATTCTTCCTAACGATGGCCCAAGTAAAGTAGATAGAACTCTATTGACAACTTCCGTTTGGCCATCGGTTTGGGGGTGGGTGGTCGAAAATGTAAGTTTGGTCCCTAATTTACCCCACAAAGACCTCCAAAAGTGACTTAAAATTTTGCATCTCAATCCGACACGATCGCACGAGGAATGCCATGTAGTCTAACAATATCCCTAAAAACAAGTTCGCAACATGAACGGCATCGTCGGCCTTAGTACAGCAATAAAATGAGACATTTTGAAAATCTATCAACAACAACAAAAATAGAATCCTTCCCGCTTTTTGTGCGGAAGTCCGAGAACAAAATCCATGGAGATGTTAATCCACGGTGCTTCGTGAATGGGCAATGGTGTGTACAAGCCATGGGGTTGAACCTTTGATTTAGCCTTTTGCGGGCTATACACCTTTCGCAAACTCGCTCCACATCTTTTCGCATCCATGCCAATAAAAATGTTCATGGAGAGTGGCTAGTGTCTTATTGACTCCGAAGTGTCCCATAAGCCCGCCACTATGCGCCTCATGCACTAATAGGTCTCGAACAGATCCACAAGGAATGCATAGTTTACCTTCTCGGAAAAGATAGCCCTCGTACCTATAAAAATTTTCAAAAGGACCTTTCTCGCAAAAAACAAATATCTCTCCAAAATCGGAATCGTTTACATAGGAATCTTTTAATAATGTAAAACCAAGAATCTTAGAATCCAAATATGATAACAGAGTATACCTTCTTGAAAGCGCATCAGCCACAATATTATCTTTACCTTTCTTATATTTGATGACATACGGAAACGACTCAAGGTATTCAACCCACTTCGCGTGGCGTCGGTTCAACTTATGTTGGCCTTTGATGTGCTTCAAGGCTTCATGATCGGAATGAATAACGAATTCCTTAGGCCACAAGTAATGTTGCCATGTCTCAAGGGCTCGTATGAGCGCGTACATCTCTTTATCATACACCGGATAGTTGAGTACGGCTCCATTGAGTTTTTCACTAAAGTAAGCCACAGGACGTCCGTCTTGTGTCAACACTACCCGATTCCAATGCCCAAGCATCGTGACTCGATCTCAAAAGTCTTCGAGAAATCTGGAAGGGCAAGCAAAGGAGCGTTAGTGAGACAATCTTTGATTTTTATAAATGATTTCTCTTGTTCATCGCTCCAAATAAAAGAAGAATTTTCTTAATAACACTCGTAAGTGGAGCAGCAATTGTGCTAAAATTCAAACGAATCGTCGGTAGAAACTTGCTAGGCCATGGAAACTTCGAACTCATGTAACGCCGTAGGCCTTGGCCAATCTCGTATGGCCTTAATCTTCTCTTGGTCTACCTCAAGACCATCCGCACTAACTACAAATCCTAGAAAAACAGTTTTGTTAGAACAAAAGAACATTTCTTTAAATTAGCATATAAGGTCTCTTTTCGCAAAACTTCTAAAACAGATTTGAGATGACTTACATGTTCTTCCATAGATTTGTCAGTAAATCAATATATCGTCGAAATATACCACACAAAACTTACCGATGAAAGGCCTTAAGACATGGTTCATTAGTCTCATGAACGTACTTGGAGCATTGGTAAGGCCAAAAGGCATAACCAGCCATTCAGATAGTCCGTGCTTGGTCTTGAATGTCTGTTTTCCATTCGTCTCCTTCTCGCATCCGAATTTGGTGGTAGCCACTCTTCAAATCGATTTTGAGAACACTTTGGCCCCACTAAGCTCATCTAACATGTCATCTAAGCGAGGAATGGGATGACGGTATTTGATTGTTATCTTGTTAACGGCCACGCACATGCGCCATGTTCCGCCTTTTTCGGTACCAATAATACGGAACAAAGACAGGACTTAGGCTCTCGCGAATGTAGCCTTTTTCCATTAGCTCATTGACTTGTCTTTGCAACTCCTTGGTCTCCTCCGGATTGGCCTTGAAGGTGTCGATTTGGAATAACCGCTCTCGGCATGAAATCAATTTGATGCTCGATTCCACGAAGTGGTGGAAGACCACTCGGGGTTTCTTCCGAAAAAACGTCTTGGAAATCCTGCAACAAAGACAAAATAAGAGGGGGTAGGGTATCGGGTAAATCGTTAGTAGAAATTAATGCTTCCTTGTACAAAAGTACAAGAACAGTTCGATTCATCACCAAAGCCTTCCTCACATCACTAACTCTTGCAAAAACACTCATTTTCTCGATTTTCTTTTCTTTTTCTTCTTTTTCTTGGATATTTTTCTTGTCACTCTCTTTTGTTTTCTTTTTCTTATTTTTCTCTTCTTTTATTTTTTTACAACTTTCTTTTTCTTTTTCTCTCATTTGCTCAATAGAAGCTTTTAGCTTAATTTGGTCTTCATACACTTGTTTGGGAGTCAATGGCGCTAACGCCACATTCTTTCCCATGAATTTGAATGTATACGGTTGGCATACCCGTCGTGTTGAACTCGTCTATCAAACGCCCTTGGTCGGCCAAGTAGCAAATGCCCCGCATGCATCGATACGACGTCACAAAGAACTTCATCCGAATACTTGCTGATGTTGAAAGAGACAAGTACTTGCTTTGTTACCTTAAGCTCTCCTCCGTCATTGAGCCATTGTAGTTTGTAGGGGCTCGGATGCTTGGTAGTAGGTAAACCAAGTCTTTCAACCATCATGGTACTTGCTACATTGGTACAAATTGCCTCCGTCGATAATGACGCTACTGAGACTTTGCCTCCGACTTGGCACCGAGTGTGGAAGATATTCTCTCGTTGGAGATCATTCTCCGCGCTTTGAGACTTAGACTTCGTTTTACAACAAGTAGTTCTCCTTCCATGGGTTGTTCCACGTCCTCCTCGACTTCGAAGTCGATTGATTCTTTCTCCTCCTCATCCTCCGCTTCGATCTCGCCATCGGCTCGCAATACCATGGTCCTTCGATTTGGGCATTGGCTTGCTATGTGGCCTCTTCCGAGACACTTAAAACATTTAATATCCCGATTTCGATTGTATGACGATTCGGGTGCCTTGCCTTTGTTCATTTCGGCGATGGGCTTGTTGGTTTTGGAGGTACCGTGGTCTCCTTCCCTCGAGGATTGGCGGGTCCTTTGCTTGATCCTTGGCTCCACCTTGAAGGGTTGGAAGTGGAAACCCTCGACTTGGGCCTTTTCTCTTGAGTTGTCTTTCCACCTTGATGGCCATATGGACCATATCAACCACTTCAATGTAGTGTTGTTATTCCACTACGTTTGCTATATCTCGATTTAGACCACCAGAATCTCGCCATCGTTGCTTCAGATCTTCTTGGACATCCGTCAATCATCGCGATTTCCATCTCTTTGTAGTAATCCTCAACACTTTTGGACCCTTGTGTGAGATTTTGAGTTTTGGTGCAACTCCGGTGGTAGTATGCGAGGATAAATCGTCGCCTCATCACCGCCTTCATTTCGGTCCATGTAGAGATAGGACGCTCACCGTTACGCCTCCGACTAGTGGTTAGTTGTTCCCACCAAATCATGGCGTAGTCCGAAAACTCTATTGCGGCTAGTTTCACCTTTTTATTCTCTGAGTAATTGTGACAATCGAACACCAACTCTATCTTTTTTCCCACTCAAGATAGGCCTCCGGATCCGATCTACCTTGAAACGGTGGAATAGTCGGTTTAATGTTCTTGAGATCATCATCTTCGCGTCTTCGATCTCGTTGTTTCGGTGTTGCCTACGCCGATCACTAGCATTAGACTCTTGTTCACTTTCAAGATCACTAAGGTCATTTGCTTCATTGTCTTGGACCCTTGGCTTCC
Source organism: Gossypium arboreum (assembly GCF_025698485.1). Taxonomy (NCBI): domain Eukaryota; kingdom Viridiplantae; phylum Streptophyta; class Magnoliopsida; order Malvales; family Malvaceae; genus Gossypium; species Gossypium arboreum. The sequence continues at coordinate 73,299,610 of NC_069077.1, read as the reverse complement.
TTTTTGATTTGGTCTCTCCGTCTTGGTCTAACCCCTCGGTGCTCTTTCACGCTGGCCATTCACTTCAACTTGGAACAAACGGTCTTCGATGGGATTGAGCCTTCGATCTAGGAGTCGCTCCATTTCTCGTAATAAGGCTTGCATGTTTAAGTCGGGACGCTATGAATGGGTTGTCTTGCGGACGATCTTCCACGCTATGATCTTGTGACATTAAAACGTTATTAAAGTAAACCTCACCACAAAAGCTCACAATCTCTCGAAAAGGAAAAGAAGTTGTTTCTCTCACACTCGTGTTTGCACTCGAAATTAGGCTTTTACCTCCACTCTATTGCACTTACAACTCTCGTGCCTTTTACCTCTCTTAACCTTTTCTCGTGAATTCGTAAGCAGATTCGTTAAGGCTTAGTCCTTGGTCTAGGTGGTCGGTTTAAAAGGGTAACAAGTGATTGATGTATTCGGTTTGGGTAGGTGAAAGAATAGGAATTGGGTTAAAAGTGTGGCGATTAGGAAGAGTAGGATAGAAGATGGATCAAAACTATATCAACTCAAAGCTTGACGATCAACTAACAATTGAATTGCATAAATCACTTTTTTTTTTGAATTTTTTTCGAATTTTTTTTCAAACTTGTATAACTTTTTTTGTACTATATCAGCAAACTAAATACAATAGAAGCACTTTTGTACACGATTTTTTTTCCTCTCCCATTGCGTGAATTTTTGTTTTTATAATAACAAAGAACAAACCAATCAAAATGAGAAAACTTCAGATATCGAAATTTTTTTCTATACTTTTTTTTTTTTTCGACCTACCCTGAATGCTCCGCTTCAAACGCCTAAGCTTCTCGCTTTAAGTAGCTCGATACAGATGATACGAACCGCCTCGGAAGAGTCGAGTCGTATTAGTGTGCCCGATCGTCAACAAGAAGTTACGTTAGGTTTAATTGAAAAGGTCGATGAAGGAAAGAAGGGTATTGGTTTTGGGTTCGGATTAGAATAGGTAAGAAGAGTTTGAAAATTCGGGTTTGGAGTCCGAATAGGTATGGATGAAGGAATTGGTTCAATTAGGTAAATGGAGAATGGGGTTGAACAAAAGTGCAAACAAGAACCAATACCGATTTGGTATCGACCCGTTGTTTATAAGCTCTTTAGTTCGGTTTGAATTTAGAAGGAAAACCTCGACCCACTATCTAACAAGATAGGAACCTCGGTATGTTTGAACGCCACACTACGAGTAGTGATAAGTTCGATTCGACAAAGAGCAACAAATGACACACTAGAACGCTAGGAAGGCAATCGAATCTTTGAACGAAATTTGAGAAAAGTTTTGTCTAACAAATTTGGCAGCATAACATTAACAAAAGTCCAAAAGTCCTTTACAAAGTAACACAAGCCACAATTTATAGTGAATGCAAGGGATAGCCGAATAGGCTCTTGAGGTAGCTAAATGGTTTCGAAAATTCCAGAATTTTGATGAAGCTTCCTTGAAGTTTCTTGTGCATGGAGAACGGTAAGGGCAGCTTCTAGATGCCTTGATTCAATAGATAAATTGAATGAATTGTTTGGGAGCTGAAATGCCATCAATAGGTTCGGCCAAATGCTTGAATTTGGAATTAATGCTGCTGCTTGATTCAGCTGAATGTTCATGTGATTAAGGAGCTGTCTAGAGCACTTCAATAGTCTTAGAATGTGAACAAACCGATTTGAACAGCCACACATGTGTGAACAAACAAAATCGAACAGCCCTTGGTGTGAAAGGAATAATCGTGGGTGTGAACAGCCTTAATTTGTCTTGGGCAGCCAATCGGTCTTCTTGAAGAGTTGTAAGGTTTGGCTGAATGGTCACTTAGGGAACACCAAAGATCAGCACACCAATTTTAAATCATCCATGCACCTATGCCGTCCAAGGGGTAATGTACCTACAACATTTAATTCAGCAAATTAAATCCCTTTTAGACACATTAAATTCGCAACATAAATAAAACTTGCACCATAAATTAGGCTAGACATAATTAATCTTTGTAATAGTTAAGACATATTTAATTGGTCCTAATTAATTAAGTACTTAATTTAGAACATAATTAAAACATGTCCAGATTATGACAAATTAATTATTAAAACAAATAACTAATAAAACTAACAGCAACTTAAATGATTTATTCCAGATAATAAACGCAATAATGAAATGAGTGAAACGAGCTCGTTGAGCTAAGTTGTTGAAGTTGAGCTGATTTGAGCTTGAAGGAGTATGCATGGTTTGCTTGGCTTGCTGGTCCAAGAGCTTTCAAGAAGTCCAGCAACGGTTTCACCCCAAACTCTATCAACTAAGGTTGTTGTTGCATCTTTGAATCTCTTTGCTCGAGCTCGGGTGATCGGTCCTACGGGCAATTCGAGAGGATCTTCATTGGCAGCCGACAACTCGGGAGGTGTGGTTGTATCACTTTCCCATATGCCTTTTTGTGGAGACCAATGGAAAAAGCATTAAAGGACATGTTGGTTGATATTTCCTAAGTGGCCATTTGGCCAAAACATGCATGAAGCCTCCTTTCTTCAAGGCTGAACGTCCCACTCTCCAAGAAGCCTTTCAAAGTATTCACACTTAGTTGTCTACTCATATTCGGGTTTCATGTTGTATGCCCATTGGAGTTTCCTCATTCATCCTCCCATTGGTGTTCATTCATTCACATCCTTTTCCTTAACTATGAAGCTGCCTTTTGAAGAACCATTCAGCCGAATTTGGACTTATCTAATTAATGTTTTTTTGTTCTAGATTATTCTAGGATGTTCATGACCGAAATTTACCTAGCTTTTAAGCATTGTTCTATGTCCATTCGGCTACCTACCTCTAGGCTATAAATAGTTGTTTACTTTCATTTGTAAAGGTTGTTGAACTTTGATTATTGTTTCTTTGTTAATGAAACTATTTGGTGAGATTCTTTTCTCCCTAATTTCGTTGAAGACTTGTTGGCTTATCTGGGAAGCCTAGTGGTGTTAACCTATTTTTCTTCTATCCCGAACTTATCAGTATTCATAGCATGGCATTCAAAACTATACCAAGGTTCCTACTTTGCTAAGTAGTGGGTCGAGGTCTACCTTCTTTCATTTGATCACCTTAAAGGCCTATAAGCAATTGGGTCAATACTCTTTAGTATTGGTTCATGCTTGCTTTTGAGTTCCTTTCTTTCCATACTTAAATTTCATATTTTAATCCCTATCTTTGAACCCATTTGATGTAAGCATGCCCGGGGCTTCCACAACTATGAACCAAGATCCTTTCGAGCTTCCAAAAGGTCCCATGACTCGAGTGCACACTAGACGACTCCAAGAAGCTTTAACAACTTTATTGACTCGAATTTGGGATGAAACAAAGCCCTTTGTCTTTATAGAAGCTGGGGTCAAATCTTTAAACACTCATTGCACCTTGTGCAAACCTACTTCAGCTCCTCTCCAGCTACCCGAGCTCAACTTAGCTCCAATCAGCTCACTTGAGCTTGTTTCAGCTCATTTGAGCTCAATTTAGCTTCTTTCCAGCTCATTTCTTTTTCTATTTCAATAAACTAACGTTTTAAATTTATTTTAACTCAATTTGCTACAGCTCAAGCAGAATTACCTAGCTCAAAATCAGTACATTGATAGTTTATGTTTATTTGAGCTAGCCGAATTTAATATGCTAGTTAGTTTTAATTTAATGTGTCCAAATTGGTTAGTTGTTATTTAAGTTGTTTAGCTGCTGTTTAATTATGTCTAAATGAATATATATTTTAATTAATCGTGTTCATTTCCCTTGTAGGTTCAGTAGAATATGGAAGTGCATTTAAGACTAGGTGCATGCGCGGGTTTAATTCAATGAATGAGAAGATTCATGCACGGCTTGGTTCAATGCTTGGGCAGAATCATGTACATGTACATGGACGGCTTGGATACATGCATATGGATTAATGTCATACATTTCCTTTGGACGGCACACATGCATGTATGGAGAGCTGTTCATGAATGGCTAGATTCAAGACCCCTTTTAGTTCCATGCATGACCGAATGTATGTGGGTGATCTATTGGGTTTCCTAAGTACTTATTCGGCCAAGGGCTGCATAATCAATTTCCAAATTCAATTCATGAATGAAGATTAAGAGAAGATGCATGGACAGCAAGTTACAACGAATGGGAGAATGCATCTAGTTCTTGATACATGAACTGTTTGCTGCCCAAATAACTTCCCTAGGTGTCTATTCAGCCAAAAGACACTTCTTTAATGCTCCATTCAATCCATAGACAAATTTAGACAAGCCAATAAGCTGCCATTCATTCATCATCCTTGAAATGGTTTTTCCTTAATCATGAAGCTGCCCATTGGAGTTATATTCAACCGAATGTGGACTTGACCTTATTAATGATTTATTCTAGAATATTCTAATGCATTCTTAGCTAAATTACTTAGCCTTTAAGCTAGTTAATTTGTCCATTCGGCTATCACATGTTAAACTATAAATAGTTTGTTTATTTCATTGTAAAAGGACTTTTTTCCAATTTGTTAATGAAACTCTGTTTCTATCAGGTTGCTTCCTCTCATATCTCGTATTCGAAGACTTATCTGGTTGTGCTAGTGGCGTCTACCGGTCTTGTTTGAACTATCACCATCTTTGATGTGGCATTCACCTATCCTACTATCCATCTTTCTACCTTAACAATATAGGAACCTGTAACGCCCCCATACCCAAGACCATGCTGGAGTCGAGCACGAAGTGTTACTAAACTTAATTCATCAATTAAACAACTTAAACAACTTATTACCAACCATGCATGACAACCAAGTATATGCACATCACCAATATCAAACATAACATAAATAGCTAGATTTATAAGTCAGAATCATTAGCTCACTAAAGACCAATATATTTGGCCAAATTATAATAACACATGTTATAAAATTAGGTCCCTATACATGCCACTCACTTGATAATTCTAGCATATGTGCTTATACTGTCAAAGTGTTGGCTTGATAGTGTGATGCTGCCTCCGACGGTCTCCAACCCTGAGCTAACCTGACAACACTAAAAGAAATGGAAAGGAGGGGGGTAAGCTTTATGCTTAGTAAGCTCACATGAAATAATAATAAGCAATTTACTAACATGCTTCCCACAATAAAATTAACTCATTTGTACATTTACACATGTTCTGGTTAAGCTATTTTCTTGAGTAATAGTAACTAAATCATTTATATTTAGAGTTACAGAACTCCAAATTAAGATCCGTAAATTTTCAAAAAAACTAGACTCATATATCTTTCCACCATAAAATTTTCAAAATTTTTAATCCAGCCAATAAGTACAGTTTATTATTCAAATTCTCCCCTGTTTCGCAGTTTAACAGCTTCGACCTTTCTACAATAAAATTTATTTATCTCATAGTACAAAACTCGGATGATGTTCTCGTTTGTTTTTATCAAAAGTAAACTCATACAAGATTCTAGGCATATAAATTATACCCAAAAATTATTTTTCTATAATTTTTAACAATTTTTCCAAGTCAGAATAGGGGATCTCGAATTCATTCAGACACTGTCTCACAAGAATTCAAATATCACATAATATGAAATTCTTTTCTTCCCTTGTTTCTTTTATGTGAAAATAGACTCAATAAACTTTAATTACATATTTTATTTGAAATTTAATTCAACTTCCACAATTTTGGTAAATTTTCAAATTCATGCATCGTCATGTCCAACACTGCTTTTACTACTAAAGTTCACTTTTGCACAATTTCACTTAATCCATTCCATTTTACCGAGGTTCTTTCAAATATCGAGCATATTGCTCATAAATTCAAATAAACATATACTTGCACTTGTTCATCACATAATCACTTTCACATTTATTTTCACTTAATCGATTTCCGTTGAACTCATTGAATAATAATGTATACACAATCGCCGCATATTTTCTCATTTCCACACTTGTAGTGAAGCTATCTGCACGCATAGTAGCTCGCACTTAGTACTACACATGCGACCAATTATCCCAGTACACGTAGTAGCTCTGCACTTAGTACTACACACGTGACCTAACCATTTGATACACGTAGTAGCCTGCACTTAGTACTACACACGTGATCAAAGTTATCAGGTACGCATAGTAGCCTGCACTTAGTACTACACATGCAACCAACAATTTGGTACACGTAGTAGCCTGCACTTAGTACTACACACGTGACCTCACAATAGCTCATTTGTATCGTTTCTATTCCGAAGGTTCAACCGGGAAATTCCTTACTTTTCAACATTTTACTAAAGTGTCCGTAATCAATTTAAATTCATAACTTACGTCAAATAACCATTTGATAGGCAGCCACATTTCATATGATATCAAAATATATTAACATAAAAAGAATCCATAGATTATTTATATACGAACTTACTCGAAGTGTCGATCTCACTATCCATAGTACCAATTGTCCATTCATAGTATAATAAGACACAACTCAAATATCAAATTAGCTTTTAAGAATTTACATAACATATATCACATATTTCATAATAACAATCTTCATATCATATAAATAACATTAATGATAATAATCATCATATCATATAAATAACATTATATTACTTAAATTGACAATCATGTTACCACATTTACACATGAACTTACCTCGATACAAAATATTAGCAATCGAGCCTATTCCTTGTAAACTTTGTTTTTCCCTCGATCACGACTTGAATCTCGTTTCTCTTGATCTATAATACCAAATTAATTTATTTAATACATACATTCATCAAAACAGCCTTTAATACGAACTTTGGCAAAATTACCATTTTGCCCCCAAACTTTTGCATAATTACACTTTTGCCCCTAGGCTCGGGAATTAAACTTCATCCCTTATTCTTATGTTTTATGACATGCTGATCATTTTTCCCTTCTATGACAACATCAAATTCTCACTCTAACATGCACTTATGACTATTAGGTATTTTACCGATTAAGCCCTTTTACTCGTTTTCACTTAAAACCGAGTAGCACAAGTTGTCTAACATAATTTAAAACCTCATATTCTATCATAAAACACCAAAATACACAAATTTCACCTATAGGTATTTTTCCAAATACGAACCCTGGGTTGAATTATTGCTATCATAAGCTTAATCAAGTTACCGGAATTCCAAAAACGTAAAGAACTTGAAAAACGGGGCAAGAACGGACTTACTATTGAGCTTGGAAAGCTTGAAAACCCTAGCCATGGCTTCTCCCATGCTAATTTCGGCCTCCATATGGAGAAGATGACCATTTTGTGCTATTTTTCCCATTTTATTTCATTTAATATACAAATGACCAAAATGCCCTTACTACTAAACTTTCAAAAAAATTCCATCCATGTCCAATTTTTGTCCACAAACTTCAAAATGGTCTAATTACCATTTAAGGACCTTTGATTTAAAAACTCATAACAATTAAACACTTCTAACATGTAAAACTCAACTTTTGGACTTTTTACAATTTAGTCCTTTTGACCAAATTAAGTGCCCAAACGTCGAAATTTTTGAACGAAATTTTTACAGAATCATTCCGTGAAATCGTAGACCATAAAAATATAATAAAAATAAAATTTTCCTCGTCAAATTTGTGGTCCCGAAACCACTTTTCCGACTAAGCCCAAAATCAGGATGTTACATTTCTCCCCCCCTTTAGGGATTTTCGTCCCTAAAAATCTTACTAGAAAAGTGGTTTTGGTTTTTCAATTGGATTCCTCAATCCTATAATCGATGTCAAAGAACTTTCACTCAGGCTAAACTTTTACTACCTCTCTCTTTAAATTTTACAAACAAAAATCGTAAGTGGTATTCATTTTACAATACTTTTTTCTGAAACTTAATCTCTACTAAAAAGCTTATGTACTCAAAAGTCTGATCCATACCATTATGTTACATATACATTCGCACTAGAACCTTTTCGGATTCAAATAGCAAAACTAGTCAATTCATCTCGGCCTCATACTCTTTATAATTTCACACAGTCCAATTATTTGTCAATTCAACCCTCAGTTACTTTTTATTTCAAGCCTCTTCTGGCTTTCCAAAGAAATCATGATATGAAACTCGGATCTCAATCCGATTAGTGGAGATTAAAATTCCATGATATCTAACATTCATAAAGACATGAAGTCCTATAAATTTGGTGAGTAGACATTTGGGTATACCAGCATAATTTGCATATCTCATAACGTTTAACAAAACTACATATTATTTTCCTCTTTCAAGGACAGGAACGACTCAGACAAGAAAATCCATATTAACCTTTTCTATTTCCATTCTAATTCCCAGACGGCAAAAATAATTCTGATAATTCTTGCTATACATCTTTAAACTTTAACATTTCAAGAATTTATACTCAAGGATAAACAATGATCGTTTCAGCATTTTTTTTTTATACCCAGATTATCTTCATATTATCAATATCAGATATTCTTATTCTCAAGTATGTACATCTCATTAAGTTCATATACTCCATATAGATTGAACAAACAAGTCGACCTTACTCATCCGTAATTGATATTTCAAGAAATTCTCTCTTCTAGTCAACAGAACGATTTAACATGCATCATTCCAAATTCACTCATCATGCTAATCAAAGACCATAACAAATGCATTAGCATAAGTAATACTGATACCTCAACTGAATACATTAACTCTGATTAACTTAATTGAGAAAGGAAATTCACCATACACATTGGAACTTGAAATTTCACCACATTATCAGGATCAATTCAGAGGTATAGTCATATTTGTTATTTATATACATCAATCACAAGCTGAAGGTCATGCTCTATATGCAAGCCATGATTAACAAGTTACAAGATAAAATATCTGGAAAAAACCAAGATAGAGAAATCTGAAACAGAGAAGCCAAGAATAAAGAAATCCAAGATAAAGAAATCCATGATACGAGAATCCAATTTACAAAGATCGCATCGAAGACCGAGAACCGGACTCATAAAATATGAAAGTCCCCAATAGTTTTTTTTCAAAGAAAAGAAATCCGAATAACATCATTCCAAACCACGACAACAAATACAACCTAACTATATGCTTCTCGATATATATAAAATCAATCGAGCAATGATCGGTAGCAATAGAATCATGGCACCATACACAATTTCTCATTGATTCCCAACAGGCGGAATATAACAAAATACCAGAGAAAAACAGAACCATGCAGATTATAATTCAATTAGACTAACAACACATTCATTTAACGTTAAGATCAGGGAACATTTCCTTATTTTGAACATTATTCCTTTAACTATTTCTACCATCCCAAATTCCATAATATTCCCTTCACTAAGTAAACCAGTTCATGGGGGAATTTCAATCAATACATTTCTCGACATCATACCAGGATAGATCGTTTTAAGAAAATTAACTTTTCCGCTAACTGCGATGTTGCAAAAATTAAACAATCTTTCGGTCAATTCGATATCTTTCTAGCTCATGTCTGTACTTATCAACCCATTCTCAATCTCTAATCATGCTTATAACCATTCCATCATTGAACTCTTTGGTTTCTCACCTGGAAACTCATTCAACATAAATCTCAGAAATTTCCCTTATAAAACACCACTTTGATAAGGGGGAGGGGTCGTAGGGCCTCTGACTCAACTCTCATATACAAATGTAACACAGTTTTCATTATAGCAATCATATTTCAATCATGTCATTCATTTCAAGGAACTAACATTCATATTGATTTTACACTCACTTTTTAGTTATCTCATTTAAACAAGTGTACTTATACATTTATTTCAATGTTTCCTAGATAATATTACTTATGCATCCATTAAATCAGACAAGTCAAGATAATATCATATAAGGGCCAAACAAACATGGATAAGTATATCACAGTCTAAACTTTTATCTTACACATCATCATATACATATCATTCAATTATATATATCAATCCAAGCAATTTAATACATTTACTCAAGTTATACGAGCTTACCAATCATAATCATCCCAACCAATATACATGAATATTCATCTTATCAATATTTTTGATAAGTTACTTAAACACATGCATTTGTTCAAATAAATCGATCATATACATCATCGAATTATCTATTAATCATAGATAAACTCATTTCACCATGTACACATTTCATGAATCCTCATTCGTACCTTTTGATGTGAGCATGCCCGGGGCATCTTCGAATGCAAATCAAGATCTAATCGAGCTTCCAAAAGGCCCTATGACTCGAGCTCGAACCAAGCGACGCCTTATCAGCTTTGGTGTTGCGCATTTGGGATGACAACAAGGTCTATGACGTTGGAGGAGCTAAGGATAACTCCTTGAAGACTCCATGCACCATTTTGCAATCCGAATCTCAGCTCCTCTTCAGCTCCCCATGCGCCATTCAGCTCCCATCAGCTCACTTGAGCTCGATTCAGCTCGTTTGAGCTAGAATTCAGCTCGATCTAGCTCATTTCTTTTCATCCCCATAAATTAAGTTTTAATCTAGTTTATAATTAAGATTGCTATAGCTCACGCTGAAACCCCTAGCTCAACTTAGCTCACTAAATGCTTTGACTATTTTTGAGCTAGCCGAATTTACTTCATAAGTTTACTTATAATTATTATATTTAAATTTAATTATTGCTTTTAAGTTATTTAGTTATTAATTTAAATTATGATTTTTATGAATAGTTATATTTTATTTAATTGTGTGTTTAATCCATGTAGGTTAGCCGAATGTGAAAGGTTCATTCATGAAGAGATGCATGAACGGGAAAGTTCAATGAATGAGAAGATTCATGCATGGCCTGGTTCAATGCTTGGGGGAAATTAACTTCATGTACATGGGAGGTTAATTACATGCATGTGGGTTGAGAAGATACATTCACTCTGGACGGCAGACATGCATGAATGAAGAGCATTTAATGAATGTTCATGTACGGCCAGATTCAAGCTCCCTTCTAGTTCAATGCATGGCCAAATGTATGGGGTGAAATACATGAATTGTTTGCTGCCCAAATGACTTCCCTAGGTGTCTATTCGGCCAAGAGACACTTCTTGAATGTTTCATTCATCCCATGGCCGAATTTAGACAAGCTATTGAGTTCCCAAGACTTCACATTCATCCAAGATGCTTTGCTTACAAATGAAGCTGTCCAATGGAGTTCCCATCAGCCGAATCTAGTCCTAGCAAATTAAAGACTTGTTCTAGATTATTCTAGTGCATTCATAGCTGAATTTATTTAGTCTTTAAGCTATTAGTTTGTCCATTCGGCTACTATTTGTTAGCCTATAAATAGTTTGCACATTTCATTGTAAAGGGACTTTTGGCCAATTTGTTTAATGAACATTGTTCTTGTGAGGTTGCTTCCTCTCATATCTCGTACAAGTTTCGAAAGACTTATCTGGCTTGTGCTAGTGGCATCAATTGTCTTGTTTTGAACTTATCACCAATTTTGGTGTGGCATTCACCTATCCATCTATCCATAATTTTTTTCACCTTAATAATATAGGAATCGGGGTGACACTTCTTAGTGTTGAATCATTCCTGATGTTGAGTTCATTTTCCATTCCCGACTTTTAACTTTCTTCCTTGTTAACCCAAACCGAACCATCTATCCTTCATCCATCTTTGCTACCCTTAACCGAACCTATTGCTAAACTTACCCTTCTTGAAACCTTCCGCTAACCCATGCCTTTTCATTCACTTCTAATTCTAAAACTCGAAGCACGAATGACTCTCTCGAATGACGATCGGGCAACTAAGTGAATTCGACTCATCAACCCGATCCGGATCACATCATTTGGTATCAGAGCTTGTAAATCGAAAGGCGCCGAGATTTGTATCAAGATCTAAATAGGTTCGTAGTTGTAAAAAAAATCAGTTGTAATTTTCATTCTCGCTATTGTAATAGTGATATTGTGAAGTATTAAAAAAAATATACGAAATTAAAAAAAATATATACGAAATTAAAAAAAAAGTGTGTGATCAAGATCTGTTCTTTTGGTTTTATATTTTGTTCCGATCTTCAATCTTTCTTTCCATCAACTTCCCCCCCCCCAAACGCCACACTACACCAAAGACTATTTTTCTTTTAGCCTACCCGTACACCGTGACATTCTAACCTTTGTAACCATCTTGAAACCGACCCCAAAGCACCAAGACAAGTCGAAAGAAACAAAATACGAGGTTACGAGAGTAAGCTTGAGTGGAAAAAGGCTAGAGTGCGTGAGAACATTCGAGAGTTTGAAAAAGCCTAAAACGAGTGCAAACACGAGTGGAGTGATCAACAATATTTCTTTCCGAGTGAACTCTTGAGGATTTTGTAGTGAGGACTTTGTGTCATTTTACTTAACAATTTTCCTTTCAGCGATAACATCATGTCTCGCGAAGAATTTGCCGAATCAGAATATCAATATTTGGTGCAAGAAATGCGAAGAATGGTGACAACTAAGTTTGACAAATTGCACGAGAGATTAGATCGTGTGGAGAAAAGAGACCAACGGGCACAAATGTCATCAAGTCAAAAAGTGGATTCGAGAGCATCACGGAGATATACATCCAACTATTACTCAAGAAGAGATTACGATCGAGATTCTTTTTCATCAAGGAATTCAAGACGAAGAGAAGCCGATTTTGATTTTGAATCCTTCCGAGAAGACGTGCGAGATGAAAGATACACCTCTTCAAGAGCTTCAAAGAAAATAGCCACGAAGAGATCTTCACGAAGGATTGTTCGTGAATATGTAAATGATTTTTCTTCTTTTGAACAAAATGATTTTTCTCCTAAATCTTTTGTAACCTCTTGTAGAAAGAAAGCGAGAAAAGAAGAAGACGAAAAGCAAAAAGAGATCAAAAGAAAAGAGAGGCAAGAAAAGATTATGAGAGAAAATGAGAGGATTTTGAATGAAATCGAGAGAAGAAACAAAGAAAAGAGAGAAAAACAAAGAAAAGAAAATGAAAAAGAAAAAGAGATTAAAGAGAAAGAAATTGAAACAAAAGAAACGAGAGTTTCCAAAGAAAAAGATTCGAGTGGAAAAGATGTTAGTGAGCAAGCGAGGATTGTTTCCACTAACCCACTTATTAGTTTTTCTTGCGATTTCTCTTCCCAGGTTTTTGAAGATTCGTGTGACCACTTCCAGCTTCAATACCTTCCCAATGAGAGACGATTTTTGTTCTACAAGAAAGGTAAGAATGAGAAAGACAACCGCCCACTTTTGTCCGAAGGTAAGAGAGGTAAGGACTCTATGATTATTGAGTCACGACCATTTTACTTAAAAACTGCTAATAAAGGTTTTGATGGTTCAATTTCTGAAAGGTCTCAAAATTTTGATTCGGTTAGTTACTGTTCAAATTTTGATGTTAATGACCTTGTCACAAGAAGAACCACAAAAAATTTGTCTTATGCCATGTTTAACTTTCTGTTGAGTTGGTTTTGCCTATGCAAATCGTAGTGGTGTGTGATAAAAGTTTTGCACATAAAAATTTTGATGTGTTTGAATTCTTAAGCTCTTTGAATATATGTGCTAAACCTTTTTTCTTAAACATGCCTATTCAATTGGTTTGTGATGATTTTGAACTTTTGAAAGGAGACATGTACACAACTTCTTTGTTCAACATATGTGTTCAAAGGTTTTCGCATACAATGAATAACCCGTTTGATTTTGTCATTCAAGAGAAATCTTTAAATTTTTGTACGAAGTTTCCATGTATTGATCTGCCTATTCGATTGAGTTTTGTGAAGTATGAATGTTTGCATTTTCGTCTGCCTAAACCTTCTTTGTTCTACTTTTGTGATTTATTTGAGAAATTGAAATTCTTGCTGTATTTTGGGATAAGTGATCAAAATCGAGTGTTTAAGCCTGGACCTAGCCACTTTAAGTTGTTACCAAGTGAAGGTAAGCATCATAATTTCCATGTAGATAAATTTGTTGTACCTTTTCATCCATTGCGAATTTTATCTTTATTTCTGAAAATAAATCTTGTGGTTAGTTTACAAAGTCAAAATCAAGCCTTTGATTCTGGAATTTTTTTTTTTAAACCCAGAATTGATTCATGCGATCAACTTGTGAATAGCATCTCAATTTGTCCTTTTAAGTACATTATCCATGGTGACCTTGGCATCTTCCATCTTTGTGGTAATTTCATTTTGAAGAGCGCGAGTTACTTATTTGATTTTTCACCTTTTCAGGTTTATTCGAGTTCAAAGTATCGATTACATTACCTTGCTAAGGAGCGAAGGTTTGTTTTGCGCAAATGAGGTAACATCGAACTAACATCATGTAACTTCCAAGTTAATCAAGGTAAGTCAACAATATCTTTGTTTTGTTTGAAATATGAAGAAAACGGTGTTGTTGATGATGGCTTTGTGGAAGGTGGTCATATTGTTCATCCTACTACTGTAAGTCCATTTAATCGAATACGGCAAGGTGAGATTGTTCAAATCAAAAAGCCAAGTGAATATGTCCTTTGTTTTGATCCATTTGGAATGTTGTGGTTGAAACGAGGAATGCATTCTTGTTTGCTAAATTGCATGATTAATCATTCCCTATTTTCATTTTATTCAATTGATCATATTGATGACAAATCAAAATTGTGCGATAATGTGAAGTATCCATGTTATGAACGAATAAAATTCTTGCCATTATGACCTTTGGGCTAAATTTTACATGTACCATCCGAATTTAAATACTTTCCACTTGTCATTGCCAAAATTGGTAAGTCAATTCGGTAAGATAAGATTCGTCTTTTGCTCAACATTCAAGTTATCTATTGATTTTTATTGTCTTAACCCTCTGCTACTTATTTATGATGGTGATGTGTTAACTTATCCATTGGTGAATTAATTTCAAGTTTGCTTGATATCCTTTGTCCCATTCGACCGAGGAAAACCAAGCAAGAAAAAATATTGTCCTTTAGACAAACAGTTCGACTTAAGGACAAGTCGCTTTGAAGACGAGGGGAATGATGTGAGCACACTTGGGGCATCTTCGAATGCAAATCAAGATCTAATCGAGCTTCCAAGAGGCCCTATTACTCGAGCTCGAACCAAGCGAATTCAGGACGCCTTATCAGCTTTGGTGTTGCGCATTTGGGATGACAACAAGGACTATGATGTTGGAGGAGCTAAGGATAACTCCTTGAAGACTCCATGCACCATTTTGCAATCCGATCTCAGCTCCTCTTCAGCTCCCCATGCGCCATTCAGCTCCCATCAGCTCACTTGAGCTCGATTCAGCTCGTTTGAGCTAGAATTCAGCTCGATCTAGCTCATTTCTTTTTCATCCCAATAAATTAAGTTTTAATCTAGTTTATAATTAAGTTTGCTACAGCTCATGCCGAAACCCCTAGCTCAACTTAGCTCACTAAGTGCTTTGACTATTTTTGAGCTAGCCGAATTTACTTCATAAGTTGGCTTATAATTATTATGTCTAAATTTAATTATTGCTTTTAAGTTATTTAGTTATTAATTTAAATTATGATCTTTATGAATAGTTATATTTTATTTAATTGTGTGTTTAATCCATGTAGGTTAGCCGAATGTGGAAGGTTCATTCATGAAGAGATGCATGAACGGGAAAGTTCAATGAATGAGAAGATTCATGCACGGCCTGGTTCAATGCTTGGGGGAAATTAACTTCATATACATGGGAGGTTAATTACATGCATGTGGGTTGAGAAGATACATTCACTCTGGACAGCACACATGCATGAATGAAGAGCATTTAATGAATGTTCATGTACGGCCAGATTCAAGCTCCCTTCAAGTTCAATGCATGGCTGAATGTATAGGGTGAAATACATGAATTGTTTGCTGCCCAAATGACTTCCCTAGGTGTCTATTCGGCCAAGAGACACTTCTTGAATGTTTCATTCATCCCATGGCTGAATGTAGACAAGCTATTGAGTTCCCAAGACTTCACATTCATCCAAGATGCTTTGCTTACACATGAAGCTGTCCAATGGAGTTCCCATCAGCCGAATCTAGTCCTAGCAAATTAAAGACTTGTTCTAAATTATTCTAGTGCATTCATAGCTGAATTTATTTAGTCTTTAAGCTATTAGTTTGTCCATTCGGCTACTATTTGTTAGCCTATAAATAGTTTGCACATTTCATTGTAAAGGGACTTTTGGCCAATTTGTTTAATGAACATTGTTCTTGTGAGGTTGCTTCCTCTCATATCTCGTACAAGTTTCGAAAGACTTATCTGGCTTGTGCTAGTGGCGTCAATCGTCTTGTTTTGAACTTATCACCAATTTTGGTGTGGCGTTCACCTATCCATCTATCCATAATTTTTTTCACCTTAACAATATAGGAATCGGGGTGACACTTCTTAGTGTTGAATCATTCTTGACGTTGAGTTCGTTTTCCATTCCCGACTTTTAACTTTCTTTCTTGTTAACCCAAACCGAACCATCTATTCTTCATCCATCTTTGCTACCCTTAACCGAACCTATTGCTAAACTTACCCTTCTTGAAACCTTCCGCTAACCCATCCCTTTTCATTTACTTCTAATTCTAAAACTCGAAGCACGAATGACTCTCTCGAACGACGATCGAGCAACTAAGTGAATTCGACTCATCAACCCGAGCCAGATCACATCACCTTTCCAAGTTTCAGTTCGTCATGACTATACTTTACTCGAACATTTTAGCATCACATTCAACATGGTCGGTGTAGCTCGGTTGGAGAGTAACTTTGTCTAAACAAAATGACTCTCATTTCGTGTGGGAAGACATCACACTATTACGGATCGGTGACATGTATAGTTGGACTTTTACACATGCTAGATTAGTCCGAGAATCGACTAAACCATAGCTCTGATACCATTAAATGTAACGCCCCCATACCCGAGACCATCGCTGGAGTCGAGCACAAAGTGTTACTAAACTTAATTCATCAATTAAACAACTTAAACAACTTATTACCAACCATGCATGACAACCAAGCATATGCATATCACCAATATCAAACATAACATAAATAGCTAGATTTATAAGTCAGAATCATTAGCTCACTAAAGACCAATATATTTGGCCAAATTATAATAACACATGTTATAAAATTAGGTCCCTATACATGCCACTCACTTGATAATTCTAGCATATGTGCTTATACTGTCAAAGTGTTGGCTTGATAGTGTGATGCTGCCTCCGACGGTCTCCAACCCTGAGCTAACCTGACAACACTAAAAGAAATGGAAAGGAGGGGGGTAAGCTTTATGCTTAGTAAGCTCACATGAAATAATAATAAGCAATTTACTAACATGCTTCCCACAATAAAATTAACTCATTTGTACATTTACACATGTTCTGGTTAAGCTATTTTCTTGAGTAACAGTCACTAAATCATTTATATTTAGAGTTACGGAACTCCAAATTAAGATCCGTAAATTTTCCAAAAAACTAGACTCATATATATTTCCACCATAAAATTTTCAAAATTTTTACTCCAGCCAATAAGTACAGTTTATTATTCAAAGTCTCCCCTATTTTGCTGTTTAACAGCTTCGACCTTTCTTCACTAAAATTTATTTATCTCATAGTACAAAACTCAGATTATGTTCTAGTTTGTTTTTATTAAAATTAGACTCATACAAGATTATAGGCATATAAATTATACCCAAAAATTATTTTTATATAATTTTTAAAAAATTTTCCAAGTTAGAACAGGGGATCTCAAATTCATTCAGACACTGTCTCACAAGAATTCAAATATCACATAATATGGAATTCTTTTGTTTCCCCTGTTTCTTTTATGTGAAAATAGACTCAATAAAATTTAATTACATATTTTATTTGAAATTTAATTCAACTTCCACAATTTTTAGTAAATTTTCAAATCCATGCACTGCTGCTGTCCAACACTGTTTTACTACTAAAGTTCACTTTTGCACAATTTCACTTAATCCATTTCATTTTACCGAGGTTCTTTCAAATATCGAGCATATTGCTCATAAATTCAAATAAACATATACTTGCACTTGTTCATCACATAATCACTTTCACATTTATTTTCACTTAATCGATTTCCCGTTGAACTCATCAGAATAATAACAGATACACAACTACCTGCATATTTTCTCATTTCCACACTTGTAGCTGAAGCTATCTGTTACGCATAGTAGCCTGCACTTAGTACTACACATGCGACCAATTATCTGGTACATGTAGTAGCCTACACTTAGTACTACACACGTGACCTAACCATTTGATACACGTAGTAGCCTGCACTTAGTACTGCACACGTGATCGAAGTTATCAGGTACGCATAGTAGCCTGCACTTAGTACTACACATGCGACCAACAATCTGGTACACGTAGTACCCTGCACTTAGTACTACACATGTGACCTCACAATAGCTCATTTGTATTGTTTCTATACCGAAGGTTCAACCAGGAAATTCCTCACTTTTCAACATTTTACTAAAGTGTCCGTAATCAATTTAAATTCATAACTTACATCCAATAACCATTTGATGGGCAGCCACATTTCATATGATATCAAAATATATTAACATAAAAAGAATCGATAGATTATTTATATACGAACTTACTCGAAGTGTCGATCTCACTATCCATAGTACCAATTGTCCATTCATAGTATAATAAGACACAACTCAAATATCAAATAAACTTTTAAGAATTTACATAACATATATCACATATTTCATAATAACAATCTTCATATCATATAAATAACATTAATGATAATAATCATCATATCATATAAATAACATTATATTACTTAAATTGACAATCATGTTACCACATTTACACATGAACTTACCTCGATACAAAATATTAGCAATCGAGCCTATTCCTTGTAAACTTTATTTTTCCCTCGATCACGACTTGAATCTCGTTTCTCTTGATCTATAATATCAAATTTATTTATTTAATACATACATTCATCAAAACAGCCTTTAATACGAACTTTGGCAAAATTACCATTTTGCCCCAAACTTTGCATAATTACACTTTTGCCCTAGGCTCGGAATTAAACTTCATCCCTTATTCTTATGTTTTATGACATGCTGATCATTTTTCCTTCTATGACAACATCAAATTCTCACTCTAACATGCACTTATGACTATTAGGTATTTTTACCGATTAAGCCCTTTTACTCGTTTTCACTTAAAACCGAGTAGCACAAGTTGTCTAACATAATTTAAAACCTCATATTCTATCATAAAACACCAAAATACACAAATTTCACCTATAGGTATTTTTCCAAATACGAACCCTAGGTTGAATTATTGCTAGCATAAGCTTAATCAAGTTACCGGGATTCCAAAAACGTAAAGAACTTGAAAAACGGGGCAAGGACGGACTTACTATTGAGCTTGGAAAGCTTGAAAACCCTAGCCATGGCTTCTCCCATGCTAATTTTGGCCTCCATATGGAGAAGATGACCATTTTGTGCTATTTTTCCCATTTTATTTCATTTAATATACAAATGACCAAAATGCCCTTACTACTAAACTTTCAAAAAAATTCCATCCATGTCCAATTTTTGTCCACAAACTTCAAAATGGTCTAATTACCATTTAAGGACCTTTGATTTAAAAACTCATAACAATTAAACACTTCTAACATGTAAAACTCAACTTTTGCACCTCTTACAATTTAGTCCTTTTGACCAAATTGAGTGCCCAAACGTCGAAATTTTTGAACGAAATTTTCACGAAATCTTTTCGTGAAATCGTAGACCATAAAAATATAATAAAAATGAAATTTTTCTCGTCGAATTTGTGGTCCCAAAACCACAGTTCCGACTAAGCCCAAAATCAGGATGTTATAGAACCGGTGTGACACTCTTTAGTGTTGAATCGCTCCTGACGTTATGTTCTACATTCCATCCCTCATCCTTGTTATTCTTTCTTGTTATTTCCAAAATCCCATCAACTACTCGACACCCATCTTTGCTTCTCTTAGTCAAACTTATCACAACATACTTACCCTTTGAAGTCTAATTGCTTTAATCCAGCCTATCCATCCTTGATACGATCCGCCTCGAAAGAGTCAAGTCGTATTAGTGTGCTCGATCGTCAACAAGAAGTTACGTTGGGTTTAATTGAAAAGGTCGAATGAAAGAAGGAAGGATATTGGTTTTGGGTTCGGATTAGAATAGGTAAGAAGAATTTGAAAGTTCGGGTTTGGAGTCCGAATAGGTATGGATGAAGGAATTGGTTCAATTAGGTAAGGGGGAATTGAAGAAATGGAATAGTCGGTTTAGGTTCAATTGGTAAATGGAGAAATGGGGTTGAACAAAAAGTGCAAACAAGAACCAATACCGATTTGGTATCGACCCGTTGTTTATAAGCTCTTTTAGTTCGGTTTGGAATTTGTAAATGAAAACCTCGACCCACTATCTAACAAGATAGGAACCTCGGTATGTTTGAATGCCACACTACGAGTAGTGATAAGTTTAGTTTCAACAAAGAACAACGGTTGACACACTAGACGTTAGGAAGCCAATCGAATCTTTGAACGAAATTTGAGAAAAAGTTTTGCCTAACAAATTGCACATAACATTAACAAAAGTCTCAAAAGTTCTTTACATAAAAAAATAACAAGTATTTATAGGCCTAAACTCTAGGTAGCCGAATGGCTTTTCATGCTTACAAATTAAGTAAAAGAAAATTCTAGAAAATTAATCCTTAATGTGCATGACTAGATTCTGCTATGGAACATGAATTGTGAATGCTTCATGTTTAAGAAATGACAGGTGAATGAATGAAGCTCCAAGGGACACTTGCTAGGTTCGGCCTCCCTTGTTTAATGAAGCAATTAAGTGGCAACCTTTAGCCAAAAATCATGAATTAAATGGTGTAACTCCAAGGGCCAAAATAGGTGTGAATGCCGTAACCTGAAGAGTCCATAGGTGTGAACATGGTGAACCAAAAGGACTTGTTGTGTGAACACAATGTGAATGGAATGTAGAGGTTCATGGAGGAAGTCATTCGACCAACCATCTCATGCATGTATTATGTCCCTTTGACCGAATAGTCACTTGTGTAGATGAAAAGGTAGCACAACATTCATGGCTCTTGGTCATTCATGAACCTTTGGAATTAATGTACCTTGCCATTCATGCATTCCACCGATTCATGCATCTTGAGTGTCCATGCACCTTAGCCGTCCATGCACCCTCCAAAAGACATGTTGCTTCAAGCTCCATACATCCATTGAGTTTCTACAAGAAAATGTGCAGAATTAATTCAAGCTAATGTGAACACAAATGTAAACATTAAATTCGGTTATGACAATTTAATTAATATCAATAGACACTTTTAAGACATATTTAATAAAACTAATGAACTAAATTTAATATGTGGTTTATTAATTAACTAATTAATGAACTTATTAAATAAAAATTTAATAGCGATCAAATGAAGTCAAAGTAGTCTTCATGAGCTAGAATTCAACTCATGAGCTAAAACCGAGCTGGACTTGGACCCATGAGCTGGTAGTGAGCTGGACCCGAGCTGGTGAACTGGAAGTGAGCTGGTGGCGAGCTCGATGAGTTGAGCTGGACTTGCAGGTAGTTGCATGGTGAGTTCAAGGAACTGGAATCAGCTTTCTCGGAGCGTCCTAATGGCGTTTCAATCCAAATTTGAGCTACAAAAGCTGTGATGGACTCCTTAAACTTCTTGGCCCGAGCTCGAATAACAGGACCTTGTGGTAGCACCATAGAATCCTCGCTCGAACTAGCTGAACCATGGGGCGAGATCACATCAATCCTACTTTTGCTACAAAGACCAGATCGTGAATGACTCGTCTCGTCTACAATTGGGAACATCGTGAATTCGACTCCATCACCCGAGCTAGATCACATCATTTGGTATCAGAGCTTGAAAAAAAGAAGCGTTGACTTTTGTATCAAGATCGAAATAGGTTCGTTGTGAAAAAAATATCGAATTAAAAAAAATTTCAAGTTGTATTTCAATTTTGTTCATTTTAATAGCATTATTTTGGAAGTAAAAACAAAGAAATTTTAATAGCATTATTTTGGAAGTAAAAACAAAGAAAAATAAGTGAAGTTTTCAAGTTCTCTTCTCTGCCGTTATACAAATTGTCTTGATCGTCAAAGTATCCATTTCATCAACTTTTTAACCCCCTCCATTCCAAAACGGCACACTACACCAAAATTTTTTTTTCTTTTAACCTACCTTACACGTGACATTCTACCCTTGTAACCATTTTGAAGCCGGTCCCAAAGCACTAAGACGAGTCAAAAAAACAAAATACGAGGTTACGAGAGTAAGCATGAGTGGTAAAAGGCTAGATAGTGTGAGAGCATTCGAGTGTGGAAAAGCCTAAACGAGTGAAAACACGAGTGGAGTGTTCATCCATTTTTCTTTTCCAAGTAAACTAGTGAGGTTTTGTGGTGAGGTGTTTATTTCTATTGTTTCTTTTTTGAGTGAACTAGTGAGGTTTTATGGTGAGGTGTTTATTTCTATTTTGTTTTAACAATCTTTTTTTCAGCAACTAATCATGTCTCGAGAAGAGATTTTAGGTTTTGAACTTCTAGACTTCTTGAAAGAAATGGATCGCTTGTTCAATAGGAAACTAAAACCCCTCCAAGAATAATTGGTTCATGTTGAAGAGCGAGGCCATCGAGCAAGAGCCGAACGGAAGCAAATTTCGCTAAGTCGAGACATGGAGTTAAGATCATCACGGCAACACCCTTCCCATGACTACTCGAGAAAAGATTCATGTCGTGATCCCTATTCGTCAAGGATTTCGAGACAAAGTGCCCTATATTGTGACTCCTACTCAATGAGGAATTCAATTAGAAAGTGAAAAAACTTTGAGTCCAAGGTCTTTCAAGATGATCAAAGAGAAGATAGATATATTTCTTCAAGAACTTTAAAGAAAACATCCATAGAGAATCCATCACGAAGAGACGAACAATTTTCTTTTGTAAATGCTTTTCCTTACGCCCATCAAAAAATTTGCCATCCTAATTCTTTATTGTTGTCTTCCTCTTGTAATGAAAAAATGAAAGAAAAAGAGTGTGAAAGAAAGTAAAAAGAGAATGAGAAAAAGAAAAATGAAATTGAAATTGAAAAAGAAAGTGAAAAAGAAAAAGAAATTGAGATCGAGAGTGAAAAAGAATGTGAGAAGAAAAAGAAAATTGAAAATTGAGTTTGAAGAGAGAAAAGATATTGAGCAAGAAACGGTGTTGTCGATGAAAAAGAAATGAGAAAAAAAGATGCAAGAAAACAACAAAAAGTGAGGAGTGTTCCTACTAACCTACGCATGAGATTTCCTCATGTTGTTCTTTTTCAGGTTCTTGAAGATCCAAGCAAAGAATTTCGACTTCAATACCTTTCCGAGGAGAAAAGGTTTACGTTGATAGAAAGAGGTAACATTTTCAACGATCCTCGTTTGCCTTTGCCAAAAGGTAAGCAAGGTATGAGTTTTGAAGTTTTCAAAACACATCAGCCTCATTCGATTGTTGACGGAAACTTTGTTATTGTTTTGGGTTTTGAAAAGCACTTGTACCATGGCATGGTTGATTATTCTTTCTTGATTAGTAATGATTTGTTTGTTTCAAGTGTTGATAACAAAAACGTTAGTCATAAAGAATGTGTTGTTGACGAGTATGTTGGTGAAGTAATCATTAATCAGCAATCGCAAGGTTTGGTTATGCAAGATAATGAGCTATATAAACCTTTCTGTTTGCTTGATTGTGGAGAAAATGTGTGGATGAGATTTGAAGCATATGAATTTTTTAAAACATGCATGTCTAATTTGCAAATTATTCGAATGTTTGATAACTTGTTGACGTGTAAAATGCCTAGTTCGTTTGATTGTGATGGTGGTGTAACGTTTCTTCTTTGTTGTGTAAATTCTGCATGCCTGTGTCAGTTTGATTGAGCGGGACTTGAGTTTTATGATTGTTTAAATGATTGCTTGACAACATTATCTTTAAATAACATACGTGGGACATTGGAAATCAAGAAACTCTTATTGCATATTGAATCAAGTGACCAAGCTCATGTGTTCAAACCTGGAATTTGTCATTTTGATTCTATATGTGGAAAAATCAAGCATCCTAAATTTTGTGCGACCAATTTATGTTTGTTTGATGCTTGGAGTATGATTAAGGAAACCAAATTTAAAGATTCTGATTATAACTTAAAATTGTTCCTTGTTCATTCTATGTTGTTGGTTATAAAATTCTTGACTCATCATGAAAAGATAAGACTCATTGATGTTTTTGAATTACGACAATCGAAGTTGCATGTTGTTGAGAAAGTTGCTAGTGACATAGCTTCCAAAAGACCTCCTTATTTTGTTTGGTTAACTGTTACTCTCAGATTGTGGATTTTGTTGTAAATTGAGGCATGAAGAGTTGTTTACATGATGTGCATGCTTATAACTTTAATTTATTTTATTTTCCTACCATGTTGCCATCTAAGAAATATGTAAGTCAGCAAGAAATGGTAAGATAAACTTCCATGTCATTGTGATACGATCCACCTCGGGGTGAGTCGAGTCGTATGCGAGTTTGCCCGATCATCTACGAGAAAGTATCGTTCGGCTCTTTTAAAGAAGATGTTTTTAGGTTAAATAATGCGAAAGCTTTTTAAAATGGGTTTGAGGATGGGTTTGAAATATGAATATTAAAGGTTCGGTTTTAAAAGAAACAAAAAAATGAAAATAGATTGAAGGTAGTTTAATAAATGATGGTTATGGAAGATGGTGAACTTAAAAGCAAGTAAGAACCAATATTAGGAAATATTGACCCAAGTACTTATACGCTTTCAAGGTGAAAATGAAAATGATAGAACCTCGACCCACCACTTTAACAAAGTAGGAACCTTGGTATATGGGTGAACGCCACACTATTTGATAGTGATAAGTTCAGGATAGTGAAGAACAGGGTTGACACCACTAGGCTTCCTAGATAAACCAATGAAGTCCTCAACGAAATATGAGAGAAAGAAATCTCACAAATTCCATGAAAGTTTAACAAAGTTTCATTAAGTGAAAAGTCTATCCTCTTACAAATGAAATAACATATATTTATAGCCTAAATAAAAGTAGCCGAATGGACAAGCTTAGAAGCTAAGAAATTCGGCCATAAACACCTAGATAATTCTAGAAGAAAAATCATGAATATCCATGAATGTGCAGCCCTTTAATTTTCCATCATCCCCCTTGGCCGAATGAAGCTTTAATGCACCTTGAATACTTGAATGGTTAGCTTGAAAATGCATGGATCATGCATGAAACGTCCCAATGTATGTTCCTCCATAAATTCGGTCCATGAACCTTCAAAAACATGAACATTAAATAGCCCTACTTGCATGAACGTCTCCAATACATGTACTCCCTTAAATGCTGTCCGTTGAACATGCACCTCTTCATACATTGCACCAAGCCCTACATGAACTTGCATTAATTTCCTTCCATGCATGAATGTGTGCCGTCCAAAGGGATTGGATCTTCTAGATACATTCATGCATGAATCTTCATCATTCATGTAACCTGTGCATTTGAACCCAAACATTCATGTATTTTGTGTATTCATGTATTTGACAAATACATGAACTTGTAAACACCTTGAATCTGGTCATGCATGCACCTAATTAAATGTTGTTCATTCATGCATGTGGGATGTCCAAAAGAGATGTTTCTTCAAGCATTCATTGCAAGGTCTATGAGCATTGCACCTACAAGAAATAAAACAATTTATAAGACATCATGTGAACACACATAAATTCAGCACAATGTGAACACATTTAAGATATGTGATATCTATGACATATTAATAAAAAATATTAATATAAAACAAATTTAATGCTTAAATAAATATATTCAAATTTTATTTAATCCATTAAAGTCAAAAATCGGTTTTGAGCTAAAATGAGCTAAGCTTTAGCCCTTGAGCTAAAGTTGAGCTGAGGTTAAACTCCTAAGCTGAAGTTAAGCTAAGGTTTAGCTCGTGAGTTGAAAATGAGCTAGAAGTAAGCTCGGTTTAGCTCAGGCAACTAGATTGCGCTCGAATGAGCTGGATGGAGCTCGTGGAGCTGGAAACGAGCTGGGATTAGCTTGCCAACATGTCACAGCTCGACTAGGGAGACTTGTTCGAAGTGGTTTGCTGGGCGCGCTCACATCAAGGCCATGTCACACGCCCGTGTTCCCCAATTTCATCCCGTGTGATTCGCAAATTTCAAATTTGGGCGCGTCTGATATTTAGTACATGCCTATGTTCCTTGGGCGGTGGGTTCACACGGCCGTGTCACACGACTGTGTCTAGGTTTGTTCGCTTCTCCCACGCCCGTGTGTGCAAGCGCCACGCCTGTGTTAATTTAACAGGTTCGACCACTGGTGTTAGACACGGGCATGTCGCACACCCGTGCTAGTTTCTCAATTTCAACCACGGGTCTTCCACACGGGTGTGTCGCATGCCCGTGTTGTTTTGGCAGGCTTGACCACGACCATATCGCACGGCCGTAGCATTTAATCATAGCTCGTGTTGGGGAAATCTTTTGCCCTATTTTCATACAGCCTTATGCACCCCCTTGTGCTTGGCCGTGTCTTTGTGAAAACACCTGTATTCAAGATTTCTATTAGTAAGTTAGGAGTTAAATACCAAAATTTAAAGAAATTAATATTGTTAGTGCTCGGGTTGCCTCCCGAGAAGCGCTTATTTATAGTCTAAGCTCGACTTACCTCTTCAATGAATGGTCATGGTGGTTTGAGGAGTTTATACTCCTCATTCCTGCTATCAATATCATCAAAATAAGGTTTTAAGCGGGTGCTGTTTACCTTAAAAGTGTCGAACTTGGGATGACTCACCTCCACCGTACCAAATGGAAAAATACTGAGTACCGTTAGCGGGAGTTCCTCATTCGGTGTGGTAGTGACAATGTAGGGATCTGCAGCATCAAATAAGACCTTATCACCAACCTTAAGTTGATTTGGAGAGGTATCGGGCTCGTTTTGGCATAGTTTTAGTTTGTCGGGTGTTCTTGGTTTGTGCGTCCGCCATACATCGAGTTCCTCGATTTGTAGTCTTCGATCTTCATGAACAGGTCCTCTACTATTGCTTGAGAATGACTCGTGTGCTTCCTTCAGACTCATTTTCTGCAAAGTAGGTTGCACCATATTGTTAGGTTTAGTAAAATGGTTTAAATGATCACCTTCAATTCCTGATGTGTTGCCAGAATTGCGAGCTTGAAGGGTGATTGTTTCATCTCCCACCCGGAGTGTGAGTTCACCTGTGCCAACATCAATGATGGTTTTAGCAGTTGTTAAAAAGGGCCTTCCTAAAATTAAGGGAGTGTTGCTATCCTCTTCTATGTCTAGAACAATAAAGTCAACTGGAAATATAAATTTATCGATTTTAACTAGCACAACTTTAATAATACCCCTAGGGAATCTTATAGTTTTATCTGCTAATTGAATGCTCATCCTAGTCTGTTTGGGTTTCCCAAGACCTAATTGCTTAAACATTTTGTAAGGCATGACATTGATACTAGCCCCTAGATCAGCCAATGCATAATTAACGTCTAAACTACCAATTAAGCAAGGAATCGTAAAACTCCCTGGATCTTTTAGTTTGTTGGGTAGTTTATTTTGGAGAATGGCCGAGCAAACTGCGTTCAGCTCCACATGCAATGCCTCGTCCAACTTTCACTTATTTGCTAAAAGCTCCTTTAAAAATTTCATTACGTTTGGCATCTGCAATAGAGCTTCAATAAACGGTAAGTTAATATGTAATTTTTTTAAGAGTTTAAGGAATTTACCAAATTGTTCATCTAAGCGGTCTTTCCTTGTCACGTTGGGGTATGGCACATGAGGTTTATATTCAACAGTCACTGGTTTGTTTTTATTATAATCTACCTCACCTTGACCTTTGCTTACCACAGTTTCTTACCTCAGTTCTGGTCTAGGCTCAATGACTCCTTCGTTATCTTGAATATTAATTGCGTTGAGCTGTTCCCTTGGGTTGGGTTCAGTATTACTTGGCAAGCTACCTTGTGGTCGTTTGGAGATTAGTTTGGACAGCTGGCCTATCTGAGTTTCGAGCCGTTGGATCAACGTTTGTTGATTTTTAAGTGCTGTCTCAGTATTCTGAAAATGATTTTCTGACATCAAAATAAACTTTGAGAGCATCTCTTCAAGGTTTGGCTTCTTTTCATGTTGGTAGGGTGGTTGTTGGTAGCTGGAGAATGTTGTGGTCTTTGATTTCCTTGATCGGCCCACAAAAAATTGCGGTGGTTCCTCCAACCTGCATTATAAGTGTTACTATAAGGATTGTTTTGAGGTCGAGGATTATTACCCATGTAATTTAATTGCTCGTTATCCATGTTATGGCCATAAGGTTGGTATTCCGAATGGTTTGTTCCACCACTACTTGCTTCGCACTGCATTACTAGGTGGACCTGTGAAGAATTAAGAAAACCATCAATCTTTTTATTTAAGAGTTCTACCTGATTAGAGAGCATGGTGACAGAATCGACGTTATAAACGCCGGCTGTTTTCGTTGACTTTGTCCTCATGACTTGCCACTGATAGTTATTCAGTGACATCTCTTCTATAAACTCATAGGCATCTTCTGGTGTTTTATTATTGATGGTTCCGCCCGCCGCTGCGTCAACCATTTGTCGAGTCGAAGGATTCAGACCATTGTGAAATGTTTGTACTTGGAGGCAAAGAGGTAACCCATGGTGAGGGCACCTTCTCAAAAGGTCCTTGTATCTCTCCCATGCATCGTAGAGTGTTTCTAAATCCATCTGCACAAAAGA
Organism: Gossypium arboreum; assembly: GCF_025698485.1. Lineage (NCBI taxonomy): Eukaryota > Viridiplantae > Streptophyta > Magnoliopsida > Malvales > Malvaceae > Gossypium > Gossypium arboreum. The sequence goes on along the minus strand of NC_069077.1, from coordinate 73,270,840 downwards.
AGAGATATCATTATGTAATTTAGCCGTTTTAGCCGATGAAAAATATTTTAGTAAAAATTTTTTGGTCATTTGTTCCCAAGTAGTAATTGATCCTCGTGGTAACGAGTTCAACCACTGTTTAGCTTTGTTCTTCAATGAAAGGGGAAACGACCAAAGATGAATGACATCATCAGAAACGCCATTTATTTTAAATGTATCGCATAGTTCCAAAAAGTTGGCTAAATGAGCGTTGGGATCCTCATCCTGCAAACCATCAAACTGAACAAATTACTGTATCATTTGAATAGTGTTAGGTTTTAATTCAAAAGTATTTGCGGCTACAGCAGGTCTAACTATGCTCGATTTAGTTCCTGTTAAAGAGGGTTTAGCATAATCATACATAGTGCGTGGAGCAGGATTTTGATTAACCGCAATTGCAGGAGGTAGTGGATTGCCATGGTTTTCAGCCATCTCTTTGGTTGGGGGTTGAGTATCTTATTCTTGCTCGTTCTCCGTGTATCTTAAGCTTCACCTTATTTCTCTTCAGTTTCTATGTATCGTGTGATCGATTTCTTCGTCAAAAAGTAATGGTCCCAATGGGTTTCTTCTAGTCATAAACTATAAAAACCTGCCAAGAGAAGGAAAAAGTAAGTTAATAAATAATAATAAAATTAAATTAAATTGCAAGAAAAATAAATGGCTAAAGTAATAAAAATTAAGCGTTCCTAATATCTTAGTTCCCCAGCAACGGTGCCAAAAACTTGATAGCGTTGTTTCGTGATAGGTTTTAAATATTTATAATTAATCGTTCTTGAAACTAACTATTATCACGATGTAGGCAAGTGTACCTATCGAACAGTAGTATAGTTTTAGCAAGACTGGATTGTCGAACCCAAAGGAACTAAAAGTACTAGTAATGACTGTCTTTTTATTATCTAGCCTAAGAATAATGGGATTTTGTTTTTAACTAACTAATTATCTAAACTAAGAACTCACAGAGAATAGAATTGGGGAAAGTCTTTTGGGAAAATCGATTGAATGAAGACAATACCTAAACAAAAATCCACCTAGACTTCACTTATTATTCTGGCTCCAAATCAGACAATTTACTCATTCAACTTGTTCCGTAGAGATCCCTAAGTTATGTTATTATCCCTATTCAAGACTAATAACGTCTAATCCTTAAATTGAATAACTGAGACTTTTCTCTAATTAACACTCTAGGGTTGTGTTAACTCGATCTATGGATTCCCTTATTAAGTTTCACCCTAATCCGGCAAAATCTTGTCACCCTATGTCTAGGCGCGCAATCAACTTCGCTTAATTATGATAAATGTACTCTTAGACAGGGTCTATTCCTCCTCTAAATCAGAGCTTATCTCAGATTAGTATCCTGGGATATCAAAACAAGAATTAAGAACACATAATTAAGAACAAGTTAAATATTTATCATACGATTCAAAAAATAATAACAAGATTCGTCTTAGGTTTAATTCCCCTTAGGTATTTAGGGGATTTAATTCATAACTAAATAAGAAAACATCTCAAAAAAATAAAGAATACAAAACATAAAGAAAACCTAAAACTCTTGAAGGGTGATGTGATCCGGCCCGGGTAGATGAGTTGAATTCACGTAGTTGCCCGATCGTAGTTCGAGAGAGTCGTTCGTGCCTCAGATTTTAGTAATAAAAGTAAAATAATGGAATAGAATAAGCGAAAGGTTTCAAGAAGAGTAAGTTTAGTAATAGGTTCGGTTATATGTAGCAAAGATGGGTGATGGATAATGGGTCGGTTTGGTTACAAGGAGGAAAGTTGAAAGATGAGGGATGGATAAACGAACTCAACGTCAGGAATGATTCAACACTAAGAAGTGTCACCCCGGTTCCTATATTGTTAAGGTGAAGTATGGATAGATGGATAGGTGAACACCACACCAAGATTGGTGATAAGTTCAAACAAGACGATTGACGCCACTAGCACAAGCCAGATAAGTCTTTCGAAACTTGTACGAGATATGAGAGGAAGCAACCTCAAAAGAACAAATGTTCATTAACAAATTTGGCAAAAAGTCCCTTACAATTGAAAGAAAACAAATACTTATAGGCACATAGATGACCATTCAAATTTGGCATCTAGGTGTTCACACAATAATAAAAACGTTCACACTAATGTATTAAAATAGTTCATAAATTCGGCAGATTCATGAACTAGTTGAATGGAAACTTTCTTCCCTCTAAGTGTGTTCATGAATGCTTAATCATAAAGAAAGGCTTCAAGTGACTTGTATGTACACCAAAGGTTGCATTCATCTCCTTGGGACGTTCATGCACTTGTATGGAACATGTATCCTCATAATTAAACTCTTTAATAGCATGTAGGTTCATAAATGGCAGCATGAACCTAGTAAATTCGTTCTCCCCTTTGTGCATACACTTAATTCAATCAATGTGTTGAATTATTGAGTTAATTCCTTCCTTTGGACGTTCTTGAACCCATCCATGCATGTGTAGTAGCTTATAGGTCAATTCAAAGTGTGAACAGCTACTTCTTGGCCGAATAAGTGCCTTGGAAAGTTAGGAGACAGCCACCATACATGCACTTAAGCCATTCATGCATTCTATCATCCCTTGCATTTGATCCATTCATGGACCAGCCTTTAATGTCTATACATGCATTCGACACATGCATGAATTTGTAGAAACCTTGCATCTAGCCGTACATGCACCAGCATTTAATACTTCTTCATTCATGAGTGTGGAATGTCCAAAAGAGATGTTTCTTCATCCATACATTGTACCGTCCAAAGGGATGTACCTACATGAGATAAACAAGTCATTAAGATATCTCATGGACACTCATAAATTCGGCATGATGTGAACACATTAATGTCATGCATTAATTCAGCTATGTGAACATAATCAATTTATGTAATGACTATGGCATATTAATAACAAATATTAATATAAGACAAGTTTAATGCTTAAATAAATATGTGCAAATTTTTATTTAATGCATTAAAGACAAAACCGAGTTTAAACTAAAATGAGCTAAGCTTTAGCTCGTGAGCTAAAGTTGAGTGAGGCTAAACTCCTAAGTGAAGTTGAGCTAAGGTTTAGCTCGTGAGTTGAAAGTGAGCTAGGAGTGAGCTCGGTTTAGCTCAGCAAGATGGATTGAGCTCGAATAAGCTGGATTTGAGCGGGACGGAGCTCGTGGAGTTGGAAACGAGCTTGGATCAGCTTGCCAACATGTCATTGCTCGGCTTGACAGACTTGCTCGATAAAGTTCAAGGGCGTGCTCGTATCATTCCCCCTCTTTTAGGCGACTTGTCCTCAAGTCGAGCTGTTTATCCATGGGAGAACTTTGACTCGTGCATGGTTTTCCTCGATCAAATGGGATGGAAGATATCACACAAACTGAAAAATTCTTACCACAGCCGGTAAAAAGAAACTCAAAGGAGTCAAATTCAAATGTGTTCGATAGTTCATAAAATATTCATTCAATCGAACATATGCCAAAAATCTCAATTGGACAAAGCAAGCATACATAAATTTATCAAAGAGTTTCGTTAGACCATCGTTACAAACATGAAAACTAAGTTGGATCAAGGGATAATTGGTTGAAAATGATGGTAGGCACTTAAACACATTATTCCTCATCCAAAACATTTTAATTTCTTTAATCGAATATAGTAACTCATTTGGTCCCTTGTCTTGCTCATGCAAGGTATGCCATGGCCAAAGGTATGCTAACTCTTCCTTTCGTTTTTGAACAGCATGAGGGGAGTCTCCAAATTCCAAAGTAATAATCACATCATCACAATGCCAAAAGGAAAAATCCATCACATCAAAGTATAAATAATTTCCAAACAACCAATCAATGGAATTTTCAACTTCAATCGAATTGAGCAAAGATATTTGAAAATTTTCAGATGACTTACCTTGACGAATATGAAGAGAAGACAATTGAGGATTGGATTTTCCTTTCTCAGTCAAAATGAATCTTCTCTCTTTGGATAGATAACGTAAGACAAACCTATTACTCCGATAAATTTGAATAGGTGGTGACGCACCATGACATGTCTTGCTCCTCGAGGGGTGGAATTCACAAAAATAAGACTGGTTAGTATTATCAAAAACTATGGACTTAAATGGAAAAGGAAAGTTACCATGGAAATTTGATTCAATTCCAAAAACATAGGTTGGCCTTACCTTCTCGAAATGAAACGAAAATTTCAGATGTGGCCAAACAAGGTGATTAATAAATGAATCAAAATCCAAATCCAAATCATTGAATTTCACCTTCTTATCAAAAGTTTGAACATCAAGCAAACATATTTTGATTGCAAATGATGCAAAGTGCTTAATGTTTCCATAAAATGAATTCATGTAGCAAATACCAGGCTTGAACACACGAACTTGTTTAGGAATTCCAACAAGCAACATATTAGAAAAAGATATAATCAACTCACCACACGAATTATATTTCACTAGTTTAAACACACATGTTGATTTGACAAAACCGAGCATACCAAAATGCAAAGGTTCATACTTCAAGAGTATTAATCGGGAATGCAAATCACTACATGGAAATTTCGCACAAAAACTCAAAGATTGTTCATGAAGAACACAATTGCACATATCATGTGAAGATCTTTTAACATGGATCCCAAACAAAGAATTTTTAACGAACATGCAACTTTTCAAACAGGCAGATTTATCACAAATCAATTGAGCAGACATATTTAAACATAAAGATTTAACACATGAGTTCAAAAGTTTGTAGGTCAAACACATGAGAATTTTTACGTGACTGACTTTGATCAAACATGTTCAAAATTCGCTTAGAGAAAACTAATCCAATGTTGTCAACAAATTTGCCAATGTAGTAATCGTCATAAGAAAAGTTGTATATGGCACCTTTTAAAACAAATTCGTTAACAACAGTAAGTGAACAAAAATTATCCAAATCAAGTGACTTTGATTCGATAAGCAAAGAATCCTTACCTTCCTTACCTTTGGTCGCAAGTGGGTGGTAGTCATTTGTGAACTTACCTTTTTCGAACAACCTAAAACACCTATCGTTTGGAAGGTAATGTAGATGGAATTGGTCGCACAAACTTCTAGGAACCTGAAAAGTTAATTCACAAGAAGATCGAACAAGTGGGTTAGTAGAAATAATCCTCACTTGCTCACTTGTTTTCTCACTCGATTCTTTTTCTTCTGAATCACTCGTTTCTTTTGTTTCAATTTCTTTTTCATCTTTTTTTTTCACTCTCAAATTTCTTTTCGTTCTCTTTTTCAATCTCATTTTCTTTTTCATTTTCTTTTTGCTTTTCAAAGCCTTTTTCAAGTTCTCTCAAGATTCGCTCATTTTCTCTCTTACTTGCCTCTTGCCTCTCTTTTCTTTTTATTTCGTTTTCTTTTCTTCTTTTGGCTTTTCTTTTCTTTTCTTTGTTTTCTCTTTACAAGAATGTACAAAAGAACGATGAGAATACAAATCTTGTTCGAAAGATGAAGAACTATTTGCATATGATTCACAATCAAAACTTCGTGAAGAATACTCCGAGTAAGATTTCTTTGAAGATCTAGTAGGAGTATGTCTTTCTCTTCGAACGCCATCTTGGAACGAATAAAAATCATAATCGGCTTCTCGTCTTCTCGAATTTCTTGATGAAAAAGACTTTCGATCAAGTCACTTCTCGAATTCATTGATGAATATGAGTCATAGTATGAATCTCTTTGTCTCAAGTAGATGACAAAAGGAATCACGATTGGAACTTTTTTCGGTAGTAGTCGGGGTATGTCTCCGTGGGGTTCTTGGTTCCGTTTTACGACTTGAAGAAACTCGATCACTTTGGTCTCATTTAGTCGCCATTCTTCGCATTTCTTGAACCAAGTATTGGTATTCCGATTAGGTGAACTCTTCACGTGACATGATTTTTGTTGCTAAAAAGAAAATGTTAGATCACAAAACAAAATAAAAAAAATTAAGTACCTCACCACAAACCTCACAATTTTGCTAGGAAAGAAGAAGAAAAAAAGGTGTCACTCCCGCTCGTGTTTACACTCGTTTGGCTTTTACCTCCACTCGAATGATCTCACTCGCTCATGCCTTTTTCCACTCATTTCTCCTCTTATAACCTTGTAACAGACTTAGTATGACTTGATCTCTAGTATTGTGGGTCGGTTTCAAATGGTTTTACAAAGGATAACATATGAGGGGTTACGGGTTGGCTAATAGAAAAGGAAATTGGGTAACAAAAAAAAAGTGTGGCGTGGATAAGATTAGAATAGAAGATGAATCAGGAACGATATCAAACCAAGGGCTTTGACATTCGAACAACAATCGAATTGCATTAAACACTTTTTTTCAGATTTTTTTTTCTTTTCGAAATTTTTTTTAAATTTTTTTTCAAATTTTTTTTGACTTGTATAACTTTTTTTGTACTATATTGACAAACTAAATACAATAAAACACTTTTTGTACACGATTTTTTTTCTTCGGCTGCGTAGATTTTTGTTTTTATAGCAACAACAGCTAACTAATCAAAATAAGAAAACTTCGGTATACGAAATTTTTTTCTATACTCTTTTTTTTTCCGGATCCTACTTACTTGCGTTCACTTGGACTAGCCCGGGATTAATTTCATCGCACGATCTTCTCGTTTTAGTAGCTCTGATACCAAATGATGTGATCCGGCCCGGGTAGATGAGTCGAATTCACGTAGTTGCCCGATCATAATTCGAGAGAGTCGTTCGTGCCTCAGATTTTAGTAATAAAAGTAAAATAATGGAATAGAATAAGCGGAAGGTTTCAAGAAGAGTAAGTTTAGTAATAGGTTCGATTATGTGTAGCAAAGATGGGTGATGGATAATGGGTCGGTTTGGTTACAAGAAGGAAATTTGAAAGATGGGGGATGGAAAAATGAACTCAACGTCAGGAATGATTCAACACTAAGAAGTGTCACCCCGGTTCCTATATTGTTAAGGTGAAGTATGGATAGATGGATAGGTGAACGCCACACTAAGATTGGTGATAAGTTCAAACAAGACGATTGACGCCACTAGCACAAGCCAGATAAGTCTTTCGAAACTTGTACGAGATATGAGAGGAAGCAACCTCAAAAGAACAAATGTTCATTAACAAATTTGGCAAAAAGTCCCTTACAATTGAAAGAAAACAAATACTTATTGGCACATAGATGACCATTCAAATTTTGCATCTAGGTGTTCACACAATAATAAAAACGTTCACACTAATGTATTAAAATAGTTCATAAATTCGGCAGATTCATGAACTAGTTGAATGGACACTTTCTTCCCCCTAAGTGTGTGCATGAATGCTTAATCATAAAGAAAGGCTTCAAGTGACTTGTATGTGCACCAAAGGTTGCATTCATCTCCTTGGGACGTTCATGCACTTGTATGGAACATGTATCCTCATAATTAAACTCTTTAATAGCATGTAGGTTCATAAATGGAAGCATGAACCTAGTAAATTCGTTCTCCCCTTTGTGCATACACTTAATTCAATCAATGTGTTGAATTATTGAGTTAATTCCTTCCTTTGGACGTTCTTGAACCCATCCATGCATGTGTAGTAGCTTATAGGTCAATTCAAAGTGTGAACAGCTACTTCTTGGCCGAATAAGTGCCTTGGAAAGTTAGGAGACAGCCACCATACATGCACTTAAGCCATTCATGCATTCTATCATCCCATGCATTTGATCCATTCATGGACCAGCCTTTAATGTCCATACATGCATTCGAAACATGCATGAATTTGTAGAAACCTTGCATCTAGCCGTACATGCACCAGCATTTAATACTTCTTCATTATGAGTGTGGAATGTCCAAAAGAGATGTTTCTTCATCCATACATTGTACCGTCCAAAGGGATGTACCTACATGGGATAAACAAGTCATGAAGATATCTCATGGACACTCATAAATTTGGCATGATGTGAACACATTAATGTCATGCATTAATTCAGCTATGTGAACATAATCAATTTATGTAATGACTATGGCATATTAATAACAAATATTAATATAAGACAAGTTTAATGCTTAAATAAATATGTGCAAATTTTTATTTAATGCATTAAAGACAAAACCGAGTTTAAACTAAAATGAGCTAAGCTTTAGCTCGTGAGCTAAAGTTAAGCTGAGGCTAAACTCCTAAGCTAAAGTTGAGCTAAGGTTTAGCTCGTGAGTTGAAAGTGAGCTAGGAGTGAGCTCGGTTTAGCTCAGGCAAGATGGATTGAGCTCGAATAAGCTGGATTTGAGCGGGACAGAGCTCGTGGAGCTAGAAACGAGCTTGGATCAGCTTGCCAACATGTCATTGCTCGGCTTGACAGACTTGCTCGATAAAGTTCAAGGGCGTGCTCGTATCAAAGGGGAATTGAGGAGAGATCTTTAGTCTTGATGATGAATCCGGCTTCTGAGATGAATTAATCGGCTTCCTTGGAGTAATTCCTTACTCTCTATTTTGTGTGCCCCCTTTTCTCCTCTTCTAGGGTGTATTTATAGGTTTTGGAATGTCTATGAGCCCTTAGAAGTGGCCTTTTCCGAATTGGACTTAACTTAGGCTTGGCAGGGACACGCCCGTGTGTGATTACTTCAAGCCGTGTTCGAGCCGTTAGAATGGCACAGGCGTGTGCTATACCCGTTGAGTCGTGCTTCGATTCTGCCAGATTGACACGGCCATGTGGTCTGCCCGTGTGAGGAAGTCCAGGCCGTGTTAAGTTCGTACTTTGGCCCATTTTCTCTATTTCTGGCCCGTTTCTCATTCCTTTCGCTCTCCTATGCTCTCCTACGTATAAAACATGAAATTAAAGCATTAGGAGCATTGAATTCACCAATTCTAATGGAAAATCATGCCTAAAATGCATTAAACATGGGGTAAAAATATGTATAATTTACGGTTTATCAGTCTCCATTCAAAATTCAAGGAGTGAATATTTTATCTTTGCAAGTGAAAAAAAATTCAAGTTCTTCATTGACGAGTTTCTCTTAAAATTCTACTCGCTGCCCATAAAATACCCAATCAACATCCTACCATCCGACCAAAATTATTCTTTTCTTTTCTTGTTTCAAGCCTACCTATAGTCCTACAACACTCCCTACCAAACCCAAACATCAATTTTGCAAGCCGACCCATAACAACTGCTTTTTAAGTTTAAAATAGTCCCTTAAGAACTTAGAGAAGAGGAAGTGAGTGGAAAAAGGTAAGAGAGTAGTGAGTCTATTCGAGAGTATAAAAGCCAAGTGTGTGTGATTTTTTTTTGAGTGGATTGTGAGGTTCTTTGTTGTGAGTTTTAAAAAAAAATGTCACGAAGTCTAGAAGGAAATCCAAATGTGGAAGGCAGGTTTTGTGCTATAAGAAACGTTAGAGGTGGTGTGCCAGATCTTACCTTTCAAGCACTTATGCGAGAGATGGAGCAGTTATTTGATCAAAGACTCGAACCACTCGAAGATCAGTTATATCGAGTCAAGACATGAGAACAATGCGAGGCAACTCCGAAAAGTGCAAGACGAGGGCATAATGAAGAGAGTGAGCAAGAAAGTGATAATTCATTTGTCCAAAGTGTACGACAACGAGGCCGCCAATGACATCGGGGTCCAAGAGATCGTGATCGTCTAGATGACAATCCTAAAAATATCAAGACAAAAATTCCACCATTCCAAGGTAAGAATGATCTTGAAGCCTATTTAGAGTGGGAAAAGAAGATCGAGCTTGTTTTTTAATGCCACAACTATTCAGAGAGTAAAAAGGTGAAGCTCACAGCTATTGAATTTTCTGATTATGCAATTGTATGGTGGGACCAGCTTGTAACGAGTTGAAGGTGAAATGGTGAAAGACCCATCTCTACTTGGGGTGAAATGAAATCAATCATGGGGAAACAATTTATTCCTTCATATTACCATCGGGATCTTTATCAACGACTCCAAAACCTTACTCAAGGTAATAGAAGCATTGAAGATTATTATAAAGAAATGGAGATAGTAATGATCCAAGCTGATATCGAGGAGGATCAAGCAGCGACAATGGCTAGGTTTCTTACGGGTTTAAACCGTGACATCGCCAACATAGTTGAATTACAACACTATGTTGAAGTGACGGACATGGTCCATATGGCGATTAAAGTTGAGAAACAACTCAAGCAAAAACGAGTTAGTTGATCCTATGCCAATCCTTCTACTAAAGGAGTGAACAAACCCCTTGTTTGAACAAAGGAGCCGGTTGTAGCAACTATATCCAATCATCCCATTGGTGAGTCAAGTTGAAACAAAAATGAACAAGTGCCAAATCACACGAGAGACATAAAATGTTTCAAGTGTCAAGGACGAGGGCACATAGCAAACCAATGTCCTAATTGACGTGTTATGGTGGTAAAGGTCGACGGCAAAATTGAGTCCAAGGAGGAGAATGAAAATGAGTCTGAAGTACCATCCGATGATGATGATAATGAAGTAGAATTACTAGTTGAAGGAGAAATTCTTGTGGTGAAGTGAAACCTTAGCGTCTAAAGTGTTGAAACTAATCAACAAAGGGAGAACATTTTCCACACCCGATGCCATATCCAAGGCAAGGTATGTAGTTTAATTATTGACTGTGGAAGTTGTACTAATGTAGCTAGCAACATGCTGGTGGAAAAGCTTAGTTTGGCCACAACCTGATGTGAGCACGCCCGGGGCATCCTCGAATGCATATCAAGATTCAATTGAGCTTCCAAAAACACCCATAACTCGAACTTGTGCTAAGCATTTCCTAGAAGCTTTTTAGCTTCTAATGCAAAACCTTGGTTTGAAACAAGGGCCAATGCTCACAAAATCATCTCGAAGCAACTATCCAAAGAACCTGTGCATTGTTGGCAAGTTGATCCTAGCTCATTTCCATCTCCTCGAGCTCCGTCCAGCTCAACTCAGCTCATTTGAGCTTGTTTTAGCTCGTTTGAGCTCAACCGAGCTTACTTTCAGCTCGTTCTTTATTTCAATAAATTAAACTAAGTTTTACTTTTATACTAATTAGTTTGCTACAGCTCATTAACGAAAATTCTAGCTCAAATAAGTTCATTAAATGTTTTCACTTAGTTTGAGCTAGCCAAACTTAATGCTACTAGCTAGTCTTTAATTAATGTGTTTAGTTTAGCTTAGCATGATGTTTATGATGCTTAGTTCATGCTCTTAACATGTTCAGCTAAATATACATTGGGATTTAATGTGTTCATGTTTCTTGTAGGTTCAGCCGAATGTATTGAGTACATTTAATGAGATTCATGCACAACTAGGTACATGGAATATAAGAGTTCATGCATGAATGAATTTATGCATGGTGTGCTAGCTATTGGTGATCTCTAAGCAACCTTTTGGCCAAGAGTTAAGTTCCACAAAGTTACCGAATACATGAAGGAGCCATTAATGCAAATACATGCATGGCTTAATACATCGTATGGAAGGATGCATGCACAACTAGTGTTCAATGGATGGCATTTGAAGGAATTCATGTATTGGGGACGTTCATGCAAGTGGGGGCTATTTTATGTACATGTATGGATCGTAATTAAGGAAGAACATGCATTGGGACGTTTCATGCATGTATCATGCATATCCAAGATGTCCATCCAAGTATTCAAGGTACATTCAAGCCTCATTTGGCCAAAGGAGATGTTGGAGTATTAAAGGGCTGCACATTCATGAACTATGGCTTTTCTTCTAGGCTAAGTATGGATGAATGCATCAAGTGAAGCAACATGATGGTTTGGCCAATTCATGCACCATCTTCAAGCATGAGCTGAATTTTAATGCTTTTGTGTGAACATGTTAACTACAAATGTGAACAGAATTTAAGTTAGTGTGAACATCATAGATGCCGAATATCAATAGGCATCTTAGGCTTATAAATAGTTTGCTCATTTCATGTAAGAGGGACTTTTGCCAAATTTGTTAATGAACATTGTTCTTGTGAGGTTGCTTCCTCTCATATCTCGTACAAGTTTCGAAGACTTATCTAGTTTGTGCTAGTGGCGTCTACCGATCTTGTTTGAACTTATCACCAGCTTTGGTGTGGCGTTCACCTATCCATCTATCCTTATTTTTCACCTTAACCATATAGGAATCGGGGTGACACTTTTTAGTGTTGAATCATTCCTGACGTTGAGTTTGTTTTCCATTTCCATTTCAAATTTCTTTCTTGTTAACCAAACCGAGCCATCTATCCTTCATCCATCTTTGCTACCCTTAGCCGAACCTATTGCTAATTCTACACTTCTTGAAACCTTCCACTTGTCCTATTCTATTTTTTTACTTCTATTACTAAAAATTCGACGCACGAACAACTCTCTCGACTACAATCGGGCAACTAAGTGAATTCAACTCAACTACCCGGGCCAGATCACATCATTTGGTATCAGAGCTTGTAAAATGAGAGGCGCCGACGTTCGTATCAAGATCGAAATAGGTTCGTTGTAAAAAAAATTGAATTAAAAAAAAGTGTATTTTCGTTTTACCATTGTAAAAGTGCTATATTGAAGGTGTAAAAAAAAAAAATACGAAATTAAAAAAAAAGAAAAAAAGTGTGAAGTGATCAAGTTCTATTCTTTGTCTATATTTCGTTCCGATCAGCAAGTGTTATTTTTCATCAACTTGTACACCCCAAAAAAAATGCCACACTACATTAAACTTATTTTCTTTTGGCCTACCCATACACCATACGATTTAACCCTTGTAACCGTTTGAAGCTGACCCCAAAGCACAAAGACGAGTCAAGAGAAACAATGAACGAGGTTTCGAGAGTAAGCTTGAGAGGTAAAAGGCTAGAGTGTGAGAGCATCCGAGAGTTTGAAAAAGCCTTAAAACGAGTGAAACACGAGCGGAGTGAACATCCAATTTTTCTTCTGAGTGATTAGTGAGGTTTTTGTGGTGAGGTGTTCATTTTCTGTTTTGTTTTTTTTTCCTAACATTTTTCTTTTCAGCGATAAAATCATGTTTGGGAAAGATTTTTTGAAATTTGATTTTCAGTATTTGTTGAAAGAGATGGAGTGCATGCTCGATCGAAAGATCAAGCCTATCCAAGAAAAGTGAATCATCGAGCAAAAGCCCAACGAGAGCAAAGTCGACGGACGGATTCAAGACTATCAAGAAAACAATCGTCCAATGACTATTTTGGAAAAGACCTATCTCGTGATTCTTTTTCATCAAGGAATTCGAGACAAAATCAAACGAGTTTCGAGTTTGAAGCCTATTACTGTGATGAACGAGAAGGTCCAAGTAGATCTTTGTGTACACTAAGTTATCCATCCATGAAGAATCAATCTCAAAGAGATGATTGTCGTTTGTATGAAGACCCCTCTTCTCATTCTCAATGAGAAGTCTCTCATTTTGATTCATTATTGTATTCTTCCTCTTGTAATAAAAGTAAAAAAACAAGTGAGAAAGAATTTAAAAGAAAAAAAGAAATGAAAGAAAAAGAGTGTGAAAGAAAGCAAAAAGAAAGTGAGAAAAAGAAAAACGAAATTGAAAAAGAAAAAAATTTGAGCAAGAAGAGAAAATTGAAAAAAAAGTGAAAAAGAAAAAGAGAAGGAAAAAGTAAAAGAGATCAAGAGTGAAAAAGAATGTGAGAAGAAAAAGAAAATTGAAAAGGAAATTGAGTCTGAAGAGAGAAAAGATATTGAGCAAGAAACGAGTGTTGTCAATGAAAATGAAATAATAAAAAGAAATGCAAGAGAGCAAGAAAAAGTGAGTAGTGTTCCTACTAACCCACATGTGAGATTTCCTCCTGTTGTTCCTTTTCAAGTTTTTGAAGATCCGAGCAAAGAATTTTGACTTCAATACTTTTCCGAGAAGAAAAGGTTTACATTGATTGAAAGAGGTAACATTTTCAACGATCCTCGTTCACCTTTGCCAAAAGGTAAGCAAGGTATGAGTTTTGAAGTTTTTAAAACACATCAGCCTCATTCGATTGTCGACGAAAACTTTGTTAATGTTTTGGGTTTTGAAAAGCACTTGTACCATGGCGTGGTTGATTATTATTTCTTGATTAATAATGATTTGTTTGTTTCAAGTGTTGAAAATAAAAGTGCTACACATAAAGAATGTGTTGTTGATGAGTATGTTGGTGAAGTAATCATTAATCGGAAATTGCAATGTTTGGTTGTACAAGATAATGAATCATGTAACCTTTTTCATTTGCTTGATTGTGGTGATAATATATGGATGAGAATCGAGACATATGAATGTTTAAAAACGTGCATGTCTAATTTTCCTTTGTTTCGTTTGTGTGATAAAACGTTGACTTGTAAAATGCCTAGTTCATTTGATTTTGATGGTGGGTGTTTAATGCTATGGTCCAAGAGGCTTGAACATAATTTGCATACTGATAACTTTAATTTGCTTCATGTTCCTACCATGCTGACAGCCAATAAATATTCGAGTCAACGTGAAATGGTAAACAAAACTTCATTTTTGATCCCGGTGACTATTATTATTTATTGATGATCAAGGGATTTGATTCAAGGCTTTTTGATTGTCGAGATTCTAACTATCGAAAGCTTTGTTACTCTGGATCATTATTAATTGAAATCAAGCCTTCTGAATTTCGTATGAGTGGATATGTAAACCATTTATGCTTATTTGATGTTTTATCTTTAAATCTAAACACAAAGTTGTGGATTTGTGAAAGGTTACAAATGTTAAATCAAAGTTTTGGTTTTATATTGTTGTTCATAGAATTTGAGTCGTGGACTTTTGTTGTTCAAAATTTTGAGTCACGAATGCTTCATGGATCTAGTTTGCTTTCAACAAAGAACAAGGTAAGATCCACTTTTATTTTTGATCCCGGCATTGGTTTACCTGCCCAAGTTTGGATTAAGAAGCTGGAGTGAGATTGTATGTTCTTAATTTGGTGTTTCCTAAACTTCTTCTTTATTTTGTTGTTGAAACTTTGAAATGGCCTATCCAAAAAGAGGAAGGACATGTGACTAATATTTTTTCTTTTCAAGTCTTGTGTGACTTTTAGGTTATTGTGAGCCATTCTACCCTATTCGACAACTAAGGGCCTAGTGACGACGAGCACTTTTTTGCAAGCAAATGGCCAGACTTGAGGACAAGTCACTATGAAGGCGGGGAATGATGTGATTACGCCCGGGGCATCCTCGAATGCATATCAAGATTCAATTGAGCTTCCAAAAACACCCATAACTCATGCTTATGCTAAGCATTTCCTAGAAGCTGTTTTAGCTTCTAATACAAAACCTTGGTTTGAAACAAGGGCCAATGCTCACAAAATTAGCTTGAAGCAACTATCCAAAGAACCTGTGCATTGTTGGCAAGCTGATCCTAGCTCATTTCCATCTCCTCGAGCTCGTCTAGCTCAACTCAGCTCATTTGAGCTCGTTTCAGGTCGTTTGAGCTCAACCGAGCTTATTTTCAGCTCGTTCTTTATTTCAATAAATTAAACTAAGTTTTACTTTTATACTAATTAGTTTTCTACAGCTCATTAACGAAAATCCTAGCTCAAATAAGTTCATTAAATGTTTTCACTTAGTTTGAGCTAGCCAAACTTAATGCTACTAGCTAGTCTTTAATTAATGTGTTTAGTTTAGCTTAGCATGATGTTTATGATGCTTAGTTCATGCTCTTAACATGTTAAACTGAATATACATTGGAATTTAATGTGTTCATGTTTCTTGTAGGTTCAACCAAATGTATTGAGTACATTTAATGAGATTCATGCACGGCTAGGTACATGGAATATAAGAGTTCATCCATGAACGAATTTATGCTGGTGGGCTGGCTATTGGTGATCCCTAAGCAACCTTTTGGCCAAGAGTTAAGTTCCACAAAGTGACCGAATACATGAAGGAGCCATTAATGCAAGTACATGCATGGCTTAATACATCGTATGGAAGGATGCATGCACAACTAGTGTTCAATGGATGGCATTTGAAGGAATTCATGTATTGGGGACGTTCATGCAAGTGGGGGCTATTTTATGTATATGTATTTGAAGATTCATGGACTATAATTAAGGAAGAACATGCATTGGGACGTTTCATGCATGTATCATGCATATCCAAGATGTCCATTC
Organism: Gossypium arboreum; assembly: GCF_025698485.1. Lineage (NCBI taxonomy): Eukaryota > Viridiplantae > Streptophyta > Magnoliopsida > Malvales > Malvaceae > Gossypium > Gossypium arboreum. Next base: position 73,254,772 of record NC_069077.1, on the reverse strand, counting down.
AAGTATTCAAGTATCAATTGGGCTGCACATTCATGAACTATGGCTTTTCTTCTAGGCTAAATATGCATGAATGCATCAAGTGAAACAACATGATGGTTCAGCCAATTCATGCACCATCCTCAAGCATGAACTGAATTTTATTGCTTTTGTGTGAACATGTTAACTACAAATGTGAACAGAATTTAAGTTAGTGTGAACATCATAGATGCCGAATATCAATAGGCATCTTAGGCTTATAAATAGTTTGCTCATTTCATGTAAGAGGGACTTTTGCCAAATTTGTTAATGAACATTGTTCTTGTGAGGTTGCTTCCTCTCATATCTCGTACAAGTTTCAAAGACTTATCTAGTTTGTGCTAGTGGCATCTACCGATCTTTCACCTTAACCATATAGGAATCAGGGTGACACTTTTTAGTGTTGAATCATTCCTGACGTTGAGTTTGTTTTCCATTTCCATTTCAAGTTTCTTTCTTGTTAACCAAACCGAGCCGTCTATCCTTCATTCCTCTTTGCTACCCTTAGCTGAACCTATTGTTAATTCTACACTTCTTGAAACCTTCCTTCCCCTATTCTATTTTTTTACTTCTATTACTAAAAATTCGATGCATGAACAACTCTCTCGACTACAATCGGGCAACTAAGTGAATTCGACTCAACTACTCGGGCCGGATCACATCACAACCAAACATCCAACTCCATACAGCTACAATGGTTGAATGATAGAGGTGAGCTTAAAGTGTAATGCCCCGTACCCGAGACCGTTGCCGGAGTCGAACACGAGGTGTTAACGGACTTAATTCATTACTTAAACAGCTCATACAATTCATTTTAAAATTTCCAGACAAGCTGACTAAAGGCATCATAGTCGCTTTAAAAATCATATCTAGAGTTTCGAAACTCGAAATCCAATTCTGTAAATTTTTCCTGAAACTAGACTCATATATCTATCTAGTAATGTTTTTATAGAATTTTTGGTTGGGCCAATTAGTACACTTTATTAGTTAAAGTCTCCCTGTTTGTGGTTCGACTACTTGACCGACCGTGTATTACGAATCAGATATCTCCCTATACAGAGCTTCAATAACTATGAAGTTTGTCTCTAATAAAATTAAACTCAATAATGAATCTGTACATATCAAGAATGACTTCTAATTATCTTTGTAAAATTTATGGTGAATTTCCAAAGTTTGAACAGGGGATCCAGAAATCGCTCTGGCCCTATTTTACAAAAATTTAAACATCTCATAAAATATAGCTCATATACCTATTTTGCTTCTTCCATATGAAAATAGACTCATCAAGTTCGATTCCATAACTTATTCATTATTTAATTCCATTTCTACTATTTTTAGTGATTTTTCAAATTCACGTTACTCTGAATCTATTTTATGGTAAATTTTACCTATTTCATGGTTTTCCATGGATTAGCTAGTAATTTGACATACATAACACCAAATATGATCATGATTAGCCATTCCAATGGCTAATCATTACCAAACATTTCCATACCACTCAATAACCATATCATAAGACCATATATACAAAATGATTATAATGCTATACATGCCATACTCAAAATATACAAGCCATTATGCCAAGATGGTATACGGATAGTGTGAGCGAGCCTCCGACCGTTCCCGATTTCCGAGCTAGCTTGTCAAAACTACAAGGAATGAAAAGGAGGGAGTAAGCATAAATGCTTAATAAGTTCACATGCAAATAGCAAGTAACATAACCATATAAGCAAACATAAAACATCATTTGCATAATCATCACCAAGACATTCATATCACATTTTCATTTATCATCTTACCATATTGTTGTTATATCGATTTTTCAACCCAAGGGTTAAGTACATACCTATTCAAAGTACCCATTTCACAACACTTACCAATACGTCCCTTTCATCTTGAGTATTCCTCCATTTCAATAGAACTTTACCCGTTGAACACATCAGAATATAATTCGGATACAAGGAAAGTTTGCACATAAGTGCCACATATGTAGCCAAGCTACCATGTAACCCGCCCATAAGTGAACTCGGACTCAACTCAACGAGCTCTGATGCCTAGGTACATCTCTCGAACTCGGACTCAACTCAACGAGTTCGAACATTCGCATCCATAAGTGAACTCGGACTCAACTCAACGAGTTCGGATGCCCAAATATCCCGGTGATATGTCACTTGTATCCTAATCCATTCCTAAGGTTCAACGGGACCTTTCTCCGAATCATGTGTCTCAACCATCTTCTACGGAATGCAATTACTGATACTCGTAGTATTTCACATTTTCCAAGTATATCACATAATTTGACATATTAACAAACAATTATCACAAGATAATATTTCATAATAATTATCATATCATTTAAATAACATTAAAACATTTAAAATAATAACCATGTCACCAACATTTACATATGAACTTACCTCGTATGCGAAAATGGCTACTTTTACCATTTCATCCACAACTTGGTATTTTCCCCATTTTAGCTCGAATTTCAGTTTTCCTTGCTCTATCATTTAAAATATAGTCTAATTAGGACTCACATTATTCAAATTGACCCAAAATCATATTTTGGAAAAATTACAATTTTGCCCCTAAACTTTTGCATATTTACACTTTTGCCCCAAAGCTCGTAAATTAAACTTCAGCCTATTTTCTTATGTTTTATGACATGCTGATAATTTTTCCCTTCTATGGAAACATCAAATTCTCACTCTAACATGTACTTATGACTATTAGGTATTTTTACAGATTAAGCCCTTTTGCTCGTTTTTGCTTAAAACCGAGTAGTACAAGTTGTCTAACATAATTTAAAACCTCATATTCTATCATAAAACACCAAAATACACAAATTTCATCTATGGGTATTTTTCCAAATATGAACTCTAGGTTGAATTATTGCTAGCATAAGCTAAATCGAGCTACCGGGACTCCAAAAACGTAAAAATCATTAAAAACGAGGCTAGAACAGACTTAGAATCGAGCTTGGAAGCTTGAAAAACCCTAGCCATGGTTTCTCCTTGCTACATTCGGCCATGGGGTTGAAGATGAGCAAAATTGGCTTTTAATTTTGTATTTTAATTCATTTTACCCCTAAATGACCAAAATGCCCTTACTACTAAACTTTCCAAAAATTCCATCCATGTCCAATTTTTGTCCATAGACTTAAAAATTGGTAAAACTGCTATTTAAGACCTCCTAATTAATATTTCAAAACAATTTCATACTAGAAACTTCTAGAATGCAAGTTTTGCAAATTATTCGATTTAGTCCCTAATTTCAATTTAAGCACTTTATGCATAAAATTTCTTCACTAAATTTTCACACAATCATGAAATCATATCATAGACCTTAAAATAATCATAAAATAATTATTTCTGTCTCGAATTTTGTGGTCACGACACTACTATTCCGACTAGGCCCAAAATCAGGATATTACATAAAGTAACAAAGCAGGCTGTGGTAACATTTTCCATCGGGAAGTACCAAGATGAAGTGGTGTATGATGTAGTTCTCATGCAAGCAGGACATCTCCTTTTGGGGCGTCCATGGCAGTTTGATAGGTGCGTGATCCATGACGGTTACACAAATTGGTACACATTCAAGCATCAAGGCAAAAATGTTACTTTAGCCCCTTTGACTCCAAAACGAGTGTATCACGATCAACTAAAATTGAAAGAAAAAGTACAAGAAAAAGAAAATTGAAAAATAGAAAGTCAAGAAAAATGAAAAAAAGAAAGGAAAAAGTGTGAGAGATGAGGTAAAAATACGAGAGGAAGAAGAAAGTCAAAAATAAAATGAGAGTGGAAAAATGAGTGTATTTGTGAGGGAAAAGAAATTCAAAAGTCCTTGTTGATACACCAGCCCGTGTTTGTACTTATGTACAAAGAGTGCTTTTTCGATGCTAACGAACTCGATAACTCTTTACCTTTGTCTATTGTTTCATTGCTTCAGGAATTTGAAGACATTTTCCTAGAAGAAGTTCCTAATGGGCTGCCTCCTATTCAAGGTATTGAACACCGAATTGATTTCATTCTCAGGTTACAATTCCAAATCGACCAGCCTACCGAAGCAATCCCAAAGAAACTGAGGAGTTACAACGACAAGTTGCTGATTTAATGGAGAAAGGATAGTTTAAGTCCATGTTCAGTGCCCGTTCTGTTGGTACATAAAAAGTATGATTCATGGAGAATGTGAGTAGATTGTCGAGCTATCAACCAAATTACCGTCTAACAACGTCATCCAATCCCTAGACTTGATGATATGTTGGATGAGTGGAAGTCTACGTTCAGAACCAAATACGGGTTGTATGAGTGGCTAGTAATGCCATTTGGCCTCACCAATGCTCCAAGTACTTTCATGAGGTTGATGAACCATGTTTTGAGGTCTTTCATTGGTTATTTTTGTGTAGTTTATTTTGACGATATTTTAGTTTATAGAAAATCTTTATCTAATCATCTTGAACATCTATGTTCTATTTTGGAAGTTTTATGCAAGGAAGTTTTATATGCAAACCTTAAGAAATGTAACTTTTGTACTAAAAAAGTTGTTTTTCTAGGTTTTTTTGTAAGTGAAAGTGGTCTCGAGGTGGATCAAGACAAGATCAATGCAATACAAGAATGGCCACGACCGACCAACATCAGCCAAGTTAGAAGCTTTGATGGCCTTGCAAGTTTCTATAGGAGATTTGTGCCAAACTTTAGCACACTTGCTGCCCCATTGACTGGAATTATCAAAAAGAATTCCCCTTTTCTTTGGTTTGATGAAAAAGAATCTACTTTTGTTAGAATCAAAGAGTGTTTAACTGCTCCACTTTTATGTTTGCCAGATTTTAACAAAATTTTCGAGGTGGAATGTGATGCGTCTGGTATAGGAATAAGTGCGATCTTAGCACAAGATGGGCAACCGGTGGCTTATTTCAGTGAGAAACTAAACAGAGCTACGGTCAACTATCCTACCTATGACAAGGAAATGTAGATACATGCATTAGAAACATGGTAGCATTATCTTTGGCCTAAAGAATTCGTTATACATTGATACGAACTCGCCTCGGTGATGATTCGAGTTGTTTAGATGCCCAATCATTAAAATGGAGAAGTATCATTCTTGAATAGAGTACTGATTGAATTCGGCTAAGTAAGGCTTTAAACAAAAGGAGTATGTGATAGTTTAAGATAATTAAGGGATATGGTTTGGTTTAACAAAGGAACTAGGGTGGTTTGAAAAATGGTAATGTGGATGGTTCGTGATGCGATCGCGCCCCATGGTTCAGCTAATTCGAGCAAGGATTCTATGGTGCTACCACAAGGTCCTGTCACTCGAGCTTGAGCCAAGAAGTTTAAAGAGTCTATCACAACTTTTGTAGCTCAACTTTGGAACGAAACGCTATTAGGACACTCCGAGAAAGCCAATTCCAGTCCTTGAACTCACCATGCAACTACCTGCGAGTCCAGCTCAGCTCATCGAGCTCACCACCAGCTCACTTCCAGTTCCCCAGCTCGGATCCAGCTCACTACCAACTCATGAGTCCAAGTCCAGCTCGGTTTTTAGTTCATGAGTTGAATTCTAGCTCATGAAGACTACTTTGACTTCATTTGACTACTATTAAATTTTTATTTAATAAGTTCATTAATTAGTTAATTAATAAACCACATATTAAATTTAGTTCACATTAGTTTTATTAAATATGTCTTAAAAGTGTTTATTGATGTTAATTAAATTGTCATAACCGAATTTAATGTTTACATTTGTGTTCACATTAGCTTGAATTAATTTTGTTCACATTTTCTTGTAGAAACTCAATGGACACATGGATCATGAAGCAACATGTCTTTTTGGAGGTGCATGGACGGTTAAGGGCTTTGAATCTCCTAGGTGCATGTTCGGCTAAGTACATGTATGGCCACATTCAATGTGTTCAAGGTTCATGAATGTTTCCATTCATGTATGGTGTGCTACTCCTTCATTTTTCCAAGTGACTATTCGGCTAAAAGGGGGCTTCCCATTATTTCATACATGTGGCCGAACATCTCCCTCCATGAACCTTAAAATCTCGTTCACATTATGTTCACATGGCATGGCCTTTCAATTCAAAGTGTTCACACCTATGGACTCTTCAAGAATTGGCATTCACACTTAATTTGGCTCATGAAGTCTCCTCAATTAATTCCCAACTTTTCACCAAACAACATGAATTGATTGCCTCAATTACTCAAGTTGGCCGAACCTAGCTAATGTCCAAGGGAGTCTCTCATTCATGATCCATTTCCTTAAGCATGAAGAATCTTCAAGACATCTCCACCATAGCCGAATCTGGTCATAAACATCAAAGGACTTCTTAAGAATGAATTGGTATTATGAAATGGTACGAATGGAATGGTCGGTTTAGGTACAATTTGGTAAATGGAGAAATGGGGTTGAACAAAAAGTGGAAACAAGAACCAATACCGATTTGGTATCGACCCGTTGTTTATAGGCTCTTTTAGTTCGGTTTGGGTTTGGTAAAGGAAAACCTCGACCCGCTATCTAACAAGATAGGAACCTCGGTATGTTTGAACGCCACACTACGAGTAGTGATAAGTTCGATTTTGGCAAAGAACAATGGTTGACACAACTAGAACGCTAGGAAGCCAATCGAATCTTTGAACAAAATTTGAGAAAAGTTTTGCCTCACAATTTTGGCAGCATAACTAACATTAACAAAGTCCAAAAGTTTTTTTTACAAAGGAAGTATTTATAGCCTAAAGACTAGCTAACCGAATGGACACTTTACATACTTAATAATTAAGTAAAAGTCTCATGAATGCATCTTGAAAATTCTAGAAAGAAGTCCTTTGATGTAGACCAAGCATGGACTATACGAATTGTTGGTTATGCCTTTTGGCCTTACCAACGCTCCAAGTACGTTCATGAGACTAATAAACCATGTCTTAAGGCCTTTCATCGGTAAGTTTTGTGTGGTATATTTCAACGATATATTGATTTACAGCAAATCTATGGAAGAACATGTAAGTCATCTCAAATCTGTTTTAGAAGTTTTGTGAAAAGAGACCTTATATGCTAATTTAAAGAAATGTTCTTTTTGTTCTAACAAAACTATTTTTCTAGGATTTGTAGTTAGTGCGGATGGTCTTGAGGTAGACCAAGAGAAGATTAAGGCCATACGAGATTGGCCAAGGCCTACGAGCGTTACGCAAGTTCGAAGTTTCCATGGCCTAGCAAGTTTCTACCGATGATTCGTTTTGAATTTTAGCACTATTGCTGCTCCACTTACGAGTGTTATTAAGAAAAATTCTTCTTTTATTTGGAACGATGAACAAGAGAAATCATTTATAAAAATCAAAGATTAACGCTCCTTTGCTTGCCCTTCTAGATTTCTCGAAGACTTTTGAGATCAAGTGCGATGCTTCGGGCATTGGAATTGGGGCCGTGTTGACACAAGATGGACGTCCTATGGCTTACTTTAGTGAAAAACTCAATGGAGTCGTACTCAACTATCCGGTGTATGATAAAGATAGGTACGCGCTCATACGAGCCCGTGAGACATGGCAACATTACTTGTGGCCTAAGGAATTCATTATTCACTCCGATCACGAAGCCTTGAAGCATATCAAAGGCCAACATAAGTTGAACCGACGCCACGCGAAGTGGGTTGAATACCTTGAGTCATTTCCGTATGTCATCAAATATAAGAAAGGTAAAGATAATATCGTGGCTGATGCGCTCTCAAGAAGGTATACTCTGTTATCATATTTGGATTCTAAGATTCTTGGTTTTGCATTATTAAAAGATTCCTATGTAAACGACTCCGATTTTGGAGAGATATTTGTTTCTTGTGAGAAAGGTCCTTTTGAAAATTTTATAGGCACGAGGGCTATCTTTTTGACAAGGTAAATTATTGATGTGAGCACGCCCGGGGCATCCTCGAATGCAAATCATGAATCAATCGAGCTTCCAAAAGGCCCCATGACTCGAGCTCGAACCAAGCAAATTCAAGATGCTTTATCCACATTGGTGTTGCGCATTTGAGATGACAACAAGGTTCATGACGTTGGAGAAGCTAAGGACAATGCCTTGAAGACTTCGTGCACCCTTTTGCAATCCGATCTCAGCTCCTCTCTAGCTCCCCATGTGCCATTCAGCTCCCATCAGCTCACTTGAGCTCAATTTAGCTCACTTAAGCTCAATTCAGCTCGTTTGAGTTCGAATTTAGCTCGTTTCAGCTCATTCCTTCTTCATCTCAATAAACTAAGTCTTATTTTAGTTTTTAATTGAGTTTGCTACAGCTCATGCCGAAACCCCTAGCTCAACTTAGCTCACTAAGTGTTTTGACTATTTGAGCTAGCCGAATTTATTAGTTGACTCTTATTTAATTTGTCCAAATTTAGTTATTGTCATTAAGTTGTTTAGTTAATATTTTAATTATAATTATATGAATAGTTGTGTGTTATTTAATTATGTTAATTGTGATACGAGCATGCCCCGCGAACTTTATCGAGCAAGTTTGTCAAGCCGAGCAATGACATGTTGGCAAGCTGATCCTAGCTCATTTCCAGCTCCACGAGCTCCGTCCAGCTCAAATCCAGCTTATTTGAGCTCAATCCATCTTGTCTGAGCTAAACCGAGCTCACTCCTAGCTCACTTTCAACTCACGAGCTAAACCTTAGCTCAAATTCAGCTTAGGAGTTTAACCTCAGCTCAACTTTAGCTCACGAGCTAAAGCTTAGCTCATTTTAGTTTAAACTCGGTTTTGTCTTTAATGCATTAAATAAAAATTTGCACATATTTATTTAAGCATTAAACTTGTCTTATATTAATATTTGTTATTAATATGTCATAGTCATTACATAAATTGATTATGTTCACATAGCTGAATTAATGCATGACATTAATGTGTTCACATCATGCCGAATTTATGAGTGTTCATGAGATATCTTAATGACTTGTTTATTTCATGTAGGTACATCCCTTTGGATGGTACAATGTATGGATGAAGAAACATCTCTTTTGGGCATTCCACACTCATGAATGAAGAAGTATTAAATGCTGGTGCATGTATGGCTAGATGCAAGGTTTCTACAAATTCATGCATGTGTTGAATGCATGTATGGACATTAAAGGCTAGTCCATGAATGGATCAAATGCATGGGATGATAGCATGCATGAATGGCTTAAGTGCATCTATGGTGGTTGTCTCCTAACTTTCTAAGGCACTTATTCGGCCAAGAAGTAGCTGTTCACACTTTGAATTGACCTATAAGCTACTACACATGCATGGATGGGTTCAAGAACGTCCAAAGGAAGGAATTAACTCAATAATTCAACATATTGATTGAATTAAGTGTATGGACAAAGGGGAGAAAGAATTTACTAGGTTCATGCTGCCATTTATGAACCTACATGCTATTAAAGAGTTTAATTATGAGGATACATGTTCCATACAAGTGCATGAACGTCCCAAGGAGATGAATGCAACTTTTGGTGCACATACAAGTCACTTGAAGCCTTTCTTTATGATTAAGCATTCATGCACACACTTACGGGGAAGAAAGTGTCCATTCAACTAGTTCATGAATCTGCCAAATTTATGAACTATTTTAATACGTTAGTGTGAACGTTTTTATTATTGTGTGAACATCTAGATGCTGAATTTGAATGGTCATCTATGTGCCTATAAATATTTGTTTTCTTTCAATTGTAAGGACTTTTTGCCAAAATTTTTATTGAATTTAATCTTGTGAGAATTTTCTTCTCTAAACTTTGTTTGAGACTTTGTTGACTTATCTACCTAGTAGTGGCATCAACCCTGTTTTGTTCACCCATATACCGAGGTTCCTACTTTGTTAAGTAGTGGGTCGAGGTTTATCATTTTCATCCTCCACCTTGAAAGTCTATAAGCGATTGGGTCAATACTCTCTAGTATTGGTTCGTGCTTGCTTTTGAGTTCCTTCTTTCCATTCTTTCATTTACTTTAAACCGAACCTTAATATTCATATTTTAAACCCTTCATTTGAACCCCTTGAATAGCTTTCGCATAATTTATTTAGAAACATCCTTTTGAACAAACCGAACGATACTTTCTCGTAGACGATCGGCCAAACTCGCATAAGACTCGACTCTCCCAAGGGTGGTTCGTATCAAATTGATTCATGTAGGTTAGCCGAATGTGGAAGGTTCATTCATGACAAGATGCATGAACGGGAAAGTACAATGAATTGGAAGATACATGCATGGATCGGTTCAATGTTTGGAAGCTATACATTCATGAACATGGAGGGTTAATGAATATTGAAGATGCATCTCCCATGGACGGCACACATGCATGTATGAGGGACATTTAATGCAAGTGCATGTACGGCTAGGTTCAAGCCTCATACCAAGTTCCATGTACAGCCGATGCATGTGGGAGGACTCTTGGTGTTTCCTAAGCACCTATTCGGCCAAGAGACACCTATTGAGCTTCTAAAGGTGTACATCCATCAAGTGACTTAAAGCTCATGCATGAAGCTGTCCAAACACATTCCTATCAGCTGAATCAAGACAAGACAATTAAAGTGTTCATTCTAGAATATTCTAGCTAGTTCATGACCGAATTTGCTTAGCCTTTAAGCTAGCTAGTTTGTCCATTCGGTTACTACATGTTTTCCTTTAAATAGTTTGTTGATTTCATTGTTAAAGGACTTTTGCCAAATTTGTTAATAAACATTGTTCTTGTGAGGTTGCTTCCTCTCATATCTCGTACAAGTTTCGAAGACTTATCTAGTTTGTGCTAGTGGAGTCTACCGATCTTGTTGAACTTATCACCAGCTTTGGTGTGGCGTTCACCTATCCATCTATCCATATTTTCACCTTAACAATATAGGAATCGGGGTGACACTTCTTAATGTTGAATCATTCCTGACGTTGAGTTTGTTTTCCATTCCCAACTTTTAACTTTCTTTCTTGTTAACCCAAATCGAACCATCTATCCTTCATCCATCTTTGCTACCCTTAACCGAACCTATTGCTAAACTTACCCTTCTTGAAACACTTCCGCTAACCCATCCTTTTTCATTCACTTTTAATTCTAAAACTCGAAGCACGAATGACTCTCTCGAACGACGATCGGGCAACTAAGTGAATTTGACTCATCAACCCGATCCAGATCACATCAATTATGCATTCCTTGTGGATCTGTTCGAGACCTATTAGTGCATGAGGCACATAGTGGCGGGCTTATGGGACACTTCGGAGTCAATAAGACGCTTGCCACTCTCCATGAACATTTTTTATTGGCCACAGATGCGAAAAGACGTGGAGCAAGTTTACAAAAGGTGTATAGCCTACAAAAAGGCTAAATCAAAGGTTCAACCCCATGGCTTGTACACACCATTGCCCATTCCTGAAGCACCGTGGATTGACATCTCCATAGACTTTGTTCTCGGACTTCCGCTCACAAAAACGGGGAAGGATTCTATTTTCATTGTTGTTGATAGATTTTCAAAAATGTCTCATTTTATTGCCTGTACTAAGACTGACGATGCCGTTCATGTTGGGAACTTGTTTTTCAGGGATATCGTTAGACTACATGCATTCCTCGCACGATCGTGTCGGACCAAGATGCAAAATTTTTAAGCCACTTTTGGAGGTCTTTGTTGGGTAAATTAGGGACCAAACTTCTATTTTCGACCACCTGTGATACGAACCGCCTCAGGGAGAGTCGAGTCGTATGCGATTTTGCCCGATCATCTATGAGAAAGTATCGTTCGGTTTGTTCAAAAAGGATGTTTCTAAATAAATGATGCGGAAGCTATTCAAGGGGTTCAAATGAAGGGTTTAAAATATGAATATTAAGGTTCGGTTTAAAGTAAATGAAAGAATGGAAAGAAGGAACTCAAAAGCAAGCACGAACCAATATTAGAAAATATTGACCCAAATGCTTATAGGCTTTCAAGGTGAAAATGAAAATGATAGAACCTCAACCCACTACTTAACAAAGTAGGAACCTCGGTATATGGGTGAACGAAATAGGGTTGACGCCACTAATAGGTAGATAAGTCAACAAAGTCTCAAACAAAGTTTAGAGAAGAAAATTCTCACAAGATTAAATTCAATAAAAATTTTGGCAAAAAGTTCCTTACAATTGAAAGAAAACAAATATTTATAGGCACATAGATGACCATTCAAATTCGGCATCTAAGTGTTCACACAATAATAAAAACGTTCACACTAATGTATTAAAATAGTTCATAAATTCAGCAGATTCATGAACTAGTTGAATGGACACTTTCTTCCCCCTAAGTGTGTGCATGAATGCTTAATCATAAAGAAAGGCTTCAAGTGACTTGTATGTGCACCAAAGGTTGCATTCATCTCCTTGGGACGTTCATGCACTTGTATGGAACATGTATCCTCATAATTAAACTCTTTAATAGCATGTAGGTTCATAAATGGCAGCATAAACCTAGTAAATTCGTTCTCCCCTTTGTGCATACACTTAATTCAGTCAATGTATTGAATTATTGAGTTAATTCCTTTGGACGTTCTTGAACCCATCCATGCATGTGTAGTAGCCTATAGGTCAATTCAAAGTGTGAACAGCTACTTCTTGGCCGAATAAGTGCCTTGGAAAGTTAGGAGACAGCCACCATACATGCACTTAAGCCATTCATACATTCTATCATCCCATGCATTTGATCCATTCATGGACTAGCCTTTAATGTCCATACATGCATTCGACACATGCATGAATTTGTAGAAACCTTGCATCTAGCCGTACATGCACCAGCATATAATACTTCTTCATTCATGAGTGTGGAATGCCCAAAAGAGATGTTTCTTCATCCATACATTGTACCGTCCAAAGGGATGTACCTACATGAAATAAACAAGTCATTAAGATATCTCACAAACACTCATAAATTCGGCATGATGTGAACACATTAATGTCATGCATTAATTCAGCTATGTGAACATAATCAATTTATGTAATGACAATGACATATTAATAACAAATATTAATATAAGACAAGTTTAATGCTTAAATAAATATGTGCAAATTTTATTTAATGCATTAAAGACAAAACCGAAGTTTAAACTAAAATGAGCTAAACTTTAGCTCGTGAGCTAAAGTTGAGCCGAGGCTAAACTCCTAAGTGAAGTTGAGCTAAGGTTTAGCTCGTGAGTTGAAAGTGAGCTAGGAGTGAGCTCGCTTAGCTCAGGCAAGATGGATTGAGCTCGAATAAGCTGGATTTGAGCTAGACAGAGCTCGTGGAGCTGGAAACGAGCTGGGATCAGCTTGCCAACATGTCATTGCTCAGCTTGACAGACTTGTTCGATAAAGTTCGCGGGGCATGCTCGTATCAACCTGCCACCCCAAACCGATAGCCAAACGGAAGTTGTCAATAAAGTTCTATCTACTTTGCTTCAGGCCATCGTTCGGAAGAATTTGAAGACGTGGGAGGATTGTCTACCCCATATTGAGTTTGCGTATAATCGTTCTGTCCATTCTGTGACTAAATTCTCCCCATTTGAAATTGTTTACGGTTTTAATCCCTTGACTCCATTAGATTTATTGCCTTTACCTATTGTTCAGTTTGTCCATGCAGATGCGAAGAAAAAGGCTGATTTTGTCAAGGATTTACATAGTAAGGTGCGGGCCAATATCGAGGCTAGGACTGAGTCCTATGTGCGTAATGCAAACAAAGGCCAAAAACGAGTAGTTTTTAAACCCGGAGAATGGGTTTGGATTCATATGCAATGAGCATTTTCTGACCCAATGGAAATCTAAGCTACTACCTCGCGGAGACGGTCCTTTTCAAGTTTTAGAGAGTATAAATGAAAATTCTTATAAAATTGATTTTCCAGGAGATTATAATGTCAGCGCTACTTTTAATGTGTCAGATTTAACCCCTTTTAATGCAGATTTTGACTTGAGGACAAGTCGTTTTGAAGAGGGGGGAATGATGCAATCACGCCCCATGGTTCAGCTAATTCGAGCAAGGATTCTATGGTGCTACCACAAGGTCTTGTCACTCGAGCTCAAGCCAAGAAGTTTAAAGAGTCTATCACAGCTTTTGTAGCTGAACTTTGGAATGAAACGCTATTAGGATTGATACGAACCGCCTCAGGGAGAGTCGAGTCGTATGCTGAGTTGCTCGATCGTCTACGAGAAAGTATCGTTCAATTCGCTTTTGAAATGAAGTTGATGGGAAAATAGGACGGAAGCTATGTATAATGGTTCTATGATGGTTTATGGATAAGAATAATATGTATAGGTTCGGTTAAGTTGGAAGGAAAAGTGAAAGAAGTTAGATGATGGATATGGAAGAAAGGGTTCTTAAAAGCAAGCACGAACCAATATTAGAAAATATCGACCCAAATGCTTATAGGCTTTCAAGGTGGAGGATGAAAATGATAGAACCTCGACCCACTACTTAACAAAGTAGGAACCTCGGTATATGGGTGAATGCCACACTATTTGATAGTGATAAGTTCGGGATAGTGAAGAATAAGGTTGACGCCACTAGGCTTCCTAGATAAGCCAACGAAGTCCTCAACGAAATATGAGAGAAAGAAATCTCACAAATTCCATGAAAGTTTAACAAAGTTTCATTAAGTGAAAAGTCTAACCTCTTACAAATGAAATAACATATATTTATAGCCTAAATAAAAGTACCTGAATGGACAAGCTTAGAAGCTAAGAAATTCAGCCATAAACACCTAGATAATTCTTGATACGAACTGCCTCGGGGAGAGTCGAGTCGTATGCGAGTTTGCCCGATCGTCTACGAGAAAAAATCGTTCGGTTTGTTCAAAAAAGATGTTTCTAAATAAATTATGCGGAAGCTATTCAAGGGGTTCAAATGAAGGGTTTAAAATATGAATATTAAGGTTCGGTTTAAAGTAAATGAAAGAATGGAAAGAAGGAACTCAAAAGCAAGCACAAACCAATATTAGAAAATATCGACCCAAATGCTTATAGGCTTTCAAGGTGAAAATGAAAATGATAGAACCTTGACCCACTACTTAACAAAGTAGGAACCTCGGTATATGGGTGAACAGGTTGACGCCACTACAGGTTGATAAGTCAACAAAGTCTCAAACAAAGTTTAGATGACCATTCAAATTCAATAAAATTTTGGCAAAAGGTCTAAGTGTTCACAAATAATAATAGAAAACGTTCACACTAATGTATTAAAATAGTTCATAAATTAAAATAGTTCATGCACTAGTTGAATGGACACTTTCTGGACACTTTCTTCCCCTTGGTTTGTGCATGAATGCTTAGTCATAAAGAAAGGCTTCAAGTGACTTGTATGTGCACCAAAAGGTTGCATTCATCTCCTTGGGACGTTCATGCACTTGTATGGAACATGTATCTTCATAATTAAACACTTTAATGGCATGTAAGTTCACAAATGGCAGCATGAACCTAGTAAATTCGTTCTCCCCTTTGTGCATGCACTTAATTCAATCAATGTGTTGAATTATTGAGTTAAGTCCTTCCCTTAGACGTTCTTGAACCCATCCATGCATGTGTAGTAGCCTATAGGTCAATTCAAAATATGAACATGTTCAAGGAGCTCTATGGTCAACATAGAATTAGTTAGCAGCTACTTCTTGGCCGAATAAGTGCCTTGGAAAGTTAAGAGACAGCCACCATACATGCACTTAAGCCATTCATGCATTCTATCATCCCATGCATTTGATCCATTCATGGACTAGCCTTTAATGTCCATACATGCATTCGACACATGCATGAATTTGTAGAAACATTGCATCTAGCCGTACATGCACCAGCATTTAATACTTCTTCATTCATGAGTGTGGAATGCCAAAAAGAGATGTTTCTTCATCCATACATTGTACCATCTAAAGGAATGTACCTACATGAAATAAACAAGTCATTAAGACATCTCATGAACACTCATAAATTCGGCATGATGTGAACACATTAATGTCATGCATTAATTCGGCTATGTGAACATAATCAATTTATATAATGACAATGACATATTAATAACAAATATTAATATAAGACAAGTTTAATGCTTAAATGAATATGTGCAAATTTTTATTTAATGTATTAAAGACAAAACCAAGTTTAAACTAAAATGAGCTAAGCTTTAGCTCGTGAGCTAAAGTTGAGCTGAGGCTAAACTCCTAAGCTGAAGTTGAGCTAAGGTTTAGCTCGTGAGCTGAATATGAGCTAGGAGTGAGCTCAATTTAGCTCAGGCAAGTTGGATCGAGCTTGAATAAGCTAGATTTGAGCTGGACGGAGCTCGTGGAGCTGGAAACGAGCTGGGATCAGCTTGCCAACATGTCAATGCTCGGCTTGACAGACTTGTTCGATAAAGTTCGCGGGGCGTACTCGTATAATTCCCCGCTCTTTTAGGCGACTTGTCCTCAAGTCGAGCCGTTTGTCCATGGGAGAACTTTGACTCATGCATGGTTTTCCTCGGTCAAATGGGATGGAAGATGTCACACAAACCTGAAAAATTCTTACCACAGCCAATAAAAAGAAACTCAAAGGAGTCAGATTCAAATGTGTTCGATAGTTCATAAAAAAATTCATTCAATAGAACATATGCCAAAAATCTCAATTGGACAAAGCAAGCATACGTAAATTTATCAAAGAGTTTCGTTAGACCATCGTTGCCAACATGAAGACTAAGTTGGAACAAGGGATAATTGGTTGTAAACGATGGCAGGCACTTAAACACATTATTCCTCATCCAAAACATTTCAATATGTTTATTCAAAACTAACAATTCATGGGAATGTACATGCAAAGTGTACCATGGCCAATTGGAAACTAAATCACTCTTTCGCTTATTAACAACATGATTTATGTAATCACTTTCCAACACAAACGGATCACTACTAGGCCAAAGACAACAATCAATCACAACAAGGTACAAACAATTTCCAAACATCAAACCATCAAAAAGATTTTCAACAACATTCGAATAGAGTAAAGGTATTTAAAAATTTTCATAAACTTTACCTTGTCGATCTTGAAGAGAAGAAAATTTAGGATCGGTTTTACCTTTTTCAAACAAGATAAATCTTCTCTCTTCGGACAGATAATGTAAAACAAACCTTTTACCTCGATCAACTTGGGTTGGTGACGAAGCACCATGACAACTCATGCTTTTTAAAGGGTTACATTCACAAAAATGTAAAAGGTTAGTTTCAATAGGAGGTATGGACTGAAAAGAAAAAAATAAATCATTGTTGAAATTTGATTCAAGTCCCAAAGCATAAGTCGATCTTACCTTCTCAAAATGGAACGAAAATTTCAGATGTGGCCAAACAAGGTGATTAGTAAACGAATCAAAATTGAAACCCAAATCATTGAATTTCACCTTCTTATCAAAAGTTCGAACATCAAGCAAACATAATTTGAATGCAAATGATGCAAGTGCTTAATGTTTCCATAAAATGAATTCATGTAGCAAATACCAGGCTTGAACACACGAACTTGTTTAGGAATTCCAACAAGCAACATATTAGAAAAAGATATAATCAACTCACCACACGAATTATATTTCACTAATTTAAACACACATGTTGATTTGACAAAACCGAGCATACCAAAATGCAAAGGTTTATACTTCACGAGTATTAATCGGGAATGCAAATCACTACATGGAAATTTCGCACAAAAACTCAAAGATTGTTCATGAAGAACACAATTTGATACGATCACGGCTTCCCATAAGTCAAGTCCAAGCCGAGATCCGATGGTGCTACTTCAAGGGCCGATCACAAGGGCTTGTGCAAAACAATTTAAAGAAGTCGTTATAGCTTTAGTTCAGCATGTGTGGGATGATGTCAATGCTTGACCTATCGAACCAGTTAGTGGCCATTTTGGAAATCCATGCTGAACTTTTCTACAAGTTCATTCACCACCGAGCTCACCTTCGATTCAAGTTAGCTCCCATGTAGCTCCACACCAGCTCATTAGCTCGGGACCAGCTCATTATCAGCTCATGAGTTTAAGCCCAGCTCGAGTTTAGCTCATGAATTAACCATCAGCTCGTGGAGTCCACTTTGAATTCATTTGACTTCTATTGACTTTTTAATTAATAAGTTCAATAATTAGTTAATTAATATCCTACATATTAAATTTAGTTCACATTAGTTATATTAAGTATGTCTTAAAAGTGTTAATTGATGATAATTAAATTTGTCATAACCGAATTTAATGTTGATATTTGTGTTCACATTAGTTTGAATTAATTCTGTTCACATTTCTTGTAGAAACGCAATGGACATATGGAGATTAAAAGCAAGCATGAATTTTGAAGGTGCATGGCGGTTGGGGACTTGAATCTCTTAGGTGCATGTTCGCCAAGTGCATGTATGACCATATTCAATGTCTTTAAGGTTCATGAATGTTTCCATTCATGTATGGTGTGCTATCTCTTCATTCTCCAAGGTGACCATTCGCCAAAGGACACTCACACATGCATGAAGATAGCTTGGCCAATTAGCTTCCCATGACTCTCCTTAATTTGTTCACACCTATGTTCACATGGCAAGACTGTTCGGTTCACCTTGTTCACACTAGAAGACTTTTCAACATTCGGTTTCACACACATGATGGCCCTTGGAGTGTCCACAATTAATTCATACTTTTTGGCCAAACATTGCTTCATTTAACAAGGTTGGCCGAACCTACAAGTGACCATTGGACATCATGCATTCACTTTGAGTTTTCTTAAGCATGAAGATTCATTCATTTCCTATTAACATAGCCGAATCTAGACATGCACATTAAGGGTCATTTTTCTAGAATTTTCTTTAATTAATGTGTAAGCATGAAAGACCAATCGGCTACCTAGACTTAGGACTATAAATACTTGTTCAATTTCCATGTAAAGGACTTTTGAAACTTATGTTAATGTTATGCTGCCGAAATTGTGAGGCAAACTTTTCTTATATTTCGTTCAAAGATTCGTTTGGCATTCCTAGCGTACTAGTTGTGTCAACCGTGTTCTTTGTCGTACCTGAACTTATCACTATTCATAGTGTGGCGTTCAACATACCGAGGTTCCTATCTTGTTAGATAGTGGGTCGAGGTTTTCCCTTACCAAACCTATAACCGAACTCAAAAGGCTTAATCAACGGGTCGATACCATTTCGGTATTGGTTCTTGAAAGTACCTTTAGTAGTTCAAACCCGTTCTCTTCTTTACCTAATCGAACCTAAACCGACCAATTTGTTCATATCCTTTTGTTCCTGCCCTTTCGTTCCTACCATTCCATTCGTACCCCTCTTTCTACTTCGACCATTCCTTTAACTCAACTAAACCTAACGTAACTTCTCGTAGATGATCGGGCAATCTACATACGACTCGACTCTTCCCGAGACGGTTCGTATCACAATTGCACATATCATGTGAAGATCTTTTAACATGGATGCCAAACAAAGAATTTTTAATGAACATGCAACTTTTCAAACAGGCAGATTTATCACAAATCAATTGAGCAGGCATATTTAAACATAAAGATTTAACACATGAGTTCAAAAAGTTTGCAGGGTCAAACACATGAGAATTTTTACGTGACAGACTTTGATCAAACATGTTCAAAATTCTCTTAGAGAAAACTAATCCAATGTTGTCAACAAATTTGCCAATGTAGTAATCGTCATAAGAAAAGCTGTATATGGCACCTTTAAAAATAAATTCATTAACAATAGTAAGTGAACAAAAATTATCCAAATCAAGTGACTTTGATTCGATAAACAAAGAATCCTTACCTTCCTTACCTTCGATCGCAAGTGGGTGATAGTCATTCGTGAACTTACCTTTTTCGAACAACCTAAAACACCTCTCGTTTGGAAGGTAATGTAGATGAATTGGTCGCACAAACTTATAGGAACCTGAAAAGTTAATTCACAAGAAGATCGAACAGGTGGGTTAATAGAAATAATCCTCACTTGCTCACTTGTTTTCTCACTCAATTCTTTTTCTTCTGAATCACTCGTTTCTTTTGTTTCAATTTCTTTTTCATCTTCTTTTTCACTCTCAAATTTCTTTTCGTTCTCTTTTTCAATCTTATTTTTTTTTCATTTTCTTTTTGCTTTTCAAAGGCTTTTTCAAGTTCTCTCAAGATTCGCTCATTTTCTCTCTTACTTGCCTCTTGCCTCTCTTTTCTTTTTATTTCATTTTCTTTTTCTTCTTTTGCTTTTTCTTTTCTTTTCTTTGTTTTCTCTTTACAAGAATGTACAAAAGAACGATGAGAATACAAATCTTGGTCGAAAGATGAAGAACTATTTGCATATGATTCACAATCAAAACTTCGTGAAGAATACTCTGAGTAAGATTTCTTTGAAGATCTAGTAGGAGTATGTCTTTCTCTTCGAACGCCATCTTGGAATGAATCAAAATCGTAATTGGCTTCTCGTCTTCTCAAATTTCTTGATGAAAAGGACTTTCGATCGAAGTCACTTCTCAAATTCGTTGATGAATATGAGTTATAGTATGAATCTCTTTGTCTCGACATAGATGGCGAAAAGGAGTCACAATTGGAACTTTTTTTCAGGTAGTAGTCGGGGGTATATCTTCGTAGGGTTCTTGGTTCCGTTTTACGATTTGAAGAAACTTGATCACTTTGGTCTTGTTTAGTCGCCATTCTTTGCATTTCTTGCACCAAGTATTGGTATTCCGATTCGGTGAACTCTTCGCGTGACATGATTTTTGTTGCTAAAAAGAAAATGTTAGATCACAAAATAAAAAAAAATCAAGTACCTTACCACAAACCTCACAATTTCGCTCGGAAAGAAGAAGAAAAAAAAAGGTGTCACTCCCGCTCGTGTTTACACTCGTTTGGCTTTTACCTCCACTCGAATGATCTCACTAGCTCATGCCTTTTTCCGCCCCTTTCTCCTCTTATAACCTTGTAACAGACTTAGTATGACTTGATCTCTAGTATTGTGGGTTGGTTTCAAATGGTTTTATAAAGGATAACATATGAGGGGTTACGGGTTGGCTAAAAGAAAAGGAAATTGGGTAAAAAAAAAAGTGTGGCGTGGATGAGATTAGAATAGAAGATGAATCAGGAACGATATCAAACCAAGGGCTTTGACATTCGAACAACTATCAAATTGCATTAAACACTTTTTTTCATTTTTTTTCTTTTCGAATATTTTTTTGAATTTTTTTTGAATTTTTTTGTACTATATTGACAAACTAAATATAATAAAAAACTTTTTGTACACGATTTTTTTTTCTTCAGCTGCATAGATTTTTGTTTTTATAGCAACAGCAGCTAACTAATCAAAATGAGAAAAC
The DNA here is from genome assembly GCF_025698485.1 of Gossypium arboreum. NCBI lineage: Eukaryota > Viridiplantae > Streptophyta > Magnoliopsida > Malvales > Malvaceae > Gossypium > Gossypium arboreum. The sequence goes on along the minus strand of NC_069077.1, from coordinate 73,233,480 downwards.
TTCAGTATACGAATTTTTTTCTATACTCTTTTTTTTTTCGGATCCTACTTACTTGCGTTCACTTGGACTAGCCCGGGATTAATTTCGTCGCACGATCTTCTCGTTTAGCAGCTCTGATACCAAATGATATGAACCGCCTCAGGGAGAGTCAAGTCGTATGCGAGTTTGCCCGATCGTCTACGAGAAAATATCGCTTGGTTTGTTCAAAAAAGATGTTTCTAAATAAATTATGCGGAAGCTATTCAAGGGGTTCAAATGAAGGGTTTAAAATATGAATATTAAGGTTCGGTTTAAAGTAAATGAAAGAATGGAAAGAAGGAACTCAAAAGCAAGCACGAACCAATATTAGAAAATATCGACCCAAATGCTTATAGGCTTTCAAGGCGAAAATGAATGATAGAACCTCGACCCACTACTTAACAAAGTAGGAACCTCGGTATATGGGTGAGCAAACAGGGTTGACGCCACTACTAGGTAGATAGTCAACAAAGTCTCAAACAAAGTTTAGAGAAGAAAATTCTCACAAGATTAAATTCAATAAAATTTTGGCAAAAGTCCTTTACAAATGAAAGAAAACAAATATTTATAGGCACATAGATGACCATTCAAATTCGGCATCTAGGTGTTCACACAATAATAAAAACGTTCACACTAATGTATTAAAATAGTTCATAAATTCGGTAGATTCATGCACTAGCTGAATGGACACTTTCTTCCCCCTTGGTTTGTGCATGAATTCTTAGTCATAAAGAAAGGCTTCAAGTGACTTGTATGTGCACCAAAAGGTTGCATTCATCTCCTTGGGACGTTCATGCACTTGTATGGAACATGTATCTTCATAATTAAACACTTTAATGGTATGTAAGTTCACAAATGGCAGCATGAACCTAGTAAATTCGTTCTCCCCTTTGTGCATGCACTTAATTCAATCAATGTGTTGAATTATTGAGTTAAGTCCTTCCCTTGGACGTTCTTGAACCCATCCATGCATGTGTAGTAGCCTATAGGTCAATTCAAAGTGTGAACATGTTCAAGGAGCTCTATGGTCAACATAGAATTAGTTAGCAGCTACTTCTTGGCTGAATAAGTGCCTTGGAAAGTTAAGAGACAGCCACCATACATGCACTTAAGCCATTCATGCATTCTATCATCCCATGCATTTGATCCATTCATGGACTAGCCTTTAATGTCCATACATGCATTCGACACATGCATGAATTTGTAGAAACATTGCATCTAGCCATACATGCACCAACATTTAATACTTCTTCATTCATGAGTGTGGAATGCCCAAAAGAGATGTTTCTTCATCCATACATTGTACCGTCCAAAGGAATGTACCTACATGAAATAAACAAGTATTAAGACATCTCATGAACACTCATAAATTCAGCATGATGTGAACACATTAATGTCATGCATTAATTCGGCTATGTGAACATAATTAATTTATATAATGACAATGACATATTAATAACAAATATTAATATAAGACAAGTTTAATGCTTAAATGAATATGTGCAAATTTTTATTTAATGTATTAAAGACAAAACCAAGTTTAAACTAAAATGAGCTAAGCTTTAGCTCGTGAGCTAAAGTTGAGCTGAGGCTAAACTCCTAAGCTGATGTTGAGCTAAGGTTTAGCTCGTGAGCTGAATATGAGCTAGGAGTGAGCTCGATTTAGCTCAGGCAAGTTGGATCGAGCTTGAATAAGCTAGATTTGAGCTGGACGGAGCTCGTGGAGCTGGAAACGAGCTGGGATCAGCTTGCCAACATGTCAATGCTCGGCTTGACAGACTTGTTCGATGAAGTTCGCGGGGCGTGCTCGTATCAATTCTAGAAGAAAAATCATAAATATCCATGAATATGCAGCCTTTTAATGTTCCATCATCCCCCTTGGCCGAATGAAGCTTTAATTCACCTTGAATACTTGAATGGTTAGCTTGAAAATGCATGGATCATGCATGAAACGTCCCAATGTATGTTCCTCCATAAATTCAGTCCATGAACCTTCAAAAACATGAACATTAAATAGCCCCTACTTGCATAAATGTCTCCAATACATGTACTCCCTTAAATGCCGTCCATTGAACCTCAATTCTACATGCACCTCTTCATACATTGCACCAAGCCCTACATGAACTTGCATTAATTTCCTTCCATGCATGCATGTGTGCCGTCCAAAGGGATTGGATCTTCTAGATACATTCATGCATGAATCTTCATCATATATGTAACCGAATGTGCATTTGAACCCAAACATTCATGTATTTTGTGTATTCATGTATTTGATAAATACATGAACTTGTAAACACCTTGAATCTGGTCATGCATGCACCTAATTAAATGTTGTTCATTCATGCATGTGGGATGTCCAAAAGAGATGTTTCTTCAAGCATTCATTGGTCCGTCCATGAACATTGTACCTACAAGAAATAAAACAATTCATAAGACATCATGTGAACACACATAAATTCAGCACAATGTGAACACATTTAAGTTATGTGATATCTATGACATATTAATAACAAATATTAACATAAGACAAGTTTAATGCTTAAATAAATATGTGCAAATTTTATTTAATGCATTAAAGACAAAATCGAGTTAAACTAAAATGAGCTAAGCTTTAGCTCGTGAGCTAAAGTTGAGCTGAGATTAAACTCCTAAGCTGAAGTTGAGCTAAGGTTTAGCTTGTGAGCTGAATATGAGCTAGGAGTGAGCTCGGTTTAGCTCAGGCAAGTTGGATTGAGCTCGAATAAGCTGAATTTGAGCTGGACGGAGCTCGTGGAGCTGGAAATAAGCTGGGATCAGCTTGCCAACATGTCATTGCTCGGCTTGACAGACTTGCTCGATAAAGTTCACGAGGCATGCTCGTATCATTCCCCCCTCTTTTAGGCGACTTGTCTCAAGTCAAGCTGTTTATCCATGGGAGAACTTTGACTCGTGCATGGTTTTCCTCGATCAAATGGGATGGAAGATGTCACACAAACCTGAAAAATTCTTACCACAGCCGATAAAAAGAAACTCAAAGGAGTCAAATTCAAATGTGTTCGATAGTTCATAAAAAATTCATTCAATCAAACATATGCCAAAAATCTCAATTGGGCAAAGCAAGCATACATAAATTTATCAAAGAGTTTCATTAGACCATCGTTGCAAACATGAAAACTAAGTTGGATCAAGGAATAATTGGTTGTAAATGATGGCAGGCACTTAAACACATTATTCCTCATCCAAAACATTTTAATTTCTTTAATCGAATATAGCAACTCATTTGATCCCTTGTCTTGCTCATGCAAGGTATGACATGGCCACAGGTATGCTAACTCTTTCTTTTGTTTTTGAACAACATGAGGATTGTCTCCAAATTCCAACATAATAACCACATCATTACAATGCCAAAAGGAAAAATCCATCACATCACAGTATAAATAATTTTCAAACAACAAATCAATGGAATTTTCAACTTCAATCGAATTGAGCAAAGATATTTGAAAATTTTCAGATGACTTACCTTGACGAATATGAAGAGAAGACAATTGAAGATTGGGTTTACCTTTCTCAGTCAAAATGAATCTTCTCTCTTTGGATAGATAACGTAAGACAGACCTATTACTCCGATAAATTTGAATAGGTGGTGACGCATCATGACATGTCTTGCTCCTCGAGGGGTGGAATTCACAAAAATGAGAATGGTTAGTATTATCGAAAACTATGGACTTAAATGGAAAAGGAAAGTTACCATGGAAATTTGATTCAATTCCAAAAACATAGGTTGGTCTTACCTTCTCAAAATGAAACGAAAATTTCAGATGTGGCCAAGCAAGGTAATCGTAAACGAATCAAAATTGAAACCCAAATTATTGAATTTCACCTTCTTATCAAAAGTTCGAACATCAAGCAAACATAATTCGAATGTAAATGATGCAAAGTGCTTAATGTTTCCATAAAATGAATTCATGTAGCAAATACCAGGCTTGAACACACGAACTTGGTCATTTGATTTAGCAAGCAACATGTTAAATGAGGAAAATATAATCAACTCATCACATGATTCAAATTTCACTCATTCAATTAGACTTGAAAAATTGGCACAACCAAGCATATTCATTTTATCACCAAAGAAATGATGCAACATGTTATCATGCAAGTAAATCAAAGGAAACTTAAACATGCAAATACTCGAACAATCTTGCAACGTAATTTCTACTCGAACAGATAGATCAAAGCATGAAAATCTTGCACAAAATTTCAGATAAATATCTTGAAGAACAAAGTCAAACAGATCAATTATTTCATGCAAAAATCTTTTGACGCATATATTGAGCAAAGAAGTTGTGATCATGCGACCTTTCAGAAATTCAAATCCATCACAAATCATTTGAATAGGCACGTTTGAACAGAAAGATGAATTCAAAGAATTTTTATAATCAAACAAATCAAAACGTGAAAAACTGCTATCACACACATTCACAATTTGCACAGGATGAACCAATCCAACAGAATCAACAGAATTGTCGTTATAAAACATGTCATAAGACGGAATCTTCATGACATCTTTTGAAACAACATCGTTAACATTAGCATGTGAACAGTAATCAACCAAATCAAAAGATGGAAGATTTTCAAAAATAAGGCCATAAAAATCTATATGAGCAACTTTGTATTCAAACAGCCTCGAATCAATAAATAAGGGATCCTTACCTTTCTTACCTTCAATTGCAAGTGGGTGGCTGTCATTCGTGAACTTACCTTTTTCGAACAACCTAAAACACTCTCGTTTGGAAGGTAATGTAGATGGAATTGGTCGCACAAACTTCTAGGAACCTAAAAAGTTAATTCACAAGAAGATCGAACAGGTGGGTTAGTAGAAATAATCCTCACTTGCTCACTTATTTTCTCACTCGATTCTATTTCTTCTGAATCACTCGTTTCTTTTATCTCAATTTCTTTTTCCACTTTTTTTTCTTGTTCACTTTCTTTTTCTCTCTCAAACTCTTTTTCATTCTCTTTTTCAATCTCATTTTCTTTTTCTTTTTCTTTTTATTTTTCAAAGCTTTTTCAAAGGCTTTTTCAAGTTCTCTCAAGATTCGCTCATTTTCTCTCTTACTTGCCTCTTGCCTCTCTTTTCTTTTTATTTCATTTTCTTTTTCTTCTTTTACTTTTACTTTTCTTTTCTTTGTTTTTCTTTACAAGAATGTACAAAAGAATCATGAGAATACAAATCTTGTTTGAAAGATGAAGAACTATTTGTATATGATTCACAATCAAAACTTCGTGAAGAATACTCCTTGAATGATTTCTTTGAAGATATACTAGGAGTATGTCTTTCTCTCTGAACGCCATCTTGGAATGAATCAAAATCATAATCGGCTTCTCGTCTTCTTGAATTTCTTGATGAAAAGGACTTTCGATCGAAGTCACTTCTCGAATTCGCTGATGAATATGAGTCATAGTATGAATCTCTTTGTCTCGACGTAGATGACGAAAAGGAGTCACGATTGGAACTTTTTTTCAGGTAGTAGTCGGGGGTGTGTCTCCATGGGGTTCTTGGTTCCGTTTACGACTTGAAGAAACTCGATCACTTTGGTCTCATTTAGTCGCCATTCTTTGCATTTCTTGAACCAAGTATTGGTATTCTGATTCGGTGAAGTCTTCGTGTGACATGATTTTTGTTGCTAAAAAGAAAATGATAGATCAGAAAACAAAATAAAAAAAAATTAAGTACCTCACCACAAACCTCACAATTTCGCTAGGAAAGAAGAAGAAAAAAGGTGTCACTCTCGCTCGTGTTTACACTCGTTTGGCTTTTACCTCCACTCGAATGATCTCACTTGCTCATGCCTTTTTTCGCCCGCTCCTTTCTCCTCTTATAACCTTGTAATAGACTTAGTATGACTTGATCTCTAGTATTATGGGTAGGTTTCAAATGGTTTTACAAAGGATAACATATGAGGGGTTACGGGTTGGCTAAAAGAAAAGGAAATTGGGTAAAAAAAAGTGTGGCATGGATGAGATTAGAATAGAAGATGAATCGGGAATGATATCAAACCAAGGGCTTTGACATTTGAACAACAATCGAATTGCATTAAACACTTTTTTTCAGATTTTTTTTTCGAATTTTTTTAAAATTTTTTTTTCAAAATTTTTTTTGACTTGTATAACTTTTTTTTTGTACAATATTGACAAACTAAATACAATAAAACACTTTTGTACATGATTTTTTTTCGACTAAGTAGATTTTTGTTTTTATAGCAACAGGCTAACTAATCAAAATGAGAAAACTTTGGTATACGAAATTTTTTTTCTATACTCTTTTTTTTTCGGATCCTACTTACTTGCGCACACTAGGACTAGCTCGGGAATGATTTTATCGCATGATCTTTTTGTTTTAGTAGCTATGATACCAAATGATACGAATCGCCTCAGGGAGAGTCGAGTCGTATGCTGAGTTGCCCGATCGTCTAGAGAAAGTATCGTTCAATTCGCTTTTGAAATGAAGTTGATGGGAAAATAGGACGGAAGCTATGTATAATGGTTCTATGATGGTTTATGGATAAGAATAATATGTATAGGTTCGGTTAAGTTGGAAGGAAAAGTGAAAGAATTTAATAGATGATGGATATGGAAGAAAGGGTTCTTAAAAGCAAGCACGAACCAATATTAGAAAATACCGACCCAAATGCTTATAGGCTTTCAAGGTGGAGGATGAAAATGATAGAACCTCGACCTACTACTTAACAAAGTAGGAACCTCGGTATATGGGTGAACGCCACACTATTTGATAGTGATAAGTTCGGGATAGTGAAGAACAGAGTTGACGCCACTAGGCTTCCTAGATAAGCCAACGAAGTCCTCAACGAAATATGAGAGAAAGAAATCTCACAAATCCCATGAAAGTTTAACAAAGTTTCATTAAGTGAAAAGTCTAACCTCTTACAAATGAAATAACATATATTTATAGCCTACATAAAAGTAGCTGAATGGACAAGCTTAGAAGCTAAGAAATTCGGCCATAAACACCTAGATAATTCTAGAAGAAAAATCATGAATATCCATGAATGTGCAGCCCTTTAATGTTCCATCATCCCCCTTGGTCGAATGAAGCTTTAATGCACCTTGAATACTTGAATGGTTAGCTTGAAAATGCATGGATCATGCATGAAACATCCCAATGTATGTTCCTCCATAAATTCGGTCCATGAACCTTCAAAAACATGAACATTAAATAGCCCCTACTTGCATGAACGTCTCCAATACATGTACTCCCTTAAATGCCGTCCATTGAACCTCAATTCTACATGCACCTCTTCATACATTGCACCAAGCCCTACATGAACTTGCATTAATTTCCTTCCATGCATGCATGTGTGCCGTCCAAAGGGATTGGATCTTCTAGATACATTCATGCATGAATCCTCATCATTCATGTAACCGAATCTGGTCATGCATGCACCTAATTAAATGTTGTTTATTCATGCATGTGTGATGTCCAAAAGAGATGTTTCTTCAAGCATTCATTGCGCTGTCCATGAACATTGTACCTACAAGAAATAAAACAATTCATAAGACATCATGTGAACACACATAAATTCAGCACAATGTGAACACATTTAAGTTATGTGATATCTATGACATATTAATAACAAATATTAATATAAGACAAGTTTAATGCTTAAATAAATATGTGCAAATTTTATTTAATGCATTAAAGAAAAAATTGAGTTAAACTAAGATGAGCTGAGATTAAACTCCTAAGCTGAAGTTGAGCTAAGGTTTAGCTCGTGAGCTGAATATGAGCTAGGAGTGAGCTCGGTTTAGCTCAGGCAAGTTGGATTGAGCTCGAATAAGCTGGATTTGAGCTGGAAGAAGCTCGTGGAGCTGGAAATGAGCTGGGATCAGCTTGCCAACATGTCATTGCTCGGCTTGACAGACTTGCTCGATAAAGTTCGCGGGGCGTGATCTTATCAAGGACACTCCGAGAAAGCTGATTCAACTCCTTGAACTCACCATGCAACTACCTACGAGTCCAGCTTAGCTCATCGAGCTCACCACCAGCTCACTTCCAGTTCCCCAACTCGGGTCCAGCTCACTACCAGCTCATGAGTCCAAGTCCAGCTTGGTTTTTAGTTCATGAGTTGAATTCTAGCTCATGAAGACTACTTTGACTTCATTTGACTGCTATTAAATTTTTATTTAATAAGTTCATTAATTAGTTAATTAATAAACCACATATTAAATTTAGTTCACATTAGTTTTATTAAATATGTTTTAAAAGTGTTTATTGATGTTAATTAAATTGTCATAACCGAATTTAATGTTTACATTTGTGTTCACATTAGCTTGAATTAATTCTGTTCACATTTTCTTGTAGAAACTCAATGGACACATGGAGCATGAAGCAACATGTCTTTTTGGAGGTGCATGGACGATTAAGGGCTTTGAATCTCCTAGGTGCATGTTCGGCTAAGTACATGTATGGCCACATTCAATGTGTTCAAGGTTCATGAATGTTTCCATTCATGTATGGTGTGCTACTCCTTCATTTTTCCAAGTGACTATTCGGCTAAAAGGGGGCTTCCCATTATTTCATACATGTGGCCGAACATCTCCCTCCATGAACCTTAAAATCCCGTACACATTATGTTACATGGTATGGCCTTTCAATTCAAAGTGTTCACACCTATGGACTCTTCAAGAATCGGCATTCACACTTAATTTGGCTCATGAAGTCTCCTCAATTAATTCCCAACTTTTCACCAAACAACATGAATTGATTGCCTCAATTACTCAAGTTGGCCGAACCTAGCTAATGTCCAAGGGAGTCTCTCATTCATGATCCATTTCCTTAAGCATGAAGAATCTTCAAGACATCTCCACCATAGCCGAATCTGGTCATGAACATCAAAGGACTTCTTTCTAGAATTTTCAAGATGCATTCATGAGACTTTTACTTAATTATTAAGTATGTAAAGTGTCCATTCAGTTAGCTAGTCTTTAGGCTATAAATACTTGTTATTTTCCTTTGTAAAAAAAACTTTTGGACTTTGTTAATGTTATGCTGCCAAAATTGTGAGGTAAAACTTTTCTCAAATTTCGTTCAAAGATTCGATTGGCTTCCTAGCGTTCTAGTTGTGTCAACCGTTGTTCTTTGCCGAAACCGAACTTATCACTACTCATAGTGTGGCGTTCAAACATACCGAAGTTCCTATCTTGTTAGATAGCGGGTCGAGGTTTTCCTTTACCAAACCTAAACCGAACTAAAAGAGCCTATAAACAACGGGTCGATACCAAATCGGTATTGGTTCTTGTTTGCACTTTTTGTTCAACCCCATTTCTCCATTTACCAAATTGTACCTAAACCGACCATTCCATTCCTACCATTTCATAATACCAATTCGTTCTTACCCTTCATACCATTACGTCCATTTCTTCAATTCCCTCTTACCTAATTGAACCAATTCATTCATCTATACCTATTCGGACCCTAAACCCGAACCTTCAATTCTTCTTACCTATTCCAGTTGGAACCAAAACCAATATCCTTCTTTCTCTTATCCGACCTTTCAATTAAACCTAACGTAACTTCTTGTCGATGATCAGGCACACTAATACGACTCGACTCTTCCGAGGCGGATCGTATCAGTTCGAATGGCTTTAAGGTCAAGAAAGAACTAGTACTAAAATAGAGTACTAACCCAAATCTTTTAGGACACTTAAAGGTCGATAGAAAGATAGATAAACCATGACCCACTATCTATATAGAGATAGGAACCAGTCAGTATAAGGGTGAATGCCACACACTGTTTAAGAGTGATAAGTTCGAAAAGAAACAGGATGACAACACTAGCAAACCAGATAAGTCATGCTGAGTCTAAAATGAAATAGGAGTGTTCAAAACTCACAAAATGTTATAAAAATTAATCAAAGGATCAAAAGTCTTTTCTAAACAAGCTGATTACAAAATATTTATAGTGCTACATGAGACCTAGCCGAAAAGTCACTTGAATTCAGCTTTAATGTATGGTTATGAGCTGAAATAAAACTCAATTACTAAGAAAAAACTCTTGAAATCTTTAAGCCTAAGTAACAACAACTATTAACATGATTTAATGTTCCAATTTAGCTGAATAAATGAACTGAAAACTTAAGCTGGAAGAGTTCAACATTTTGAGCAGCCAAATGACTTCAATTCCTTCATTAAATTAGCCTTGGGCAGCTGAATAGACACCATCAACATGTATAATGCTCTCCTTTAATTGTTGTCCATTGCTATTCTTGAACAACTCCTTGGAGAAGAGGAATAGGCTACTGAAATTTAATGGTGCATAATGTTCTTCTTTAAATGTTGTAACAGCTCCTTGAATGTAATTGATTCCAACTAAATAGTCACATTTAACACTTTGTAACAGCTCCCTTAGACTTAACTTATTCCAGCTGAAAAGTCACCTACAAGCATTAACAAACACATTAAAAACACATTTAAACACACTATACTTAATAAACACTTTTAATCTTAACCTAATTTAATAAATTGTAAATAAACATGTTTAAAACATGTAATAGGCTGGACATATTAAAATTATGTATGAACTAACACTTAATTAAAATGGCCAGAATTTAGACACATTTATTTAGACTAAACTATATTAACTAACTTAATTAAATAGCTAGTTGCTTTAGAACGCATGGACTAATTGAGCTGAACCAAATTAACTAATTTAGGTAAGCAAGTAATTATTCCAGCAACTAAAATGAAATAAATTCAAAATAAATTCAAAACGAGCAAACAAGCTTATTGTGCTGGAAATGAGCTGAATTGAGCTCAACGAGCTGTGATTAAGCTTCATTTTGCACTTGAGACCCTCCAGCTTAGGCCACTCTCGATGACGTTGAGTTGTGTAGAAACATGATGCAACTAGGTTCACATCATTCCCTCTCTCTTGAAGATGATTTTTCCTCAAATCGGGCCATTTGCTCGAAAAAATTTTCAAGATAACAAACCCTTTTGTTCATGATCCAAACAAAATCATTTTCAATAGTCTGAGAGCCACAAATGGCTCAGAAAGAAAGAACGCCATTTGCATGCCCTCCCTCTTTAGGAGGGTACCACCTCACATCATCACCTACAAAAGAACAAAACAAATAAGTGACACGATGAAGGTTAAACAAAAATGATACGAACTCGCCTCGGTGATGATTTGAGTCGTAGTTGTTGCTCGATCATAAATTGGGTAAGTCTTGGCTCAATTGAAAAGAAGGTAAAAAAAGTATGGAATAGGCTCAAAAGGGTTACAAAGAAAGGATTAGGATAGTTGGATGATGGATAGGGAGAAACGGCTAAGGCCAGAGAATGAACCAACAATATTAAGATTGTTGACCCGAGTCTCAAAAATGGCACTTAGGTTGTAGTTGACAGTAGAAGTGATAGAATAGTTGAAATGGAAAGATAAAATGAAAATAAACCTCGACCCATTATCTATGGAAGATAGGAACCTTGGTATAGTTTTGAACACCACACCAACAAAGGTGATAAGTTCGGGATAACAAGGAAGGATTGACACCACGAGACGAATTCTCAATAAGCCAAATAAGTCCTAAAGTGAATTAAGAGAATTGAAAATTCTCACAAGACAATGATATTTCATAAGTTGGCAAAAAGTCCTTTTACAATCAGCTAAAACAAGTATTTAGAGCTAAAGACTATGGCTAGCTGAATGGACAATTGTCAGCCAAATGGACACTTAATTTTCAGCTTTTAATAAGTTGAAATCTCCAGAAAAATTCAAGAAAGTTCTAGGAAGCTTCCTCCAGCCTTGAGAATGTATTTAGACAGCTTCCAAGGTGTCTTTATGCGGCTGAAAGTAATTGAAATGGATGGGAGCTGAGCAGACACAAAGGAGACCGAATGGGCAGCTTGTGATGTAGCTAGAAGAACTGAAATTGCCTTGAAGCTTCCTAAACAGCTAAAGTTAATATGAGCTGAATAAACCTTGTAATATTCAGCCAAAGAGGGTGCATGGTATTGAATATATTGCTTTGATCAGCTGGATAGGCTTGGGCAGCTTAAATGCTTCTTGAGGATGCCAATGGTCAATAGATATGGAAGCTGAAAGTAAGCAGAGCAACTCCATAGATGTGAACGACAGCTGAATGGAATTAATTGTAATTAGCCATGTCCCTTATTATCCCCGAAAAGGCAACTAGAGAAACTTAAACAGCAGTTGGCCTTTTAATTCAACCCTTGCCCATTAAGCTATACAAACAGCCTTCATGAAATGAATTAATTTCTAGCTCTCCTTTATTGCTGATCCTAGCATGCTTTTTCTTTAATGCTTCAGCAGCTCATTTAATATCGTCCATGCATGCTTTGCTTTAATGCTTCAGCAGATCATTTAATGTCATCCATGCACTAGCAGCTCCTTTAAGGATGTCCCATGAACCAGCAGCTTCCTTTAATACTTGCACATTAAATTTGATCAAGACATATTTAACACATACATTAAAAATCCTCAGCAGCCAAGACAAATTATGTAACACCCCAAACCCAGCCCAGACGCTGTGGCCGAATCTAGTGTGTCACATTGAAGTGTTTTATCAAAAATTGTGTTTTCATCGAAAACCCTTTTTTAAAATAAAAGAAACCCTAATTAACTAAAAAAAACCTTTCAGTTACGAAAGCCTTGTTTAAAACATTTGATTTTTAAAAAAAACTTAGCTGCGAAAACGTAGAAAACATATTATAATTTAAGAAATCCATGTTCAACTTCTCGTAATTAAAATGAAAATAATAATAATAATTCAAGTAATAATAACATAATGAAAACCTTATTACAATCTGATCTGAACACACTTAAAAAGAAATAAAAACTTAAATGCTTAAAAAAATAAGTCCGAATTATCTTGCTAGCCAGCCACCCAGAGTCCCTCCAAAAATCGAACCTTCTACTGAGCATCACCTGAAAATAAAATAAAACAGGGGGTGAGTTTTCGCAAACTCAGTGTGTACAACCCTCGATGAAAAGAAGAATTCAAAGAGAAATCATCAAACAAGCAATGCAATCCCATCCAAATTATCCATCCGCTACACACCAGCCCTGTCCCCCGTTACACCATGTGGGGATATAAATATCGACCCACCCAGCCCACTCACCAATGGTAGCCTTGTTGCGGAACTACCTTCATTTACATATTGGGTTTTAAAAGCTATCGGTAGGTCCACGATTGTCAGGCAACCATGCGATCCTCATATACTTCCTCCGTTCCATAGTTCCCACCCCATATGCAACCTAAGCAAAACATCATATGTATGAATGTCACATCCATAAAACTTACATTCAACACCTAGGGGTATTTTAGTTATTTTTGCCCTTAGGGGCATTTCGATAATTTTCCCCTAATTATGGTTTTCACTTACCTTGACCCATTAACAAGTACCACGAGCTAAGATGAACGAATACTACGCACCAGGTAGGATTCCAAAGAGAGGAGGTGGGTCATTAAGATCGCTTAAGTACCAAGCTCTCCCTAGATCCAGTCCTAGACATGCATATACTCGTTGCCACACCTTAACCCTTTGACTTGTCCACGGTCAAAATATATTAATTAAGTCTTATGTAGTTATCATATACTAGGCCCAAAACCCCTTACAATGCCCAAACAAATTCACATACTTGTATCTGGCCCATTAAGCCCAATCATATTCAAATGGCCCATTAGGCCCAAATCACCTGTATATGGCCCATTAGGCTCAAATCACATTTATATAGCCCGTTAGGCCCAGTCACATTCATATTCATGCTCACATACTAATACGATCCGCCTCGGGGTGAGTCGAGTCGTATGTGAGTTTGCCCGATCGTCTACGAAGAAGTAGCGTTTGATTTGTTCAAAAGGATGTTTTAACGTAAATAATGGCAGAAGCTATGTAAAAGGATTCAAAGATGGGTTTATGGATATGAAGTTTATGTAGATGGGTTTATGGATATAAAGTTTTTGTAGGTTTGGTTATAATAAAACGAAAAGATGGAATGGAATGGAAATGAAAATGATCTCAAAAACAAACACGAACCAATATTAGAAAATATTGACCCAAATGTTTATAAGTTTTCAAGGTGGTCGGATGGAGAATATGAGAACCTCGACCCACTACTTAGCAAAGTAGGAACCTTGGTATGTTTGAACGCCACACTACGAGTAGTGATAAGTTCGGTTTTCAACAAAGAAAATGGATGACACAACTAGAACACTAGGTAGCCAACAAATCTTTGAACGAAAACAGAGAAAAGTTTGCCTCACAAATTTGGCAGAATATCATTAACAAAAATATTCCAAAAAGTAGTGTTCCTTCAAAAGGCTGGTTACATGAATTTATAGTGTCAAAAGGAAAGCTAGCTGAAAGGTCACTTTTAATGAAGCTAATAATGAGGCCTAATGAAAAGTCACAACTATAGAAATTCTATTCCAAGTACCTCCAGCCTTCAATTTGATTTACTTCTTCAATTAAGTTGCTTTCAAAGTCTTTTGAAGTCTCCATGAGCAACCGAAAAGACACCAGCTTCTTTGATGGAGAATTGAATGCATGTAGTGATTACTCATGAAGCAAACGGTTATGGAAGATGAAACAAAGTTGCTGCCTAATTTAAAGAAGAATAATGCTCTCCTTTAATTGATAGAAACAACTTCTTAATGATATTTAAAGCCTCTTTGTAACAACCCTCTCTTTTGTAACTGAAATCTCTTGAAAAGTCACCTTATTGAATGCATAACAGCCTTTAATAATAATAGATGAGAGCTAAAAAGTCACCTGCAATTAACACATGTAACCGTCACATTTATTCATTTATTAAGCTTAAAACAAATTAACAACTAACTTAAATAAATGAACTAACACTTATGCATCATTTATTCCAGCAACAAGTTTAATTACGAAAAGCATTATTAAATGAACTTAAAATTCATTCATCAATAAATTATCCTAGGAACTAGATTATTTAAAGAAGCAACTATTAAATAAAGTTCAACAAAAACACTTATTAATTAAACTAAGATGAGTTGAATAAATGTCCAGCAACTCATTTATTAAACTAAGATGCTTAAATGCATGGTTTAAAATGCAAACTAAATGAACAAATGAGTTACTTAATGCAAGACTTAATTTAATGAAGCTGACTTAAACTAACATCGGAGTCACATAATGTATGACTTTATTAAATGCAGAACACATAATGCATGTCATAATTAAAATATGTATTTAATAAATAAGACATAATTAAAGACTAAAGTAACTAAGATAAATCAAGTCTTTATTCCAACAGCATAAATGAATTATAAGGTCTCATTTTGCAATTAGGCCCCTCAAGTTTAGGCCAATCTCGATGTCGTCGAGATGTACCAAAACATGATGTGACCGGGATCGCATCATACCCCTCTACTTGAAGATGATTTGTCCTCAAATCAGGCCATTTTCTCAAAAAAAATTTCTCAGGATCACAAATCAGCCCTCCCTCTTTAAGAGGGTACCACCTCACATTGTCACTTACAAAAGAATAAAACAAGTTAGTGATACAATGAAGGTTAAACCAGGAGGAACTTTCTGAAATTTTATTCACAACTTGACATAAGAAAATATTATCATCATCATAAAGACAAGGAGTAATAAAATGATGAATCAAGAATGAACAATTCCTTTTCGAAGTCTTGGTGCATACTTGAGCACTTGATCGATTGCCGAATTCAAAATAATTGACAAGTTTTACCTTTGCAAGTTGGATATTCAAATTTGGTAATAGAGCATGCATATAAATAAAACACTCATACATCACAAGTTTTATGTGCACAGCCTTGTTTAAACATGTGTTTTTTCCATAGATCAAAGAATGCACATCAACGACACAACCATTGTTAGTAATGTTCTCATCATTTTCAAACCATCCATTACTAATAAAAAAAAAACAATAAACCTCATCAAGGTACGAATGCGTTTCAGAAACCAAAACATCAACAATGTTTCCATCAACATTCAAAGGGGGTGGTTGAATCTTAAAAGATTCAGAAAACTCACCTTGTTTTCCCATATGAATGAATGAATGTGGATCGGTTTGAGCAGTACCTTTTTCAATCAACGTAAACCTCCTCTCTTTGGAAAGATAGTAAAGTCGTTGCTCTTTACTTGAACTAACCTGAAATGTAGGAGAAATACAAGAACAACTCACGTTTCTCAAAGTATCACCTTCACGAAAAGTAAAGGGGTTAGTGACACTGTAGATGTTCAACTTTAAGGGACATGCTGAATCAATGCCAGGATCAAAAATATGAGTTGGCCTTACCTTTTTAAAATGACACAAGAAATTTATGGATAGCCAAATAAAATGATCAAGGAACGATTTTATATTGTATTCATAATTTTTAAATTTCGCTCCCTTAGTCAAAAGCCAAGCATCAATCAAACAAAAATTGGTCGCACAAAATTTGGAATGCTTGAATTTTTCACATATCGAACCAAAATAGCAAATTCTAGGTTTAAACACATAAGTTTGTTCACTTGCTAGAAAATGCAACAAAGGTTTCATGCGTGTCATGATTTCAAACATGTTGATCCAAAAGAATTTGTGCATATACAAAAATAAATAATCCAAACTCCTTACATTCATCAGGACAGATGGGCATAAATTTAAAGATTTTGCACAAGGCAGTAGTTGATTCACATAATCACCATAATCAAACAACTTAAATGTCTTTCGTAAAGAATCGTTACCATGTAAGATGATATTATGTGCTTGCCGATTTAATCGGACGTCATCAACAAGTTTTACACCACAAAACAACTCAAGAGAACACTGCCTCATACTTCCTCTTAGAATGGACTTATCAACCACAAACAAAGAATAAGGGTTAATTAAATCAAAATAAGGGGATCTTTTATAAATTAAGCCGTCGAAAATTTTATCGACAACTTTCAAACCTATTTGCCGTGGCTCGATTTCTAAAGATTCCTTATCTTTGAATACTTGCGGTTGGATTTTATCTTCAACCTTTCCTTTTCTGATCATACAAAAGCATCTCTCATCAGGAAAGTATTGAAGTTGAAGTTCGTCACACGGATTGTTAGGAACCTGAAAAGAAGAGTTAAGACGAGAAGAATTCACAGATTGGTTAGTGGAAACAACACTCTCTTTTTCTTTCATTTCTTTTTCTTCAAGAACAATTGTTTCTTCCACGCTTTCTTTTTGCTCACTCTCTTTTTCAACTTTACTTTCTTGCACACACTCTTTTTCTTTTTCGCTTCTCTCGATTTCTTTTAGAATCCACTCGTTTTCTCTCATGATAATCTTTTGCCTCTCTTTTCTTTCACTCTCTTTTTGTTCTTTTTCTTTTTCAACGGCTTTTTCAATGACTTTCTCAATCTCTTTCAAGAATCTCTCATTTTCTCTCTTACTCGCCTCTTGCCTTTCTTTCATTTCTTTTTCTCTCATTTTTTCTTTACAACTTGAAGATAATACAAGTGAATCAGCATGATAAGTATTTTGTTTGAAAGATGTGAAATCATTTAGATAGAGTTCACGATCAATTCTTCGAGAATGAGTCTTCGTGGATGCATACGAAAAGTTACTTGGGCTCCCTCGTTCGTTATCTTGAAAGACCTTAGACTCGAAGCTTTCTTTCTTTCTACTCGAATTTCTTGTCGAATAGGTATCACGATAGAAATCTCTTCTTGAGTAGTCATCAGATGTGTGTCTCTGTGATGTTCTTGACTCCTTTTTCTGACTTGGAACAATTTGCTTTCGTTGAACTCTTGCTCGATGGTCTAGCTTTTCTTGGACAGGCTTGATTTTTCGATCGAGCATGCACTCCATCTCTTTCAACAAATATTGAAATTCAAAGGCTGAAAACTCTTCTCGAGACATGATTAATAGATGAAAAAAAATGAATAAAACAAAACGGAAAATGAATACCTTACCACAAACCTCACTAGTCACTCACAATAAAATTTGAATGGCACTCAAACTCGTGTTTGCACTCAAGATCGGCTTTTTCAACACTCTAATGCTCTCACAACACTCGTGCCTTTTACCTCTCTTTACCTTTCTCGTGATTTCGTAAGCAGATTCGCCAAGGCTTAACCTTAGTCTTGGTGGTCGGTTTCAAATGGGTAACAAGGGATGATGTGATTTACAACTGGGTAGGCTTACAAGAAAGAGAATAATTTGGGTATAGTGTGGCGAAAAGGTCAAGGATGGAAATGGATGAGAGGGTAAAGGTTTTAGGATTGAAAAATGGAGAAGAAGTAAAACTATGTTCAAATTTTCAGATTTTGTTTTTTTTTCAGAATTTTTGTTTGAAATTTTTTTCCTTTTTTTTAAACTTACTTGATGAGCCACAGACTATTCCTGGAGTAATTTTGAATGCTCGTACTCCTCATTTTTGTAGCTCTGATACCAAATGATACGATCTACCTCGGGGTGAGTCGAGTCGTATGTGAGTTTGCCCGATCGTCTACGAAGAAGTAGCGTTCGATTTGTTCAAAAGGATGTTTTAACGTAAATAATGGCAGAAGCTATGTAAAAGGATTCAAAGATGGGTTTATGGATATGAAGTTTATGTAGATGGGTTTATGGATATAAAGTTTTTGTAGGTTTGGTTATAATGAAACGAAAAGATGGAATGGAATGGAAATGAAAATGATCTCAAAAACAAACACGAACAAATATTAGAGAATATGAGAACCTCGACCCACTACTTAGCAAAGTAGGAACCTTGGCATGTTTGAACGCCACACTACGAGTAGTGATAAGTTTGATTTTCAACAAAGAAAATGGATGACACAACTAGAACACTAGGTAGCCAACAAATCTTTGAACGAAAATAGAGAAAAGTTTGCCTCACAAATTTGGCAGAATATCATTAACAAAAATATTCCAAAAAGTAGTGTTCCTTCAAAAGTCTGGTTACATGAATTTATAGTGTCAAAAGGAAAGCTAGCTGAAAGGTCACTTTTAATGAAGCTAATAATGAGGCCTAATGAAAAGTCACAACTATAGAAATTCTATTCCAAGTAACTCCAGCCTTCAATTTGATTTACTTCTTCAATTAAGTTGCTTTCAAAGTCTTTTGAAGTCTCCATGAGCAACCGAAAAGACACCAGCTTCTTTGATGGAGAATTGAATGCATGTAGTGATTACTCATGAAGCAAACGGTTATGGAAGATGAAACAAAGTTGCTGCCTAATTTAAAGAAGAATAATGCTCTCCTTTAATTGATAGAAACAACTTCTTAATGATATTTAAAGCCTCTTTGTAACAACCCTCTCTTTTGTAATTGAAATCTCTTGAAAAGTCACCTTATTGAATGCATAACAGCCTTTAATAATAATAGATGGGAGCTAAAAAGTCACCTGCAATTAACACATGTAACCGTCACATTTATACATTTATTAAGCTTAAAACAAATTAACAACTAACTTAAAATA
Source organism: Gossypium arboreum (assembly GCF_025698485.1). Taxonomy (NCBI): domain Eukaryota; kingdom Viridiplantae; phylum Streptophyta; class Magnoliopsida; order Malvales; family Malvaceae; genus Gossypium; species Gossypium arboreum. The sequence goes on along the minus strand of NC_069077.1, from coordinate 73,214,009 downwards.
AATGAACTAACACTTATGCATCATTTATTCCAGCAACAAGTTTAATTAAGAAAAGCATTATTAAATGAACTTAAATTCATGCATCAATAAATTATCCTAGGAACTAGATTATTTAAAGAAGCAACTATTAAATAAAGTTCAACAAAAACACTTATTAATTAAACTAAGATGAGTTGAATAAATGTCCAGCAACTCATTTATTAAACTAAGATGCTTAAATGCATGGTTTAAAATGCAAACTAAATGAACAAATGAGTTACTTAATGCAAGACTTAATTTAATGAAGCTAACTTAAACTAACATCGGAGTCACATAATGTATGACTTTATTAAATGCAGAACACATAATGCATGTCATAATTAAAATATGTATTTAATAAATAAGACATAATTAAAGACTAAAGTAACTAAGATAAATCAAGTCTTTATTCCAGCAGCATAAATGAATTTAAAGGTCTCATTTTGCAATTGGGCCCCTCAAGTTTAGGCCAATCTCGATGTCGTTGAGATGTACCTAAACATGATGCGACCGGGATCGCATCACATACAAATTCCTATCACATAGCATCAATATTCAATTTTTGCCTATTATGGGCCCAACAGCCCATCGCCCATTTAGCCCATTTTAGCCCATATGGCCAAATCACAACCTAAGTCCACGGAATCACCCATGGGTTTCAAGCAACCTATTGGTCTCCCCCTTACGAGTGTTCACGCACTCACAAGACTACCGTAGCCAAACTTTCTACTTTTCGCCATTTCGACTTTTCAGCATTTCGGCATTTCGGCTTTTACCGATTCATAGTGTATGTGCAGTGTATGTACACACTTGGTAAGCAAGTGTGCTGCGATTCCCTTAGTCACCAACCTACAATGATATCACCCTTCCATTAATCGTATGTTTAATCCATATTCTACCCAAAAATCGAAACCTCACCTTAACCTTACCTTGAACACCAATCCTTAATAGTTTTCCATGATCACATACTCCCTAGATCTGCATTAATCTTACTCATTAAAACCAGAATAATAGATGACTCGTATCCAACACAAGTCTCCTTACCTTAACTATGAACATTTGGCCACCTTAGCTGATACGAACCCAATCGTATCATGGTTTGACACAACTCGACAACATCGAGCACGGCCTAAGCTCGAGGGGCCTAAGTGCAAAATGAGGCTTAACCTCAGCTCGATCAGCTCAATTTTTGCTCATCTACAGTCAATGAGTTCATGTGCTCAATTCAACGAGCTTGGTGCAGCTTAAATAAGCTCTTTTGAGCTCATCTTTAAATTCTAATTCTTGCATTTTATTAAGCTGGAATAAATTAGTTATTTCGTTTTAATTTAGTTAATTAGTTAAGGTTTAATAAATTTGTTTAAATCTGAACATTTTAATTTAAATTATTAAATATGTCTTATATTAATACATAGTTTTAATATGTGTAGTTTAGGACATCAATTTAATGTGTCTATCTTAGGGTCAAATTTAATTAGCTGCTGATTTAATTTGTCCAGCCCATATTGAATTTGTCCTAGCCGACTTAATGGTAGGTATTAATGTGTCTTAGCTCAAACATGTTCTTAATTTGTCTTTGCTGATTTTAATGAGTGTGTTAATATGTCTTAAGTTGCTACTAGTTTTAATGTGCTGATTTTTTTTAATGAGCTAATTTAATGTGCTTCATGCTTCAGACGAAATTAATGACAACTTGAGCTGAATTAATTTGCTTCATTAACTTGGTGTAGGTACATGCAATGGATGGCACATTAAGTGAGGGAATAGTCCAGCATTTTCAAAGCTCCTTTTTCGTGAACAACAAAGGCATTAAAAGCTGCTGAAGAAAACATGCATGGATGAATTTATGCACGAATCGGCCAAAGGAGGGAGCTGAATCAACATCCTTTTTCAGCTGACTTTTTCATGCACAGCAACAGCCATGAAGAATTAATTTGCTAACTTTTTTTTCGTGCACAGCAATAGCCTTGAAGATTTAATTTCCAGCTGCAGCAATTACACTCTTTTAAAGTGGCGCCTTGGACATCTCAATGGTCATGCTTCTTCACTAAGATATCAGCTGAATATTGCTGCCCATTGAAGTTTTCTAAGCTTATTTAAATGCCCCTTTGACCGTCTAGCTAACTAAAGCAGCACCTAGACTTGTTCACTCACTTGGCTGAATACAACAAGGGGAACTTTCAGCTCATTAAATTCTCTAGCTGATGAGGAAACTTCAAGGAACTTTCTTGGCAACTTCTAAGAAATTTTCAACTCTTCTAGTTGAATTACAAGGTGACCATTCGGCTTTCTAGGTGGCTGATCAGCTCACCTTTATTTTAAATGATTCTAGCTGCATGAAGACACCTTGGAAGCTGTCCAAATACATTCTCAAGGCTGGAGGAAGCATCCTAGAATTTTCCTGAATTTTTCTGGAAATTTTAGCTCATTTAAAGGTTGAATTAAATGGCCATTCAGCTAGTTTTTGAGGCCATTCTGTTGACTATGTTAAAGGCTATAAATATTTGTTAAATTTCATTTGTAAAGGTTAGACATTTTTAGACTTTGCTATATATATGAACTTAATTGTTCTAGTGAGAATTCAATTCTCTTTATTCACTTTAGGATTGATTTGACTTATCGGGATTTCGTCTCGTGGCGTCTATCTTTCCTTTGTTTTATTCTGAACTTTTCACCTCTGGTGTGGCGTTCAAAATATATCTTTGGTTCCTAACTCTCTATAGTTAGCGGGTTAAGATTCTCTTGTCGACTTAAGTGCCTATTTTAAGATTCGGGTAAACTTTTCCTATAATGTTGGTTCAATCTTGGCCTTAGCCAGTTTTCATCGACCTATCACCAAGTTTCCTTTAACCTTTGTTTGATCCCTTTGATAGCTATTTAACCATCCCTCTTTCAGCCTTCTTGAATCAAACCATTAACTTGCTTCCATATCCATTATAAAACTAGCCATTTGAACCTATCTTCCTTGTTTTCATCCCCAATTTTGCAAACCATTCAAACTTACCCAATTTATCGATCGGGTAACTATTACGACTCAAATCATTCTGAGGCAAGCTTGTATCATTTGGTATCAGAGCTAGTTAAATTGAGGTAAGTAACAACATTTTTGGGAGTTTCGATATCGTATCTTTAAAAAAAATTTAAAAAATTTAAAAAAAATTGTGAAAAAAAGAAATAAATATATTTAGTTGAAGAGTAAAAAAAATAAAAAAATAGTGAAAAAAAAGAAGAATCTAAAAAAAAAAGAGAGAATTTTTTTTTGAAATAAATAAAAAAAATGTTCAGTTCCCTTGTGATACGAACCGCCTCGGAAGAGTCGAGTCATATTAGTGTGCCCGATCGTCAACAAGAAGTTACGTTAGGTTTAATTGAAAAGGTCAGATGAAGGAAAGAAGGGTATTGGTTTTGGGTTCGGATTAGAATAGGTAAGAAGAGTTTGAAAATTCGGGTTTGGAGTCCGAATAAGTATGGATGAAGGAATTGGTTCAATTAGGTAAATGGAGAATGGGGTTGAACAAAAGTGCAAACAAGAACCAATACCGATTTGGTATCGACCGTTGTTTATAAGCTCTTTTAGTTCGGTTTGGAATTGGTAAAGGAAAAACCTCGACCCACTATCTAACAAGATAGGAACCTCGGTATGTTTGAGCGCCTTTTCACGAGTAGTGATAAGTTCGGTTTCGACAAAGAGCAACGGTGACACACTAGAACGCTAGGAAGCCAATCGAATCTTTGAACGAAATTTGAGAAAAGTTTTGCCTAACAAATTTGGCAGCATAACATTAACAAAAGTCCAAAAGTTCTTTACAAAGTAACACAAGCCACAATTTATAGTGAATGCAAGGGATAGCCGAATAGGCTCTTGAGGTAGCTAAATGGTTTCTGAAAATTCCAGAATTTCTGATGAAGCTTCCTTGAAGTTTCTTGTGCATGGAGAACGGTAAGGGGCAGCTTCTAGATGCCTTGATTCAATAGAAAAATTGAATGAATTGTTTGGGAGCTGAAATGCCATCAATAGGTTCGGCCAAATGCTTGAATTTGGAATTAATGCTGCTGCTTGATTCAGCCGAATGTTCATGTGATTAAGGAGCTGTCTAGAGCACTTCAATAGTCTTAGAATGTGAACAAACTGATTTGAACAGCCACACATGTGTGAACAAACAAAACCGAACAGCCCTTGGTGTGAAAGGAATAATCAGGTGGGTGTGAACAGCCTTAATTTGTCTTGGGCAGCCAATCGGTCTTCTTGAAGAGTTGTAAGGTTTGGCTGAATGGTCACTTAGGGAACACCAAAGATCAGCACACCAATTTTAAATCATCCATGCACATATGTCGTCCAAGGGTAATGTACCTACAACATTTAATTCAGCAAATTAAATCCCTTTTAGACACATTAAATTCGCAACATAAATAAAACTTGCACCATAAATTAGGCTGGACATAATTAATCTTTGTAATAGTTAAGACATATTTAATTGGTCCTAATTAATTAAGTACTTAATTTAGAACATAATTAAAACATGTCAGATTATGACAAATTAATTATTAAAACAAATAACTAATAAAACTAACAGCAACTTAAATGATTTATTCCAGCATAATAAACGCAATAATGAAATGAGTGAAACGAGCTCGTTGAGCTAAGTTAAGTTGAAGTTGAGCTGATTTGAGCTTGAAGGAGTATGCATGGTTTGCTTGGCTTGCTGGTCCAAGAGCTTTCAAGAAGTCCACAACGGTTTCACCCCAAACTCTATCAACTAAGGTTGTTGTTGCATCTTTGAATCTCTTTGCTCGAGCTCGGGTGATCGGTCCTACGGGCAATTCGAGAGGATCTTCATTGGCACCCGACAACTCGGGAGGTGTGGTTGTATCAGTCGGTTTGGTATAACAAGAAAATAATTCGAAGGATGGGAATGGAAAACAAACTCAACGTCAGGAATGATTCAACACTAAGAAGTGTCACCCCGGTTCCTATATTGTTAAGGTGAAAGTATGGATAGATGGATAGGTGAATGCCACACCAAGATTGGTGATAAGTTTAAACAAGACGATTGACGCCACTAGCACAAGCCAGATAAGTCTTTCGAAACTTGTACGAGATATGAGAGGAAGCAACCTCACAAGAACAAATGTTCATTAACAAATTTGGCAAAAGTCCCTTACAATTGAAAGAAAACAAATACTTATAGGCACATAGATGACCATTCAAATTCGGCATCTAGGTGTTCACACAATAATAAAAACGTTCACACTAATGTATTAAAATAGTTCATAAATTCGGCAGATTCATGAACTAGTTGAATGGTCACTTTCTTCCCCCTAAGTGTGTGCATGAATGCTTAATCATAAAGAAAGGCTTCAAGTGACTTGTATGTGCACCAAAGGTTGCATTCATCTCCTTGGGACGTTCATGCACTTGTATGGAACATGTATCCTCATAATTAAACTCTTTAATAGCATGTAGGTTCATAAATGGCAGCATGAACCTAGTAAATTCGTTCTCCCCTTTGTGCATACACTTAATTCAATCAATGTGTTGAATTATTGAGTTAATTCCTTCCTTTGGACGTTATTGAACCCATCCATGCATGTGTAGTAGCTTATAGGTCAATTCAAAGTGTGAACAGCTACTTCTTGGCCGAATAAGTGCCTTGGAAAGTTAGGAGACAGCCACCATACATGCACTTAAGCCATTCATGCATTCTATCATCCCATGCATTTGATCCATTCATGGACCAGCCTTTAATGTCCATTCATGCATTCGACACATGCATGAATTTGTAGAAACCTTGCATCTAGCCGTACATGCACCAGCATTTAATACTTCTTCATTCATGAGTGTGGAATGTCCAAAAGAGATGTTTCTTCATCCATACATTGTATCGTCCAAAGGGATGTACCTACATGAGATAAACAAGTCATTAAGATATCTCATGGACACTCATAAATTCGGCATGATGTGAACACATTAATGTCATGCATTAATTCAGCTCTGTGAACATAATCAATTTATGTAATGACTATGGCATATTAATAACAAATATTAATATAAGACAAGTTTAATGCTTAAATAAATATGTGCAAATTTTTATTTAATGCATTAAAGACAAAACCGAGTTTAAACTAAAATGAGCTAAGCTTTAGCTCGTGAGCTAAAGTTGAGCTGAGGCTAAACTCCTAAGCTGAAGTTGAGCTAAGGTTTAGCTCGTGAGTTGAAAGTGAGCTAGGAGTGAGCTCGGTTTAGCTCAGGCAAGATGGATTGAGCTCGAATAAGCTGGATTTGAGCTGGACGAAGCTCGTGGAGCTGGAAACAAGCTTGGATCAGCTTGCCAACATGTCATTGCTCGGCTTGACAGACTTGCTCGATAAATTTCACGGGGCGTGCTCGTATCAGCATGCATGGGATGGCTTGAGAATGTGCAGCCAACAAATGCACCCCTTCATGGACATCAAAGGCCAAAGGTGGTGGTGATTTATTTTCTCAAGAATGGCCGGCCAACTCCCCCAAGCAGCATCTTTGTGTTCACATTTTGCTTAATGTTCTTTTCACACTAAAGGCTATTGGTTCCATGTTTTCACAGTCAAGGACTATACATATTCGACCTTTTACACTTTGGGGGCTGTTGGAGTGGTCAAAAATGCCTGTTAAAGCTGAGTCCATTTAGCTCCACCAAGCAGCACATTTAAGGAGCATTAAGGCTACTTTAAAACACCTTAGTCAAACATGGACAACACCATTCAGCTATCCATTAATTCCATCAATGTTCAACTGAATAACCAACATCTAGAAGGTGTCCATTGATGTTATTCAAGCTGGGAAGGTTTTAGGGATGTTCAAGAAGCTACCAAGACAATTCCAGCCCTTTTTTAGCTTAATTAAACCATCCATTTGGCATCCCATATGGCCATTCAACTGCTCCTTGTTTAGGCTATAAATATGAGTAGCTTGTCACTTGTAAAAGGTTAATGAACATTTTATGAACTATATTTACTTTGTGAGTTTATTTTCAACTCTCATTGTTCTCCAAAGACTTGTCTGACTTATCAAGTAACTTTGTGGTGTCAAACCGTCTTTGTTCAAACTTATCACTTTGTCTCCAAAGTGTGGCGTTCAAATTATTCTGAGGTTCGTATCAACTTTGGTAGCGGGCAAGGTCCTCATCAACAATCCAATATCCATCTATCACCTTCCCAACCTAAGTGTTTTCATAAGTAACAGGTTAATACAATAATATTGTGTTAGTTCTTACTTGAACCCTTAGCCGAATTTCCATACCACCATTTCTTAGCTATTCAACAACTTCACCGAAGCATTTTGACCCTTGGCACTTCCTTTCTAAACAAATATTCTCGAAAGAACCTTAACTTACTCGATTTACGATCGGGCAAACATTACAACTCAAATCTCAATCGAGTCGAGTGCGTATCAAGTTGCTACTAGAGCTGGTTAATTCGAGGTAAGATTCAACATTTCTAAACCTCTGAGATCATATATTAGCCAAAAAAATTCAAAAAAATTCAAAAAAAAAAATATATATATTCATTAAAAATATATATATTACGAATTAAAAAAAGGTGAAGTATCAAAAGTTTCTTGCTATTCATATCATTTCAATTCTCGATCTTCAAGGTTTTGTGTTACCATCCTATACACCAATGCCACACTAAACTGATATTCCTCTTTTCTTCAACCTACCTTTAATCCTTACATTGTTCTTCACCTAACCACATCACTTTTGTAAGCCGACCCCAACGGTATTGATTCATCTACTTAGTCCAAGGAGAACTTTGAGAGGTGAAAATCGAGCGGTAAAAGGCAAGAGAGTGGTGAGACTATCTGAGAGAAATAAAAGCCAAAATTGAGTGATTCTTCTTTGTGAGTGATTTGTGAGTTTTTTTTGTTGAGTGTCTAAATTTTCATGTCTAGAAGTTCCGAGAGACATCCAATGGACGAAATTGGTCAACGGCCAGTTAGGAATGTTGCTCAAGGTGGCGAAGTCCCTAATTTGGGCCAACAAGCTATGCTCCAAGAGCTCCGAGAAATGATAGAACCAATACAAGAGCAATTGGATAACTTAAATGAGGAGGTCAAAGCGTAAGGGAGCCCAAAATCACCAGCGAGAACGTGGACGTCCTAGGCACGAACAAGATGATGATGCATACGAGCCTAGTGAGCACGAAAGAGATCATTTGTCCGTTCAAAGTGTTAGGCAACAAGAACGTCTAAACCATGGACAACGAGGTTGAGATCATCTTGATGACAATCTCAAAAACATTAATATGTCAATTTCGTCATTTCAAAGAAAAAATGACGCGGAGGCGTACCTAGAGTGGGAAAAAAAGTCGAACTCATCTTCGAGTGTCACAACTACTCAGAGATCAAAAAGGTTAAGCTTGCAGCTATCGAGTTTTGGATTACACCCTTGTATGGTGGGATCAACTAGTTACTAGCCGACAGAGAAATGGTGAAAGGGCTATCTTTACTTGGGCAGAAATGAAAGCTGTCATGCGGAAGCACTTTTTTCCCTCCTACTATCATTGGGAGTTGTATCAACGGCTTCAAAATATCACTCAAGGCAACCGAAGTGTCGAAGATTATTATAAGGAGATGGAGATCGCTATGATAAGAGCTAACGTGGAGGAAGATCAAAAAGCGAGGATGGCAAGATTTTTAGCCAATTTGAATCGAGATATAGCTCATGTTGTGGAACTTCAACACTACGTTGAAGTAATGGATATGGTTCACATGCCGATAAAGGTTGAAAAGCAATTAAAGCGAAAAAGTGTCAACTGGACCTATCCAACATCTTCTACCAACAAATGGACTCAAGGAACGAGCAAAGCTCCTATTCCACCTAAGGAACCATCCGTTGTTGCCCAATCAACCAAGCGGTGACACTGGTAAGAGTAGAAATGAGTCCATTCCTAATCGAGCTCGTGATATAAAGTGTTTTAAGTGTCAAAGCCGGGGCCATATTGATATGAACCGCCTCAGGGAGAGTCAAGTCGTATGCTGAGTTGCCGATCGTCTACGAGAAAGTATCATTCAATTCGCTTTTGGAATGAAGTTGATAGGAAAATAGGACGGAAGCTTTGTATAATGGTTTAATGATGGATATGGAAGAAAGGGTCCTTAAAAGCAAGCACGAACCAATATTAGAAAATATCGACCCAAATGCTTATAGGCTTTCAAGGTGGAGGATGAAAGTGATAAACCTCGACCCGCTACTTAGCAAAGTAGGGGTATAACGGTGAACGCCACACTCAGTTGAGCGATAAGTTCAAAAGAAGAACAAGGTTTACACCAACTAAGAACTAGATAGGCCAACAAGTCTTCAACGAAATATGGGAGAAAGATCCTCTCCAAATAGTTTCATTAACAAAGAAACAATAAAACAAAGTTCAAAAAACCCTCTATACAAATGAAAGAAAACAAATATTTATAGGCACGTAGATGACCATTCAAATTCGGCATCTAGGTGTTCACACAATAATAAAAGCATTCACACTAATGTATTAAAATAGTTCATAAATTCGGCAGATTCATGCACTAGTTGAATGGACACTTTCTTCCCCCTAAGTGTGTGCATGAATGCTTAGTCATAAAGAAAGGCTTCAAGTGACTTGTATGTGCACCAAAGGTTGCATTCATCTCCTTGGGACGTTCATGCACTTGTATGGAACATGTATCTTCATAATTAAACACTTTAATGGCATGTAGGTTCATAAATGGCAGCATGAACCTAGTAAATTCGTTCTCCCCTTTGTGCATGCACTTAATTCAATCAATGTGTTGAATTATTGAGTTAATTCCTTCCTTTGGACGTTCTTGAACCCATCCATGCATGTGTAGTAGCTTATAGGTCAATTCAAAGTGTGAACATATTCAAGGAGCTATGCACTTAAGCCATTCATGTATTCTATCATCCCATGCATTTGATCCATTCATGGACTAGCCTTTAATGTCCATACATGCATTCGACACATGCATGAATTTGTAGAAACCTTACATCTAGCCGTACATGCACCAGCATTTAATACTTCTTAATTCATGAGTGTGGAACGCCCAAAGAGATGTTTCTTCATCCATACATTGTGCCGTCCTTGATCATTGTATCTAAAAAAAAAATCAAATTATGAGACATCATGTGAACACATTACTGTCATGCATTAAATCGGCTAAAATGTGAACATAATTAAAATATGTAATAACTATGACATATTAAAACAAATATTAACATAAGTCAAATTTGATGCTTAAATAATTATGTTCAGATTTTATTTAATGCATTAAAGTCTAAAACCGGGTTTGAGCTAAAATGAGCTAAGCTTTAGCCCTTAAGCTAAAGTTGAGCTAAAATTATACTCCTAAGCTGAAGTTGAGGTAAGGTTTAGCTCGTGAGCTGAATATAAGCTAGGAGTGAGCTCGGTTTAGCTCAGAAAAGTTGGATTGAGCTCGAATAAGCTGGATTTGAGCTGGACAGCAGATTGACAGACTTGTTCGATAAAGTTTGCGGGGCGTGCTCGTATCATCCCCCCTCTTTTAGTTGACTTTTCCTCAAGTCGAGCTGTTTGTCTATGGGAGAACTTTGACTCATGCAAGGTTTTCCTCGATCAAATGGGATGGAATATGTCACACAAACCTGAAAAAGTCTCACCACTTTTGGACAAGAGAAACTCAAAGAAGTTAGAGACACATGATAATAAAAATTCAAGGAAAACGCATTCAACTGATCATATGCCCAGAATCTTAATTGTGCAAAACAGGCATACGTAAATTTATCAAAAAGTCTTGTTAAGCCATCTTTACAAACATGTGAACTTAGCTGAATCAAGGGGTAATTAGTCATGTACATTTGTAAAGATTCAAATACGTTAATCCACAACAAAACTTTTCAATATGTTTATTCAAAAATAACAATTCATGGGAATGTACACGCAAAGTGTACCATGGCCAATTGGAAACTAACTCACTCTTTCGCTTTTTAACAACATGATTTGTGTAATCACTTTCCAACACAAACGGATCACTACTAGGCCAAAGACAACAATCAATTAGAATAAGGTACAAACAATTTCCAAACATCAAACCATCAAAAAGATTTTCAACAACATCCGAATAGAGTAAAGGTATTTGAAAATTTTCGTAAACTTTACCTTGTCAATTTTGAAGAGAAGAAAATTTATGTTCGGTTTTACCTTTTTCAAACAAGATGAATCTTCTCTCTTCGGACAGATAATGTAAAACAAACCTTTTATCTCGATCAACTTGGGTGGGTGACGAAGCACCATGACAGCTCGTGCTTTTTAAAGGGTTACATTCACAGAAATGTAAAAGGTTAGTTTCAATAGGAGGTATGGACTGAAAAGAAAAAAATAAATCATCGTTGAAATTTGATTCAAGTCCCAAAGCATAAGTCGATCTTACCTTCTCAAAATGGAACGGAAATTTTAGATGTGCCCAAACAAGGTGATTAGTAAACGAATCAAAATTGAAACCCAAATCATTGAATTTCACCTTCTTATCAAAAGTTCGAACATCAAGCAAACATAATTTGAATGCAAATGATGCAAAGTGCTTAATGTTTCCATAAAATGAATTCATGTAGCAAATACCAAGCTTGAACACACGAACTTGGTCATTTGATTTAGCAGGCAACATGTTAAATAAGGAAAATATAATCAACTCATCACATGATTCAAATTTCACTCGTTCAATTAGACTTGAAAAATTGGCACAACCAAGCATATTCATTTTATCACCAAAGAAACGATGTAACATGTTATCATGCAAGTAAATCAAAGGAAACTTAAACATGCAAATACTCGAACAATCTTGCATCATAATTTCTACTCGAACAGATAGATCAAAGCATGGAAATCTCGCTCAAAATTTTAGAGATTTATCTTAAAGAACAAAGTCAAATAGATCAATTATTTCATGCAAAAATCTTTTAACGCATATATCGAGCAAAGAAGTTGTGATCATGCGACCTTTTAGAAATTCAAATCCATCACAAATCATTTGAATAGGCACGTTTAAACAGAAAGATGAATTCAAAGAATTTACATAGCCATACTTATCAAAATGTGAAAACCTTTTATCACATATATTCACAATTTGCACAGGATGAACCAATCCAACAGAATTGCCGTTATAAAACATGTCATAAGATGAAATCTTCATGGCATCTTTTGAATCAACATCGTTAACATTAATATGTGAACAATAATTAGCCAAATCAAAAGATGGAAGTTTTTCTGAAGTTATGCCATCAAAATCTTTATGAGTAATTTTTAAGTCAAGCGGCCTTGATTCGATAAACAAAGATTCCTTACCTTCAATTTCCAATGGGTGGTGGTCATCCACCGACTTACCTTTTTCAAACAACTAAAAATGAGTCTCGTTTTGAAGGTATCGGAGTTGGATTTGGTCGCACGGACTTTTAGGAACCTAAAAAGAAAGATCACAAAAAGATCGAGCAGAAGTATTAGTAGAAAGAATCCTCGCTTGCTCACTAACATTGTTTTCACTCGATTCTATTTCTTCTGAATCACTCGTTTCTTTTATCTCAATTTCTTTTTCCACTCTTTTTTCTTGTTCACATTCTTTTTCTCTCTCAAACTCTTTTTCATTCTCTTTTTCAATCTCATTTTCATTTTTTTTCAAAGTCTTTCTTAAAGGCTTTTTCAAGTTCTCTCAAGATTCGCTCATTTTCTCTCTTACTTGCCTTTTGCCTCTCTTTTCTTTTTATTTCATTTTCTTTTTCTTTTCTTTTCTTTGTTTTCTCGTTACAAGAATGTACAAAAGAGTCATGAGAATAGAGATCATGTTCAAAAGGCTAAGAACTATTTGCATGTGAAAAAATTCATGTAGAACACTCCTTGAATGATTTTTTTGAAGTTCGGAAAGAGGTATATCTATCTCTTCGGATTTCATTTTGGACGTCTTCTCGAACGGAGTAAAAATCATAGTTGGCTTCTTGACTTCTCGAATTCCTTGACGAAAAAGAATCTCGATCGTAATCTCTTGGTCTTGAAGTCAAGGTCGAATAGGAATCACAATGGGACTCTTTTCTCAAGTAGTAATTGGGTGTATATCTTCGTGGGGTTCTCGACTCTATGTTTCGCCTTGATGAAACTCGTTCTCGTGGATCTCTTTGTTCCAATCGATCTAATCTTTTATGCAACTTATCGAATTTGGACTTCACCATTCTTTGCATTTCTTGTACCAAGTATTGGGATTCTGATTCGGTGAACTCTTCGTGTTACATGATTTTTGTTGCTGAAAAGAAAATGTAAGATCACAAAACAAAATAAAAAAAAATTAAGTACCTCACCACAAACCTCACAATTTTGCTCGAAAAGAAGAAGGAAAAGGTGTCACTCTCGCTCGTGTTTACACTCGTTCGGCTTTTACCTCCACTCGAATGATCTCACTCGCTCGTGCCTTTTACCTCTCAATCTTTTCTCTTGCAACTTCGTAGTCAGACTTGCCAAGGCCTTATTATAGGCTTAGGGGTCGGTTTCAATAGGGTAACAAGGGAGATGCGTATAGGTTTAAGGTTGGCTGAAAGAATAGGGAATTGGGTAAAAAAAGTGTGGCGTGTATGAGGTTAGAACAGAAGATGGATCGGGAACTATTTCAAATCAAGGTTTGATGTTCAAATAGCAATCAAATTGCATAAATCACTTTTTTTTTAATTTTTTTCAATTTTTTTCGAATTTTTTTTAACTTGTATAACTTTTTTTTTGTACTATATAAGCAAACTAATTACAATAGGAACACTTTTGTACGAATTTTTTTTCTTCGGTTGCATAGATTTTTGTTTTTATAGTAATAGCAACAAACTAATCAAAATGAGAAAACTTCAGTAAACGAAATTTTTTTTCTATACTTTTTTTCGGATCCTACTTACTTGCGTACACTTGGACTAGCTCAGGGATCATTTCGTCGTACGTACTTCTTGTTTTAGTAGCTCTGATACCAAATGGTACGAACCGCCTCGGGGAGAGTCGAGTCATATGCTGAGTTGCCCGATCGTCTATGAGAAAGTATTGTTCAATTCACTTTTGGAATGAAGTTGATAGGAAAATAGGACGGAAGCTATGTATAATGGTTTAATGATGGATATGGAAAAAAGGGTTTTTAAAAGCAAGCACGAACCAATATTAGAAAATATCGACCCAAATGCTTATAGGCTTTCAAGGTGGAGGATGAAAGTGACAAACCTCGACCCGCTACTTAGTAAAGTAGGAACCTCGGTATAAGGGTGAACGCCACACTCGGTTGAGCGATAAGTTCAAAAGAAGAACAAGGTTTACACCAACTAAGAACTAGATAGGCCAACAAGTCTTCAGCGAAATATGGGAGAAAGATCCTCTCCAAATAGTTTCATTAACAAAGAAACAATAAAACAAAGTTCAAAAAAAACCTCTATACAAATGAAAGAAAACAAATATTTATAGGCACATAGATGACCATTCAAATTCGACATCTAGGTGTTCACACAATAATAAAAACGTTCACACTAATGTATTAAAATAGTTCATAAATTCGACAGATCCATGCACTAGTTGAATGGACACTTTCTTCCCCCTAAGTGTGTGCATGAATGCTTAGTCATAAAGAAAGGCTTCAAGTGACTTGTATGTGCACCAAAGGTTGCATTCATCTCCTTGGGACGTTCATGCACTTGTATGGAACATGTATCTTCATAATTAAACACTTTAATGGCATGTAGGTTCATAAATGGCAGCATGAACCTAGTAAATTCGTTCTCCCCTTTGTGCATGCACTTAATTTAGTCAATGTGTTGAATTATTGAGTTAATTCCTTCCTTTGGATGTTCTTGACCCATCCATGCATGTGTAGTAGCTTATAGGTCAATTCAAAGTGTGAACATGTTCAAGGAGCTATGCACTTAAGCCATTCATGCATTCTATCATCCCATGCATTTGATCCATTCATGGACTAGCCTTTAATGTCCATACATGCATTCGACACATGCATGAATTTGTAGAAACCTTGCATCTAGCTGTACATGCACCAGCATTTAATACTTCTTCATTCATGAGTGTGGAATGCCCAAAAGTGATGTTTCTTCATCCATACATTGTGCCATCCTTGATCATTGTATCTAAAAAAAAAATCAAATTATGAGACATCATGTGAACACATTAATGTCATGCATTAAATCGGCTAAAATGTGAACATAATTAAAATATGTAATAACTATGACATATTAAAACAAATATTAATATAAGTCAAATTTGATGCTTAAATAATTATGTTCAGATTTTATTTAATGCATTAAAGTCTAAAACCGGGTTTGAGCTAAAATGAGCTAAGCTTTAGCCCTTAAACTAAAGTTGAGCTGAGATTATACTTCTAAGCTGAAGTTGAGCTAAGGTTTAGCTCGTGAGCTGAATATAAGCTAGGAGTGAGCTCGGTTTAGCTCAGACAAGTTGGATTGAGCTCGAATAAGCTGGATTTGAGCTAGACGAAGCTTGTGGAGCTGGAAACGAGCTAGGATCAGCTTGCCAACATGTCAATGCTCGGCTTGACAGACTTGTTCGATAAAGTTCGTGGGGCGTGCTCATATCACATATTGCTAGTCAATGCCCTAAACTGTCGAGTGATGGTGGTGCGGTCAAATGGCGAGATCGAGTCCGAAGATGAGCAAGAGGACGAACCTGAAGTACCCTCGAAAGAAGATGATAAACTTGAGATGCCGGTTGAAGGAGAGATACTCGTTGTAAAACGAAGTTTAAATATTCAAGGTGTTGAGGAAGAACAACAATGAGAAAATATTTTTCACACCCGCTGTCACGTTCAAGGCAAGGTGTGTAGCTTGATAATCGAAGGAGGTAGTTGCACCAACGTCGCGAGTACCATGCTTGTTCAAAGACTTGGTTTAGCCACTACGAAGCATCCAAATCCATACAAATTGCAATGGCTAAATGACGGTGGTGAACTCAAAGTAACCAAGCAAGCAAAAGTGGCGTTTTCAATAGGCAAATACCAAGACGAGGTGATTTGCGATGTTGTACTGATGCATACAGGACACCTTCTATTGGGACGTCCTTGGCAATTTGACTGAAAAGTAGTTCATGACGGATACACGAATAGGTATTCGTTCAAACACCTTGGAAGAAACATCACTTTAGCCGCTCTCACACCAAAGCAAGTTTATGAAGATCAGCTCAAAATGAAGCAATCTATGGAGAGATCAAAAGAAAAAGAGCAAAATAAAAAGAATGAAAAGAAAAAGAGTGGAAAAAGTGAGAAAAGTGAGTTTAAAACACAAGTGACAAAAGAAAAGGAAAATGAGAGTGAGAATGAAAAAATGAGTGTTTTTGCCAGAAAGCGAAAGATTTGAAAGTTAATGTTGACAAAGCAACCCATTCTTGTACATAAGTACAAAGAATGCATGTTGGAAACTAACGAAATAGAAAAATCTTTGCCTTCTACTATTGTTTCTTTATTGCAGGAATTTGGCGACGTATTCCTTGACGAAGTGCCGAACGGGTTGCCTCCCATTCAAGGCATCGAACACCAAATCGACTTTGTGCTGGGAGCCTCTATTCCAAATAGACCGGCCTATTAGAGTAATCCCAAGGAAACAAAGGAATTGCAAAGGCAAGTAGCCAAGCTAATGGGAAAAGGCTACATTTGCAACAATTTAAGTCCGTGTGTGGTTCCGGTGTTTCTAGTGCCTAAAAAGGACGGTTCACGGAGGATGTCCATGGACTACCACGCAATCAGTGGGGCCTAGCTCTTTTTGAAAATTGATTTGAAGAGTGGTTACCATCAAATCCGAATGCGAGAGGGAGACAAGTGGAAGACCACTTTTAAAACTAAGCACGATTTGTACGAATGGTTTGTAATGCCATTCGGTCTTAAAAATGCACCAAGTACTTTCATGCATTTAATGAATTATGTCTTACGTGCTTTTATTGGAAAATTCTGTGTTGTGTCTTTTGACGATATCTTGATATATAGCAAAACCTTGGAAGATCATGTTCAGCATTTGTGTGCTGTGCTTGAGGTATTGCGAAAGGAGGTACTTTATGCTAACCAAAAGAAATGTACCTTTTGCTTTAACGAAGTTGTGTTCTTAGGTTTTGTTGTGAGTGCACGTGGCTTGGAGGTTGACCAAGAAAAGGTCAAAGTGATCAACGAATGGCCACACCCAACTAACATCAGCCAAGTAAGGAGTTTTCAAGGGTTGGCAAGCTTTTACCGAAGGTTTGTGCCTAATTTTAGCTCTTTAGCCACCCCTTTGACAAGTATAATAAAGAAAAACTCACCCTTTGTTTGGACTGATGATAAAGAAAATGCCTTTGTTAAAATTAAGGAATGTCTTACTAATGCCCCATTATTATCATTACCTAATTTTAACAAGACATTTGAGATTGAATGTGATGCTTCAGGAATCAGCATTGGCGTTGTTTTAATGCAAGACGGACGACCCGTAGCATACTTTAGCGAAAAGTTAAATGGGGCGACGTCAAACTATCTATGCTCCGAGCCTTAGAGACGTGGCAACACTATCATGGCCGAAGGAATTTGTAATCCATTCAGACCACGAGGCCTTAAAACACCTCAAAGGTCAAACGAAGCTCAATAAACATCATGCGAAGTGGGTAGAATACTTGGAGTCATTTACATATGTGATAAAATATAAGAAAGGTAAAGAGAATATCGTAGCCGATGCATTATCTTGAAGGTATGCACTTGTCAATTTAATGGACTCTAAGTTTCTTGGTTTCGAATTTATGAAAGATCTTTACATGTCTAATTCTGATTTTGGTGAAATCTATAAGAATTGTGTGCATGGGGCATGTAAAAAGTATTTTTTGCATGAAGGCTATCTTTTTCGTGAAGGCAAACTTTGTGTGCCTCAAGGATCCATACGTGACATGCTTGTTAATGAAGCCTATGGTGGTGGATTGATGGGCCACTTCGGAGTTGCTAAAACTTTAGCAATACTGCACGAACACTTCTATTGGCCCAAGATGAAGCATGACGCTGTAAGGAAGTGTGATCAATGCATCGTTTGTAAAAAGGCAAAGTCACGCATAAAACCGCATGGTTTATACACCCCGTTGCCTATTCTCGATGCGCCGTGGGTTGATATCTCGATGGATTTCATTCTAGGTCTCCCTAGAACCAAAAGAGGGAAGGATGCAATATTTTTTATTGTAGATCATTTTTGAAAATGGCATATTTCATTCCTTGTAATAAAACTGATGATGATACTAACATTGCTAATTTGTTTTTCAAGGAAGTTGTCAGGTTGAACGAATTCCTTGTACCATCGTTTCTGATTATGCCACAAAGTTCTTAAGTCACTTTTGGAGGACGTTGTGGGGTAAGTTATGAACAAAGTTGCTATTTTCGATGACATGCCACCCTCAAACGGGAAGTGGTTAACTGAGTACTGTCAACCTTGCTTCGAGCCATTCTACGGAAGAATTTGAAGTTGTGGGAGGAGTGTTTACCTCATGTGGAGTTCGCCTACAACCAAACTATTCACTCAGCAACAAAATGTTCTCCTTTTGAGTGGCTTTAACCCTATTACTCCCCTTGATTTGGTTCCTACGCCTGCTAATGAGCTAGTGCATGTAGATGGCGAAAAGAAAGCCGAATTTGTTAAGTAGCTGCACAAGAACGTCAAAGACAACATCGAGAGGAGGATCGAACAATATGTTCGAAGAGTAAATAAGGGGCATAAGTGAGTTTTATTTGAACCCGTTAACTGGGTTTGGATCCACATGCGCAAAGAAAGATTTCCCGAGCAAAGGAAATCAAAACTTCTACCAATGGGTGACGGCCCATTCCAAGTAGTGGAGCGAATCAACGATAATGCTTAAAAACTCGATTTACCCAGTGAGTATGGTGTGATTGCAAGCTTCAACAATACTGACCTTTCTCCCATTGATATAGGTAATGATTCAAGGACGAATCGCCTTGAAGAGGGGGAGGATGATTGATGTGATCCGGCCCGGGTAGATGAGTCGAATTCACATAGTTGCCCAATCGTAGTTTGAGAGAGTCATTCGTGCCTCGGATTTTAGTAATAAAAGTAAAATAATGGATTAGAATAAGCGGAAGGTTTCAAGAAGGGTAAGTTTAGTAATAGGTTCGATTATGTGTAGCAAAGATGGGTGATGGATAAATGGGTCGGTTTGGTATAACAAGAAAATAATTCGAAGGATGGGAATGGAAAACGAACTCAACGTCAGGAATGATTCAACACTAAGAAGTGTCACCTCGGTTCCTATATTGTTAAGGTGAAAGTATGGATAGATGGATAGGTGAACGCCACACCAAGATTGGTGACAAGTTCAAACAAGACGATTGATGCCACTAGCACAAGCCAGATAAGTCTTTCAAAACTTGTACGAGATATGAGAGGAAGCAACCTCACAAGAACAAATGTTCAAAATTTGCTTAGAGCAAACTAATCCAATGTTGTCAACAAATTTGCCAATGTAGTAATTGTCATAAGAAAAGCTGTATATGGCACCTTTTAAAACAAATTTGTTAACAACAGTAAGTGAACAAAAATTATCCAAATCAAGTGACTTTGATTCGATAAACAAAGAATCCTTACCTTCCTTACCTTCGATCGCAAGTGCGTGGTAGTCATTCGCGAACTTACCTTTTTCGAACAACCTAAAACACCTCTCGTTTGGAAGGTAATGTAGATGGAATTGGTCGCACAAACTTCTAGGAACCTGAAAAGTTAACTCACAAGAAGATCGAACAAGTGGGTTAGTAGAAATAATCCTCACTTGCTCACTTGTTTTCTCACTCGATTCTTTTTCTTCTGAATCACTCGTTTCTTTTGTTTCAATTTCTTTTTCATCTTCTTTTTCACTCTCAAATTTCTTTTCATTCTCTTTTTCAATCTCATTTTCTTTTTCATTTTCTTTTTTCTTTTCAAAGGCTTTTTCAAAGGGTTTTTCAAGTTCTCTCAAGATTCACTCATTTTCTCTCCTACTTGCCTCTTGCCTCTCTTTTCTTTTTATTTCTTTTTCTTTTTCTTCTTTTGCTTTTTCTTTTCTTTTCTTTGTTTTCTCTTTACAAGAATGTACAAAAGAACGATGAGAATACAAATCTTGTTCAAAAGATGAAGAACTATTTGCGTATGATTCACAATCAAAACTTCGTGAAGAATACTCCGAGTAAGATTTCTTTGAAGATCTAGTAGGAGTATGTCTTTCTCTTCGAATGACATCTTGGAACGAATCAAAATCGTAATCGGCTTCTCGTCTTCTTGAATTTCGTGATGAAAAGGACTTTCGATCGAAGTCACTTCTCAAATTCGCTGATGAATATGAGTCATAGTATGAATCTCTTTGTCTCGACGTAGATGGCTAAAAGGAATCACGATTGGAACTTTTTTTCAGGTAGTAGTCGGGGGTATATCTCTATGGGGTTCTTGGTTCCGTTTTACGACTTGAAGAAACTCGATCACTTTGGTCTCATTTAGTCGCCATTCTTCACATTTCTTGAACCAAGTATTAGTATTCCGATTTGGTGAACTCTTCGCGTGACATGATTTTTGTTGCTAAAAAATAAAATGTTAGATCACAAAATAAAATAAAAAAAAATTAAGTACCTCACCACAAACCTCACAATTTCACTCAGAAAGAAGAAGGAAAAGGTGTCACTCCCGCTCGTGTTTACACTCGTTTGGCTTTTACCTCGCTCGAATGATCTCACTCGCTCATCATGCCTTTTTCCGCTCCTTTCTCCTCTTATAACCTTGTAACAGGCTTAGTATGACTTGATTTCTAGTATTGTGGGTCGGTTTCAAATGGTTTTACAAAGGATAACATATGAGGGGTTACGGGTTGGCTAAAAGAAAAGGAAATTGGGTAAAAAAAAGTGTGGCGTGGATGAGATTAGAATAGAAGATGAATCAGGAACGATATCAAACCAAGGGCTTTGACATTCGAACAATAATCGAATTGCATTAAACACTTTTTTTTCAGATTTTTTTTTCTTTTCAAAAATTTTTTTGAATTTTTTTTCGAATTTTTTTACTTGTATAACTTTTTTTTTGTACTATATTGACAAACTAAATACAATAAAACACTTTTTGTACACGATTTTTTTTCTTCGGTTGCATAGATTTTGTTTTTATAGCAACAACAGCTAACTAATTAAAATGAGAAAACTTCGGTATACGAAATTTTTTTCTATACTCTTTTTTTTTCCCGGATCCTACTTACTTGCGTTCACTTGGACTAGCCCAGATTAATTTCATCGCACGATCTTCTCGTTTTAGTAGCTCTGATACCAAATGATACGAACCGCCTTGGAGAGAGTCGAGTCGTATGCGAGTTTGCCTGATCGTCTACGAGAAAGTATCGTTCGGTTTGTTCAAAAAAGATGTTTCTAAATAAATTATGCGGAAGCTATTCAAGGGGTTCAAATGGCGGGGTTAAAATATGAATATTAAGGTTCGGTTTAAAGTAAATGAAAGAATGGAAAGAAGGAACTCAAAAGCAAGCACGAACCAATATTAGAAAATATCGACCCAAATGCTTATAGCCTTTCAAGGCAAAAATGAAAATGATAGAACCTCAACCCACTACTTAACAAAGTAGGAACCTCGGTATATGGGTGAACGAAACAGGGTTGAAGCCACTACTAGGTAGATAAGTCAACAAAGTCTCAAACAAAGTTTAGAGAAGAAAATTCTCACAAGATTAAATCCAATAAAAATTTTGGCAAAAAGTCTCTTACAATTGAAAGAAAACAAATACTTATAGGTACATAGATGACCATTCAAATTCAGCATCTAGGTGTTCACACAATAATAAAATCGTTCACACTAATGTATTAAAATAGTTCATAAATTCGGCAGATTCATGAACTAGTTGAATGGACACTTTCTTCCCCCTAAGTGTGTGCATGAATGCTTAATCATAAAGAAAGGCTTCAAGTGACTTGTATGTGCACCAAAGGTTGCATTCATCTCCTTGGGACGTTCATGCACTTGTATGGAACATGTATCCTCATAATTGAACTCTTTAATAGCATGTAGGTTCATAAATGGCAGCATGAACCTAGTAAATTCGTTCTCCCCTTTGTGCATACACTTAATTTAATCAATGTGTTGAATTATTGAGTTAATTCCTTCCTTTGGATGTTCTTGAACCCATCCATGCATTCTATCATCCCATGCATTTGATCCATTCATGGACTGGCCTTTAATGTCCATACATGCATTCAACACATGCATGAATTTGTAGAAACCTTGCATCTAGCCGTACATGCACCAGCATTTAATACTTCTTCATTCATGAGTGTGGAATGCCCAAAAGAGATGTTTCTTCATCCATACATTGTACCGTCCAAAGGGATGTACCTACATGAAATAAACAAGTCATTAAGATATCTCATGGACATTCATAAATTCGGCATGATGTGAAGACATTAATGTCATGCATTAATTCAGCTATGTGAACATAATCAATTTATGTAATGACTATGGCATATTAATAACAAATATTAATATAAGACAAGTTTAATGCTTAAATAAATTTGTGCAAATTTTTATTTAATGCATTAAAGACAAAACTGAGTTTAAACTAAAATGAGCTAAGCTTTAGCTCGTGAGCTAAAGTTGAGCTGAGGCTAAACTCCTAAGCTGAAGTTGAGCTAAGGTTTAGCTCTTGAGTTGAAAGTGAGCTAGGAGTGAGCTCGGTTTAGCTCAGGCAAGATGGATTGAGCTCGAATAAGCTGGATTTGAGCTGGACGGAGCTCGTGGAGCTGGAAACAAGCTGGGATCAGCTTGCCAACATGTCAATGCTCGGCTTGACAGACTTGTTCGTTGAAGTTCGCGGGGAGTGCTCGATTGTCTTCTCTTCATATTCGTCAAGGTAAGTCATCTGAAAATTTTCAAATATCTTTGCTCAATTCAATTGAAGTTGAAAATTCCATTGATTTGTTGTTTGGAAATTATTTATACTGTGATGTGATGGATTTTTCCTTTTGGCATTGTAATGATGTGATTATTATGTTGGAATTTGGAGACAACCCTCATGTTGTTCAAAAACGAAAGAAAGAGTTAGCATACCTGTGGCCATGGCATACCTTGCATGAGCAAGACAAAGGACCAAATGAGTTGCTATATTCGATTAAAGAAATTAAAAGGTTTTGGATGAGGAATAATGTGTTTAAGTGCCTGCCATCATTTTCAACCAATTATCCCTTGATCCAACTTAGTTTTCATGTTTGCAACGATGGTCTAACGAAACTCTTCGATAAATTTACGTATGCTTGCTTTGACCAATTGAGATTCCAATTGAGATTTTTGGCATATGTTCGATTGAATGAATTTTTTATGAACTATCAAACACATTTGAATCTGACTCCTTTGAGTTTCTTTTTCCCGGCTGTGGTAAGAAATTTTCAGGTTTGTGTGACATCTTCCATCCCATTTGATCGAGGAAAGCCATGCACGAGTCAAAGTTCTCCCATGGACAAACGCTCGACTTGAGGACAAGTCACCTAAAAGAGGGGGGGATGATACGAGCACGCCCCGCGAACTTCATCGAACAAGTCTGTCAAGCCGAGCATTGACATGTTGGCAAGCTGATCCCAGCTCGTTTCCAGCTCCACGAGCTCCGTCCAGCTCAAATCCAGCTTATTCGAGCTCAATCCATCTTGCTTGAGCTAAACCGAGCTCACTCCTAGCTCACTTTCAACTCACGAGCTAAACCTTAGCTCAACTTCAGCTTAGGAGGTTAGCCTCAGCTCAACTTTAGCTCACGAGCTAAAGCTTAGCTCATTTTAGTTTAAACTCGGTTTTGTCTTTAATGCATTAAATAAAAATTTGCACATATTTATTTAAGCATTAAACTTGTCTTATATTAATATTTGTTATTAATAAGCCATAGTCATTACATAAATTGATTATGTTCACATAGCTAATCATTACATAAATTGATTATGTTCACATAGCTGAATTAATGCATGACATTAATGTGTTCACATCATGCCGAATTTATGAATGTCCATGAGATATCTTAATGACTTGTTTATTTCATGAAGGTACATCCCTTTGGACGGTACAATGTATGGATGAAGAAACATCTCTTTTGGGCATTCCACACTCATGAATGAAGAAGTATTAAATGCTGGTGCATGTACGGCTAGATGCAAGGTTTCTACAAATTCATGCATGTGTCGAATGCATGTATGGACATTAAAGGCTAGTCCATGAATGGATCAAATGCATGGGATGATAGAATGCATGGATGGGTTCAAGAACGTCCAAAGGAAGGAATTAACTCAATAATTCAACATATTGATTGAATTAAGTGTGTGCACAAAGAGGAGAATGAATTTACTAGGTTCATGCTACCATTTATGAACCTACATGCTATTAAAGAGTTCAATTATGAGGATACATGTTCCATAGAAGTGCATGAACGTCCCAAGGAGATGAATGAAACCTTTGGTGCACATACAAGTCACTTGAAGCCTTTCTTTATGATTAAGCATTCATGCACACACTTAGGGGGAAGAAAGTGTCCATTCAACTAGTTCATGAATCTGCCGAATTTATGAACTATTTTAATACATTAGTGTGAACATTTTTATTATTGTGTGAACACCTAGATGCCGAATTTGAATGGTCATCTATGTGCCTATAAGTATTTGTTTTCTTTCAATTGTAAGAGACTTTTTGCCAAAATTTTTATTGAATTTAATCTTGTGAGAATTTTCTTCTCTAAACTTTGTTTGAGACTTTGTTGACTTATCTACCTAGTAGTGGCGTCAACCCTGTTTCGTTCACCCATATACCGAGGTTCCTACTTTGTTAAGTAGTGGGTCGAGGTTCTATCATTTTCATTTTCGCCTTGAAAGCCTATAAGCATTTGGGTCGATATTTTCTAATATTGGTTCGTGCTTGCTTTTGAGTTCCTTCTTTCCATTCTTTCATTTACTTTAAACCGAACCTTAATATTCATATTTTAACCCCTTCATTTGAACCCCTTGAATAGCTTCCGCATAATTTATTTAGAAACATCTTGTTTGAACAAACCGAACGATACTTTCTCATAGACGATCGGGCAAACTCGCATACGACTCGATTCTCCCCGAGGTGATCCGTATCAATGATGCGAGCTCGCCTATGAAGTATATGGAATTGCCATCAGGCCAATTATTCGAGCCTTGCCAAAATGTTCCGAGAAGCCGTAGCAAGTTACATTGCTCGAGTTTGGATGGAGGAAATGGCCGAACATCAAGAGTCTAGCTCAAGAAGCTCGTTGTGCAATGTGTTACAAGCTAACTTAGCTCGTGCTAGGCCAAGGGAGCTCAATTCAACACTTATCTAGCTTATTGAGCTGAGTAGACATTTATTTATTTGATGCATTTATTTGGCTGGAATAAATTTATTTAGTTGTGTTAGTTAATTAGTTAAATTTCAGCTTAAATAAATAATTAATTTAATGTGTCTTAAATCTGGACATTTTTAATTTAAATTATTAAATATGTCTTATATTAATACCTAGCTTTAATGTGTCTAGTTTAGGACATCAATTTAATGTGTCTAGCTTAGGGACAAATTTAATTGTTGCTGCTAATTAAATTTGCCTTAGCCGAATTAATGGTGTCCTAACTCATTTAATTTGCTACCATTAAATTTGTCTAGGAGCATGCATGGGACGGCTTGGGAATGTGCAGCCAAAAAATGCACCTCTTCGTGGACATCAAAGGCCAAAGGTGGTGGTGATTTATTTTCTAAAGAATGGCTGGCCAACTCCCCCAAGCAGCATCTTTGTGTTCACATTTTGCTGAATGTTCTTTTCACACTAAGGGCTGATCGGTTCCATGTTTTCACACTCAAGGGCTATACATATTCAGCCTTTCACACTTTTGGGGCTGTTAGAGTGCTTAAAAATACCTATTAAAGCTGAGTCCATTTAGCTCCACCAAGCAGTACATTTAAGGAGCATTAAGGCTACTTTAAAACACCTTAGCTGAACATGGACAACACCATTCAGCTATCCATTAATTCCATCAACGTTCAGCTGAATAACCAGCATCTAGAAGGTGTCTATTGATGTTATTCAAGCTAGGAAGGTTCTAGGAATGTTCAAGAAGCTACCAAGAAATTTCTAGCCCTTTTTTAGCTTAATTGAACCCTCCATTTAGCATCCCATATGGCCATTCGACTGCTCATTGTTTAGGCTATAAATATGAGTAGTTTGTCACTTGTAAAAGTTTAATGAACATTTTATGAGCTATATTTACTTTGTGAGTTTGTTTTCAACTCTCATTGTTCTCCAAAGACTTGTCTGACTTATCAAGTGACCTTGTGGTGTCAAACCATCTTTGTTCAAACTTATCACTTTGTCTCCAAAGTGTGGCGTTCAAACTATACAGAGGTTCCTATCAACTTTGATAGTGGGTCGAGGTCCTCATCAACAATCCAATATCCATCCATCGCCTACCAAACCTAAGTGTTTTCATAAGTAATGGGTTAACACAACAATATTGTGTTAGTTCTTACTTAACCCTTAGCCGAATTTCCATACCACCATTTCTTAGCTATTTAAAAACTTCACCGAACCATTTTGAACCTTAGCACTTCCTTTCTAAACAAATATTCTCGAAAGAACCTTAACTTACTTGATTTATGATTGGGCAAACATTATGACTCAAATCTCAACCGAGGTGAGTGCATATCACCCGTGTGCCTTGGCCGTGGTCGAGCTTGACTTGCGATTGTAGGGTACCTTAAGGGACACATGGCCGTGCAACATAGCCGTGTGTCACACACAGCTGAGAAACATGCCTGTGTCTGATACGAGCACGCCTCGCGAACTTTATCGAGCAAGTCTGTCAAGCCGAGCAATGACATGTTGGCAAGCTGATCCCAGCTTGTTTCCAGCTCCACGAGCTCCGTCCAGCTCAAATCCAGCTTATTCGAGCTCAATCCATCTTGCCTGAGCTAAACTGAGCTCACTCCTAGCTCACTTTCAACTCACGAGCTAAACCTTAGCTCAACTTCAGCTTAGGAGTTTAGCCTCAGCTCAACTTTAGCTCATGAGCTAAAGCTTAGCTCATTTTAGTTTAAACTCGGTTTGTCTTTAATGCATTAAATAAAAATTTGCACATATTTATTTAAGCATTAAACTTGTCTTATATTAATATTTGTTATTAATATGTCATAATCATTACATAAATTGATTATGTTCACATAGCTGAATTAATGCATGACATTAATGTGTTCACATCATGCCGAATTTATGAGTGTTCATGAGACATCTTAATGACTTGTTTATTTCATGTAGGTACATCCCTTTGGACGGTACAATGTATGAATGAAGAAACATCTCTTTTGGGCATTCCACACTCATGAATGAAGAAGTATTAAATGCTGGTGCATATACGGCTAGATGCAAGGTTTCTACAAATTCATGCATGTGTCGAATGCATGTAAGGACATTAAAGGCTAGTCCATGAATGGCTTAAGTGCATGTATGGTGGCTGTCTCCTAACTTTCCAAGGCACTTATTCGGCCAAGAAGTAGCTGTTCACACTTTGAATTGACCTATAAGCTACTACACATGCATGGATGGGTTTAAGAATGTCCAAAGGAAGGAATTAACTCAATAATTCAACACATTGATTGAATTAAGTGTATGCACAAAGGGGAGAATGAATTTACTAGGTTCATGCTGCCATTTATGAACCTACATGCTATTAAAGAGTTTAATTATGAGGATACATGTTCCATACAAGTGCATGAACGTCCCAAGGAGATGAATGCAACCTTTGGTGCACATACAAGTCACTTGAAGCCTTTCTTTATGATTAAGCATTCATGCACACACTTAGGGGGAAGAAAGTGTCCATTCAACTAGTTCATGAATCTGTCGAATTTATGAACTATTTTAATACATTAGTGTGAACATTTTTATTATTGTGTGAACACCTAGATGCCGAATTTGAATGGTCATCTATGTGCCTATAAGTATTTGTTTTCTTTCAATTGTAAGGGATTTTTTGCCAAAATTTTTATTGAATTTAATCTTGTGAGAATTTTCTTCTCTAAACTTTGTTTGAGACTTTGTTGACTTATCTACCTAGTAGTAGCGTCAACCCTATTTCGTTCACCCATATACCGAGGTTCCTACTTTGTTAAGTAGTGGGTCTAGGTTCTATCATTTTCATTTTCTCCTTGAAAGCCTATAAGCATTTGGGTCGATATTTTCTAATATTGGTTCGTGCTTGCTTTTGAGTTCCTTCTTTCCATTCTTTCATTTACTTTAAACCGAACCTTAATATTCATATTTTAAACCCTTCATTTGAACCCCTTGAATAGCTTCCCATAATTTATTTAGAAACATCCTTTTTGAACAAACCAAATGATACTTTCTCGTAGATGATCGGGCAAACTTGCATACAACTTGAGTCTCTCCGAGGCGGTTTGTATCAGTGTCCCTACCCATGTGGACAAAAATAGGCCATTTGAATAGCCAACTTGCCACCCCAATTTGGGTCAAACCTACAAGCACCAAACCAAGCATATTTGCACAACATTTTATGACCAATTCACAACCAAAACATAAGCCATTCATGACATATCATTGCAAACTAAATTTCCATCTCAATTCAACAACCAAATCATATCAAATCTAAAATAAAATCACACCAAACATATGTTTCAATTTCATGATCAAAACTTATCAATTACCATAGCTAACATATACCAAAAGCTTACCAATCTTACCATTTCTTATACTTATACATAAACACACCAAATATATCATATTGCCTCATAATTCATATACCAAAACCATATCATAATCACATCCATACCAAGCCATATCACATGGCTAAATATATATACATCACAAAACATAATTTAAACACTTCAAGCCTATTGATGTATGCACGCCTGGGGCCTCCTCAAGTGCATATCAAGATCCTATCGAGCTACCAAAAGGCCCCATGACTTGAGCTCGTACCAAGCGAATCCAAGAAGCTTTATCAGCTTTATTGATGCACATTTGGGAAGAGAACAAGGCCTTTGACATTGGAGAAGCTGTGGGCTACTTTTCAAAGACTCATTGCACTCTTTTGCAAACCGACTTCAGCTCCTCTCCAGCTCCTGATATGAACCGTCTTGGGAAGAGTCGAGTCGTATGTAAATTGCCCGATCGTCTACGAGAAGTTACGTTAGGTTTAGTTGAGTTGAAGGTATGGTCAAAGTAGAAAGAAGGGTACGAGTGGAATGGTAGGAATGAAAGGGTAGGAACAAAAGGATATGAACAAATTGGTCGGTTTAGGTTCGATTAGGTAAAGAAGAGAACGGGTTTGAACTACTAAAGGTACTTTCAAGAACCAATACCGAAATGGTATCGACCTGTTGATTAAGCCTTTTGAGTTCAGTTATAGGTTTGGTAAGGGAAAACCTCGACCCACTATCTAACAAGATAGGAACCTCGGTATGTTGAACGCCACACTATGAATAGTGATAAGTTCGGGTATGACAAAGAACACGGTTGACACAACTAGAACGCTAGGAATGCCAAACGAATCTTTGAACGAAATATAAGAAAAGTTTGCCTCACAATTTCGGCAGCATAACATTAACATAAGTTTCAAAAGTCCTTTACATGAAAATTGAACAAGTATTTATAGGCCTAAGTCTAGGTAGCCGATTGGCCTTTCATGCTTACATATTAATTAAAGAAAATTCTAGAAAAATGACCCTTAATGTACATGTCTAGATTCGACTATGGTAATAGGAAATGAATGAATCTTCATGCTTAAGAAAACTCAAAGTGAATGCATGATGTCCAATGGTCACTTGTAGGTTCGGCCATCCTTGTTAAATGAAGCAATGTTTGACCAAAAAGTATGAATTAATTGTGGACACTCCAAGGGCCATCATGTGTGTGAAACCGAATGTTGAAGAGTCTTCTAGTGTGAACAAGGTGAACCGAATAGTCTTGCCATGTGAACATAGGTGTGAACGAATTAAGGAGAGTCATGGGGAAGCTAATTGGCCAAGCTATCTTCATGCATGTGTGAGTGTCCTTTGGCCGAATGGTCACCTTGGAGAATGAAGAGATAGTACACCATACATGAATGGAAACATTCATGAACCTTAAAGACATTGAATATGGTCATACATGCACTTGGCCGAACATGCACCCAAGAGATTCAAGTCCCCCAACCGTCCATGCACCTTCAAAATTCATGCTTGCTTTTAATCTCCATATGTCCATTGCGTTTCTACAAGAAATGTGAATAGAATTAATTCAAACTAATGTGAACACAAATATCAACATTAAATTCGGTTATGACAAATTTAATTATCATCAATAAACACTTTTAAGACATACTTAATATAACTAATGTGAACTAAATTTAATATGTAGGATATTAATTAACTAATTATTGAACTTATTAATTAAAAAGTCAATAGTAGTCAAATGAATTCAAAGTGAACTCCACGAGCTGATGGTTAATTCATGAGCTAAACTCGAGCTGGGCTTAAACTCGTGAGCTGATAATGAGCTGGTCTCGAGCTAATGAGCTGGTGTGGAGCTACATGGGAGCTAACTTGAACTGAAGGTGAGCTCGGTGAGCTGAACTGAACTTGTAGAAAAGTTCAGCATGGATTTCCAAAATGGCCACTAACTAGTTCGATAGGTCTAGCATTGACATCATCCCACACATGCTGAACTAAAGCTATAACGGCTTCTTTAAATTGTTTTGCACGAGCCCTTGTGATCACCCTTGAGGTAGCATCATCGGATCTCGGCTTGGACTTGACTTATGGGAAGCCGTGATCGTATCAGCTCCCCAAGCTCAATTCAACTCCAATCAGCTCACTGGAGCTTGTTTCAGCTTGTTTGAGCTTGATTTTAGCTTGTTTCAGCTCATTTCTTTTCCATTTCAATAAACTAAGTTTTAACTTTGTTTTTAATTTAATTTGCTATAGCTCATGCCGAATTCCCTAGCTCAAATTAGTTCATTAGTTGTTTTAGTCTATTTGAGCTAGCCAAATTTAATATGTTAGTTAATTTTAATTTAATGTGTCTGAATTTAGTTAGTGTCATTTAAGTTGTCTAGTTGCTGTTTAAAATTATGATTATATGAATATTTATATTTTATTTAGTTATGTGTTTATTTCTTTGTAGGTTCAGCCGAATGTGGAGGTATATTAATGGCTAGGTGCATGTACGGGTTTGTTTAATGAATGAGAAGGTTCATGCATGATTCGGTTCAATGCTTGCAGGAATTATGTTCATGTACATAGAAGATTAATTAAATGCATTTGGATTGGAAGATACATCCACTTGGACGGCACACATGCATGAATGGAGAGCATTTAAATGCAAGTTCATGTACGGCCAGATTCAAGCTCCCTTCCAAGTTCCATGCATAGCCGAATGTATGTGGGAGGACTTTTGGAGCTTCTATGCACTTATTCAGCCAAGAGACACCTCTTGAAAGCTTCATGCACCCCATGACCGAACCTAGACAACCCGTTGAGCTTCTAAGGCTTCACATTCATTCAAGGTGTTTTGCTTATACATGAAGCTGTCCAATGGAGCTCCAATCAGCCAAATCTAGCCCTAGCAAATTAAAGACTTATTCTAGATTATTCTAGTGCATTCATAGCTGAAATACTTAGCCCTTAAGTTAGTCAATGTGTCCAATCTGCTACTACATGTTAGTCTATAACTCATTTCTTTGTAAAAGGACTTTTGCCAAATTATTGAATGAACATTGTTTTGTGAGGTTGCTTCCTCTCATATCTCGTACAAGTTTCGTAGACTTATCTAGTTTGTGCTAGTGGCGTCTATTGACCTTGTTTGAACTTATCACCATTCTTGGTGTGGCGTTCACCTATCTTCTATTCCATCTATTCACCTTAACAATATAAGAACCAGGGTGACACTTTTTAGTGTTGAATCATTCCTGACGTTAAGTTCGTTAAACCATTCCCATCTTTTGAATTTATTTCTTTTTATCACCAAAACTGAGCCACCTATCCACCATCCATCTTTGTTTCCCTTAGCCGAACCTATCACTATTCCTACACTTATTTGAAACCCTTCCGCTTAATCAAACCTATCCATTCACTTCTACTTCTAAGATCAAGGCATGAACGACTCTTCTCGTCTACGATCGGGCAACTACATGAACTCGACTCAATCACCTGAGTTGAATCACATCATTTGGTATTAGAGTTTGTAAAACGAGAAGCGCTGACGTTCGTATCAAGATCGAAATAGGTTCATTGTAAAAAAATTCGTATTAAAAAAATTTCAAGTTGTATTTTAAGTTTCTCCATTGTAATAGTGTTATTTTGAAGTAAGATAAAAAAAAGAAATACGAAATTATTAAAAAAAAGGTGCAGTGTTTAAAAATTCTTCTCTGCTGCTTATACCTTAGTTTCGATCGTCAAGTGTTCTTTTCATCAACTTTGTACCCCCCCAAAACGCCACACTACATTAAAAAATTTTCTTTTTAGCCTACCCGTACACCATACATCTTATCCCTTGTAACCATTTTGAAGCCGACCCCAAAGCACCAAGACGAGTCAAGAGAAACAAAATACGAGGTTACGAGAGCAAGTGCGAGTGGTAAAAGGCATAGATAGTGTGAGTGCATTCGAGTGTTGAAAAAGCCTTAAAACGAGTGAAACACGAGTGGAGTGCACTTATTTCTTTTCAAGTGAAATAGTGAGGTTTGTGGTGAGGATTTTAATTATTCTTGTCATTTAACATGGAGCATGCGAGAAAGCTTCTCGTTATCAAAAGAAGCCTTAGTATTCAAAGTCCTGAAAACGAACAACAACGGGAGAATATCTTCCATTCCCGATGTCAAGTTCAAGGGAAAGTTTGTAGCTTGATCATTAATGGTGGAAGCTGTACCAACGTGGCAAGTACTTTAATGGTGGAGAAACTAGGTTTGACCACCACCAAACATTCGAGTCCCTACAAACTCCAAT
Source organism: Gossypium arboreum (assembly GCF_025698485.1). Lineage (NCBI taxonomy): Eukaryota > Viridiplantae > Streptophyta > Magnoliopsida > Malvales > Malvaceae > Gossypium > Gossypium arboreum. The sequence goes on along the minus strand of NC_069077.1, from coordinate 73,180,974 downwards.
GGCTCAATGATGGTGGCGAAATCAAGGTAACCAAACAAGTGCTTGTTTCTTTTTCAATTGGTAAATACGAGGACGAGGTACTTTGTGATGTTGTCTCCATGCATGCGGGACATCTGTTGCTTGGGAGGCCATGGCAATACGATTGAAAAGTCACCCATGATGGGTATATCAACTGGTATACGTTCAAGTATCAAGGAAAGAATATCACTTTCGCTTTGTTGACTCCAAAGCAAGTTTTCAAGGATCAAATGAGAATGAAATCTGTTGTAAATCAATTGAGAGAAAAAGAAATAAAAGAAAATGAAAAAGAAAAGAAAAATGAGAAAAAGAATGCAAAAATGGAAAAAGAAAAAAAAAGAAAAAGTGAGAAAAGAAAAAAAAGAGTAAGAAAAAGAAAGTAGAAAAAAAAGTTTGTTTGCAAAAAAAAGAGAAGTTCGGAAAGCGTTTCTGTCAAAGCAAACCATTCTTGTACTCTTGTACAAGGAAAATCATTTTAGCACTAACGAACTGTCCAAGGAATTTCCTTCTACTATTTTAAGCCTTTTGCAGGATTTCCAAGACATTTTCCCGGAGGAGACTCCACGTGGATTACCACCTCTTCGAGGAATCGAGCACCAAATTAATTTTGTGCCCGGAGCTGTAATTCCAAATCGTCTTGCCTATAGAATGAATCCCAAAGAAACTAAAGAACTACAAAGGCAAGTCAACAAGTTGATGGAAAAAGGCTATATTAGAGAAAGTCTTAGCCCCTATGCCGTGCCAGTCCTCTTGGTGCCGAAAAAGGATGGTACTTGGCGAATGTGTGTCGATTGTCATGCTGTGAATAAAATCACCATCAAATATCGACATACGATTCCTCAACTAGATGACATGTTGGACGAATTAAGTGGAGCCAAGTTTTTCTCAAAAATCAACTTAAAAAGCGAATACCACCAGATTCGCATGCGAGAAGGCGACGAGTGGAAAACCGCCTTCAAAACGAAACACGGTTTGTATGAGTGGCTGGTCATGACGTTTGGCTTAACCAACGCTCCTAGTACTTTTATGAGACTAATGAACCATGTGTTGAGATCCTTCATTGGTAAGTTTTGTGTTGTTTACTTCAATGATATCCTCATATATAGTAAGACTTTGGAAGAACATGTAATACATCTCAAGTCTATTCTTGAAACATTACGTAAGGAAACTCTCTTTTCTAATCTTAAGAAATGTACTTTATGTTCTGATAAAGTTATTTTTCTTGGTTTTGTGGTTAGTGCACAAGGTTTGGAAGTTGACCAAGAGAAAATAAAGGCAATTCAAGAGTGGCTGAGGCCTACATCCATTAGCCAAGTTCGAAGCTTCCATGGATTGGCAAGCTTTTATTGGTGATTTGTGCCCAACTTCAGTACATTGGCCGCACCCTTAACAAGCGTGATCAAAAAGAACTCCGCATTCCATTGGGGAGATGAGCAAGAGAGGTCTTTTATTGAGATTAAAAATTATCTTACTAACGCACCTTTATTTGCCTTGCCAGATTTCTCGAAGACCTTTGAACTTGAGTGTGATGCATCCGGTGTGGGAATTGGAGCTGTTTTAACCCAAGACGGAGACCCATTGCCTATTTTAGTGGGAAGCTTAGTGGAGCCCCATTCAATTATCCTATCTACAATAAAGAAATGTACGCACTAGTACGGGCTCTTGAAACGTGGCAACACTATTTGTGGCCAGAAGAGTTTGTGATCCATTCTGACCACGAAGTCCTAAAACATATAAAAGGCCAAAACAAGTTGAACAAGAGGCATGCTAAGTGGTCGAGTACCTTGAATCATTTCCCTATATAATTAAGTACAAGAAAGGTAAAGACAACGTGGTAGCTGATGCTTTATTGCAGAGGTACACATTACTTTCTACTCTTGAATCAAAGCTGCTTGGGTTTTCTTTCTTAAAAGAATTGTATGCTAACGATGCTGATTTTGGAGAGATCTATACTTGTTGTGAGCATGTGGCATTTGAGAAATTTTATAGGTTTGATGGGTTTTTGTTCAAGGGAGGCAAGCTCTGTGTTCCACAAAGTTCTATTTGAGACTTGCTTGTGCAAGAAGCACATAGTGGAGGACTCATGGGACACTTTGGAGTTAACAAGACGTTATGATGTGAGCACGCCCGGGGCATCCTTGAATGCAAAACAAGATCAAATCGAGCTTCCAAAGGGTCCCATGACTCGAGCTCGAACCAAGCAAATTCAAGATGCTATAACAGCCTTGGTGTTACGCATTTGGGATGATAACAAGGTCCATGACGTTGAAGGAGCTAAGGACAACTCCTTGAAGACTCAATGCATTCTTTTGCAATCCGATCTCAGCTCCTCTCCAGCTCCCCATGCGCCATTCAGCTCAAATCAGCTCACTTGAGCTCGTTTTGGCTCGTTTGAGCTTAATATTAGCTCGTTTCAGCTCATTCCTTTTTCATTTAAATAAACTAAGTTTTAATTTAGTTTTTAATTAAGTTTGCTACAGCTCATGTCGAAACCCCTAGCTCAACTTAGCTCACTAAGTGTTTTGACTATTTTTGAGCTAGCCGAATTTAATTTGATAGTTGACTTATAATTATTATGTTTGAATTTAGTTAGTGTTATTAAGTTGTTTAGTTATTAATTTAAATTATAATTATATGAATAGTTGTGTGTTTTTTCATGTAGGTTAGCCGAATGTGGAAGATTCATTCATGACAAGATGCATGAACGGGAAAGTACAATGAATGGGAGGATACATGCATGGATCGGTTCAATGTTTGGAAGCTATACATTCATGAACATGGAGGGTTAATGAATATTGAAGATGCATCTCCTATGGACGGCACACATGCATGTATAGGGGACATTTAATGCAAGTGCATGTACGGCTAGGTTCAAGCCTCCTACCAAGTTCCATGTACAACCGATGCATGTGGGGGGACTCTTGGTGTTTCCTAAGCACCTATTCGGCAAAGAGACACCTCTTGGAAGTATCATGAACACCTTGGCCCAACCTAGACAACCCGTTGAGCTTCCAAAGGTGTACATCCATCAAGTGACCTAAAGCTCATGCATGAAGCTGTCCAAACACCTTCCTATCAGCCGAATCAAGACAAGACAATTAAAGTGTTCATTCTAGAATATTCTAGCTAGTTCATGACCGAATTTGCTTAGCCTTTGAGCTAGCTAGTTTGTGCATTCGGTTACTACATGTTTGCCTTTAAATAGTTTGTTGATTTCATTGTAAAAGGACTTTTGCCAAATTTGTTAATGAACATTATTCTTGTGAGGTTGCTTCCTCTCATATCTCATACAAGTTTTGAAGACTTATCTAGTTTGTGCTAATGGCGTCTACCGATCTTGTTTGAACTTATCACCAGCTTTGGTGTGGCGTTCACCTATCCAACTATCCATTTTTTTCACCTTAACAATATAGGAATTGGGGTGACACTACTTAGTGTTGAATCATTCCTGACGTTGAGTTCGTTCTTCCATTTTCCATTTTTTTCAACTTTCGTTCTTGTTAACCCAAACCGAACCATTTATCCATCACCCATCTTTGCTACATATTTTAATTCTACTAAACTTACTACTTTGAAACCTTCCGCTTATCCTATTTTAATTCTTATACTACTATCACTAAAATTGAGGCACGAACGACTCTCTCGAACAACGATCGGGCAACTAAGTGAATTAGACTCAACTACCCGGGCCGAATCACATCACGTTAGCCACACTTAACGAACATTTTTATTGGCCTAGGATGAGGCGAGACGTGGAGCAGGTTTGCGAGCGATGTGTGGCGTGCAAACGAGAAAAATCCAAATTCAACCTCATGGACTTTACATGCCATTGCCTATACCTGAAACTCCTTGGACGGACATCTCCATGGATTTCATCCTCGGTTTGCCCTGAACAAAAATAGGAAAGGATTCCATCTTTGTAGTTAGAGATCGGTTTTCTAAAATGTCACATTTTATTGCCTGTGCGAAAACTGATGATGCCGTACACATTTCTAACCTTTTCTTTAGGGACATTGTTTGTTTACATGGAGTGCCGCAGACTATCGTGTCAGATCGAGACACAAAATTCCTTAGCCATTTTTGGAGGTCTTTATGGGGTAAACTCAAAACCAAATTATTGTTCTCAACTACTTGTCATCCTAAAATAGATGGACAAACCGAAGTAGTCAATCGAGTACTTTCCACACTTCTACGGGCCATCATTCGTAAGAACTTGAAATCATGGGAAGACTATTTGCCCCATATTGAGTTTGCTTATAATAGATCAATCCATACAGCAACCAAACATTCACCTTTTGAAGTGGTCTATGGGTTTAATCCGATAACTCCTTTAGATTTAGTTCCTCTACCTAATAACTAATTGATTCATTCTGATGCTAGGAAAAAGGCTGATTACATGAAAAGGGTACATCAATGAGTGCGAACTAATATAAAGGCGAGGACTAAGTCTTATGTACAACAAGCAAACAAGTGGTGAAAGAGAGTCATATTTGAACCTGGTGATTGGGTTTGGGTCCATATGCGCAAGAAGCGATTTCTAGCCCAGCGACATTCCAAGCTATTTCCCTAAGGAGATGGACCCTTCCAAGTGCTTGAACGCATTAATGAGAACTCATATAAACTTGACTTACCAGGTGAATACAATATAAGTGCTAGTTTTAACGTTTCAGATTTATCCCCTTTTGATGCAGATTCCGACTTGAGGACAAGTCACTTTGAAGATGGGGGAATGATGTATGCACGCCCGGGGCATCCTCAAGTGCAAATCAAGATCCTATCGAGTTACCAAAAGGCCCCATGACTTGAGCTCGTACCAAGTGACTCCAAGAAGCTTTATCAGCTTTATTGATGCGCATTTGGGAAGAGAACAAGGCCTTTGACATTGGAGAAGCTGTGGAAAACTTTTCAAAGACTCATTGCACTCTTTTGCAAACCGACTTCAGCTCCTCTCCAGCTCTCCAAGCTCAATTCAGCTCCAATCAGCTCACTTGAGCTTGTTTCAGCTCGTTTGAGCTTGATTTTAGCTCGTTTCAGCTCATTTCTTTTCCATTTCAATAAACTAAGTTTTAACTTTGTTTTTAATTTAATTTTCTATAGCTCATGCCAAATTCCCTAGCTCAAATTAGTTCATTAGTTGTTTTAGTCTATTTGAGCTAGCCAAATTTAATATGTTAGTTAATTTTAATTTAATGTGTCCAAATTTAGTTAGTGTCATTTAAGTTGTCTAGTTGCTGTTTAAAATTATGATTATGAATATTTATATTTTATTTAATTATGTGTTTATTTCTTTGTAGGTTCAGCCGAATGTGGAGGTACATTAATGGCTAGGTGCATGTACGAGTTTGTTCAAGGAATGAGAAGGTTCATGCATGATTCAGTTCAATGCTTGGAGGAATTATGTTCACGTACATGGAAGATTAATTACATGCATTTGGATTGGAAGATACATCCACTTTGGATGGCACACATGCATGAATGGAGAGCATTTAAATGCAAGTTCATGTACGGCCAGATTCAAGCTCCCTTCCAAGTTCCATGCATAGCCGAATGTATGTGGGAGGACTTTTGGAGTTTCTATGCACCTATTCGGCCAAGAGACACCTTTTGGAAGCTTTATGCACCCCATGGCCAAACCTAGACAACCCATTGAGCTTCCAAGGCTTCACGTTCATTCAAGGTGTTTTGCTTATACATGAATCTGCCCAATGGAGCTCCAATCAGCCGAATCTAACCCTAGCAAATTAAAGACTTGTTCTAGATTATTCTAGTGCATTCATAGCTGAAATACTTAGCCTTTAAGTTAGTCAATGTGTCCAATCGGCTACTACATGTTAGTCTATAAATAGTTTACTCATTTCTTTGTAAAAGGACTTTTGCCAAATTATTGAATGAACATTGTTCTTGTGAGGTTGCTTCCTCTCATATCTCTTACAAGTTTCGAAGACTTATCTAGTTTGTGCTAGTGGTGTCTATCAACCTTGTTTGAACTTATCACCATTCTTGATGTGGCATTCACCTATCTTCTATTCCATCTATTCATCTTAACAATATAGGAACCGGGGTGACACTTTTTAGTGTTAAATCATTCCTAACGTTAAGTTCATTCAACCATTCCCATCTTTTGAATTTATTTCTTTTTATCACCAAAACCAAACCACCTATCCAACATCCATCTTTGTTTCCCTTAGCCGAACCTATCACTATTCCTACACTTATTTGAAACCCTTCCACTTAATCAAACCTATCCATTCACTTCTACTTCCAAGACCGAGGCACAAACGACTCTTCTCGTCTGGGCAACTACGTGAACTCGACTCAATCACTCGAGCCGAATCACATCACCTATACATGCCATACTTCAATATATACATTTTCAAAAGTACCAAAATAAGGTTCGATAGTGTGGTAACGATGCTCGACGATCCCCGAGCTCACAGTAGCTTCGATATCTAACACACACAAGTAAGCTTTCAAAAGCTTAGTAAGCCATATACAATTAAACTTATCATTTAAAGCATATAAACATCATCAAATTACTTATACTTTAGAGCCAAATACCAACAAAAACCTCATGAATATATACTTGGATCATAGATCATCATTTGCACATATACTTACCTTTCATTTTCAAATATAGTACACAATTTGAATGTACCTGAATTAGATACATATTCACTTATTCATTCATTTTCTCGGAATGCCCGTTGAACCGTTCGAAATGTAAGGATACGCGGATAGCTCAAAGAACATATACAATGCCAACGCCCTAGATGTTGTCTTACATGTAATCAAACATCGATGCCATTGTCCCAACAGGGTCTTACACAAATTTAGATACGATGCCGATGTCCCAAACATGGTCTTATACGTAAAACAGAAGTCGATGCCAATGTCCCAGATGTGGTCTAACTCAAAACCACATAACGAAATCCTTTGTCATTACATATGTATCCTAACTATTCCTAGGGTTCGTACGGGCTTTTCAGACGTCGGAACTTTGTCGATACTTTCTCGAATAGCACATATTGAGCTTGAATATTCATTCGCCACAATTCAATATCATATGAATGATAATAATTCAATTCAAACACGTTTATTGTATATTGACTTACCTCGTATGGATTCGGATGAATGAAATTGGTTACTCGACAACTTTTGACTTTTCCCGATCTAACTTTATTTTCTTTAATTCTTGGTCTATATAAATTCAAATTTAACTTATTTAATCACAAATTCATTCAAAACAATCCTTAGATACATATTTAGGGTAATCTGCAAACTCACCCTCACATTTTCACGTTTTGACACTTTAGTCCTAATTCACAAAATCAGAAAATCACAAAATACACATAATTTGCTAATACACATAATTTGCTTATACTTATGCTTGGCCAAATATTCATAGTTCTTATTCAAGTCCACATATTTCATTTATTTCACATTTTAGTCCCTCAATTTACAAATTTCACAATTTAGTCCATTTTACTCAAAATCATCAAAAATCCAAAGACAAAACATATAACCCAGCATCAAACTTTCATATTTCATCATATAACAACATAAAGCTCATGAATTTATCCATGGCACATTTCAAATTCATCATCAAAATTAGAAATTGAGGCATGGGCTTAGTAAAACACAAAGCAACAATCACAAAAACGTAGAAATTATAAAAAATGGAACAAAAATAAACCTTCAATTGAGCTTTAGTATGGCCGAACCCTAGCTAACTCTCTTCTTTTCTTTTACTTTGTGTTTTCAGTTGTGGATGAACACATAATGGCCAAATTTTATGTTTTACTTACTTATTATTAACTTAAATAAGTAAATTCCAATTTTACCTTTAATAAAAAATAATAAAAACTTATAATGGTTGTCCTTAAATGTCCATTAACCATGTTAATGGTCCAATTGCAATATGAGGACCCTTGCTTTAGAAAGCCAAATCAAATAGGTACTTTAACAAACAGAAAGCTACTTTTATATTATACGCGATTAGGTCCTTTTTCAAAATTAAGCACACAAACATTCAAATTTACATACGAGACTTTCACACATGCTCATTTACATATCATAAACATGAAAAATAATATTTAAATATTTTTCTAACTTAAATATGTGGTCTCGAAACCACTATTCCAACTAGGGTCTAAACCAGACTGTTATAGTCCTGATACGAGCACACCCGCGAACTTTATTGAGCAAGTCTGTCAACTTCAGCTTAGGAGTTTAGCCTCAGCTCAACTTTAGCTCACGAGCTAAAGCTTAGCTCATTTTAGTTTAAACTCAGTTTTTTCTTTAATGCATTAAATAAAAATTTGCAGATATTTATTTAAGCATTAAACTTGTCTTATATTAATATTTGTTATTAATATGTCATAGTCATTACATAAATTGATTATGTTCACATAGCTGAATTAATACATGACATTAATGTGTTCACATCATGCCGAATTTATGAGTGTTCATGAGATATCTTAATGACTTGTTTATTTCATGCAGGTACATCCCTTTGGACGGTACAACGTATGGATAAAGAAACATCTCTTTTGGGCATTCCACACTCATGAATGAAGAAGTATTAAATGCTGGTGCATGTACGGCTAGATGCAAGGTTTCTACAAATTCATGCATGTGTCGAATGCATGTATGGACATTAAAGTCTAGTCCATGAATGGATTAAATGCATGGGATGATAGAATGCATGAATGGCTTAAGTGCATGTATGGTGGCTGTCTCCTAACTTTCCAAGGCACTTATTTGGCCAAGAAGTAGCTGTTCACACTTTGAATTGACCTATAAGCTACTACACATGCATGGATGGGTTCAAGAACATCCAAAGGAAGGAATTAACTCAATAATTCAACACATTGATTGAATTAAGTGTATGCACAAATGGGAGAACGAATTTACTAGGTTCATGCTGCCATTTATGAACCTACATGTTATGAAAGAGTTTAATTATGAGGATACATGTTCCATACAAGTGCATGAACGTCCCAAGGAGATGAATGCAACCTTTGGTGCACATACAAGTCACTTGAAGCCTTTCTTTATGATTAAGCATTCATGCACACTCTTAGGGGGAAGAAAGTGTCCATTCAACTAGTTCATGAATCTGCCGAATTTATGAACTATTTTAATACATTAGTGTGAACGTTTTTATTATTGTGTGAACACCTAGATGCCGAATTTGAATGGTCATCTATGTGCCTATAAGTATTTGTTTTCTTTCAATTGTAAGGGATTTTTTGCCAAAATTTTTATTGAATTTAATCTTGTGAGAATTTTCTTCTCTAAACTTTGTTTGAGACTTTGTTGACTTATCTACCTAGTAGTGGTGTCAACCCTGTTTCGTTCACCCATATACCGAGGTTCCTACTTTGTTAAGTAGTGGGTCGAGGTTCTATCATTTTCATTTTCACCTTGAAAGCCTATAAGCATTTGGGTCGATATTTTCTAATATTAGTTTGTGCTTGCTTTTGAGTTCCTTCTTTCCATTCTTTCATTTACTTTAAACTGAACCTTAATATTCATATTTTAAACCCTTCATTTGAACCCCTTGAATAGCTTCCGCATAATTTATTTAGAAACATCTTTTTTGAACAAACCGAACGATACTTTCTCATAGATGATCGGGCAAACTCGCATACGACTCGACTCTCCCCGAGGTGATTCGTATCATGTCCTATATCATGGTTTAAAAGATTTAATCATGTTTTGCAAGATCATGTTTCTCAGTTGCTACATGATTTTTCTAAGTTGCCGGCCATGAAACTTTCGAGTCAACTTGAGAAGATAAGAAGAATTATTGTATTTGATCCCGGTGATCATTGGGGATTTGCAAATTGGAATATTGTACGATTTACAAATTGAGCAACTCATAAATTCCCCAAGAACATTTGGCTGAACCAAGCAGGACAATTAAGGTCATTCAAGTGGCTGATCCTACTTAATGCATTTCAGCTCCCAATTATTCCAATTAACTTTCTAGTTGAATTAAGGGATCTAAAAGCTACCCATTGGCATTCTCCATGCACAAGAAACTTCAAGGAATCTTCCTAAAGAATTCTGGAATTTTCAGCTAACCATTTAGCTACCTTAAGAGCCTATTTAGCTATCCCTTGTAATACCTATAAATAGTTTGCTTATTTCAGATTGTAAGGAACTTTTGAAATTTTGTTTAATGAAACTTTGTTTCTGTGAGGTTTACTTCCTCTCAACTTTTGTACGAGTCTTGAGTGACTTATCTAGCTTGCTAGTGGCATCAACTGAACTTGTTTTTAGAACTTATCACTGTCATTTGGTGTCACATTCTCCTATCCAACTACCAATCACTTATCCCACCTTAAACGATATAGGAATCGGGGTGACACTCATCTAGTGTTGGATCGCTCTTGAAGTTTAAGTTTAAGTTCGATTTCCATTTCCTTCTTCTTCCTTTATTTAACCTATTATCCTAAAATGAGTCATCCACATATATTCTATCTTGGTTTCTTTCTAACCGAACCTACCATCGTATACTTAGCCAACTTTGAACCCCATTTCATTAACATTCAGCCTCCTAAACCAATTCAAACCAATCGAAAATTTTGTGAACAACCCTTCTCGTCGACAATCAGGAAACTTATGTAGACTCGACTATTCAACTGAGCCAGATCACGTCATGGATTGAGTGGAAAAAGGAACGAGAGTTTATGAGAGCATTAGATTGAAGGAAAAGCCAAATAATGAGTGCAAACACAAGTGGAGTGCCGTCTACTTTTTCTTTGTGAGTGAAACATGAGGTTTGTAATGGTAAGGAATTCATTTTCTATTTTAATCACTTTTCTTTTCATCAATAAAATCATGTTTCAAGAAGAGCTTTTAGAATCATATTTTCAATATGTGAGGAAAGAAATGACTGATTGTTCGATAGGAAACTAAAACCCCTACAAGAATGATTGGTTTGTGTCGAAGAGCAGGGCCATCAAGCAAGAACCCAACAAGAGCAAATTTTTCCAAGTGAAAGACAGAAACGAGATTGCCAAGGAGACGAACATCCAACGAATGTGTGAAAAGAGATCCTTATTGAGATTCCTATTCCTCAAGGAATTTGGGTCGAAGTAAAGCAAACTTTGAGTTTGAATCCTTCTGAGATGACAAACGAGAAGGTAGATATATCTCTACAAGTGCATCAAGTTATTCATCTAAGGAGGATCGCTTATGGAGAAGCGAATGTGTTTCAAAAGCATCAGAGTACCCACCCACGGAGGGAAATTCATGAAGAAGTGATCTTGACTCCTATGTAGATTCTTTCCTTTCTTTCTATCAGAAAACTTGTCATTCTAAATCTTTCATGTTACCTTCATCTTATAATGAAATTGAAAGAACAAAAAGAGATATGAAAGAAAAAGAAAACAAAAAAGAGAAAGATTGTGAGAAATAAAAGAAAATTGAAAAGGAGAGTGAGATTGAAGAAATAAATGAAAGTGTGAGTGAAGCGATTGATATTATTGAAAAAGAAAGTGAAATAAGGAGTGAGAGTGAGATTTCAAAAGAAAATGAGTTTGGAAAAAGAAAAGAAAATGAGCGAGAAGTGAGCGTCAATGAGTTTTCAAAAATAAAAGACACTGTGGTAAAAGAACGAGGGTTTGAAAACGAGTTAGAATAAAAAACGAGTGAGAAAGATGCAAGTGGACAAAACAAAGTGAGGAATATTTTTGCTAACCATCCTATTAGTTCTCCTTATATTTTGTCTTCTTTTCAAGTTTCTCAAGGTTCATTTGTCAAGTTCCAACTCTATTACCTTTCCGATGAGAGACGGTTTCAATTAATCGAGAAAGGTAAGATCGAAGTTGACGATAATCCACAAGTGCATAAAGGTAATCAAGGTAAGGGTTCTTTGTTATGCGAGTCTCAACAAATTTACTCGTATGTTATTGATGAGAAAGCCAAAAACTTATTTTGAAAGAACTCCTCACCTAGATTCGATTAACTTTTATTTTCTGATTGTTAATGGTTTTGTTTCAATTAGTGCCATGAAAAGTTACTTTTATGACAAGTTTGTTGTTGGAAATTTTTTTGAAGTTGTTCGATTAAATTGGCAAGTACCAAGCTTGATCATGTGTGATAAAGAGTTTTCATGAAAACATTTAATCTACTTGATCGTGATGATAGTGTGAGCTTTTCACATTCTTGTGCTACACCTTCATGTATTCGCATGCCTGTTTGAATGAGAATTATGGGGGTTGATTGTACCAATGTTTGTATGCCTAAATCTTGTTTGATTGGCATATGTGATGTCTTGGTGAAAATGAAATTTCTATGGCACTGTGAGACAAGTGATCAAAATTATTTTTTCAAATCTGGAGTACGTTTTCATAAGTTGATACTAAGCGAAGGTATGTATCGTAATTTTTTTATGAGTAAATGTGTGAACAATCTTTGCTTGTGTGATGATTTATCTTTATTTTCAAAAACAAAGCTTGTGAATTGTGTTATTGATTTTGGAAATTGTTTTAAATTATGGTTTAAACAATTCAAGCATGGTTTTTTTGGTAATGATTCCAAGTTACTCCATGTTCTTTCTACGATGCTGATCATGAAATTTTCAAGTCAGATTGAAGCGGTAAGAGCACATTTCATTTTTGACCCCAGAGACCAATGTTTCATATCTTTGTTCAAGGGATTTGATAATTGGAATGTTGTTAACTCTCGAATGCCTCTTGATTCTGGTTTGTTGCCCTCTAAGAACCTTTTGATTCATTGTAGAAAGGTAAGATCAATTTCCATTTTTGATCTTGGTATTGGTTTATTTGCTCAATTTTTGAATAAGATTTTGAAAATTTCTCTTAAGATTATAATTTCTTATGTCACTAAACTATTTCATTTTTGTATAGGTGATATTTTGAAATGGTTTCCTCCTAAAGAGGGTGGGGATGCACCTAACCTTTCTTCTTTTGAGTTATGTGTGATTTTCAAGTTCTTGGGAGCAATGTTGTTAAGTTCACTAACCCAAAGGTTTGTGACAAAGAAAGATTTTTCTTGAGCAAGTGGCCCGATTTAAGGACAAATCATCTTCAAGAGGGAGGATATGATGCAATCCCGGTTGCATCATGTTATGACCCAACTCTACAACACCGAGATTGGCCTAAACGCCAGGGGCCCAAGTGTAAAATGAAATCTAATTTTAGTTTGTTAATTTGTGTGTAGGTTTTAATTGACTGAATTTGGGGTGGAAACCATTACTGGAATAATCAAACAATCAAAGAAGTTCGATTCAAGTGTTCCATGCAATTTGCTCGAATATTTAATTTGGTTTCAGCTTAATTTTAGTTTTATTTAGTTTATGTATTTTGAGATAAATAATTGTTGGATTGAACTTTTAATATGTTTAGTTTAATTAATTTAGTTGTTTTATGATAAACCGTAAATTATATATATTTTTACCCCATGTTTAACGCATTTTATGGATGATTTTCCATTAGAATTGGTGAATTCGATGCTCCTAATGCTTTAATTTCATTTTTTACAATTAGGAGAGCATAGGAGAGCGAAAGGAACAAGAAAATGGGCCAAAGTATGAAATCAACACGGCCTGGACCTCCTCACACGGGTAGACCACACGGCCATGTCAATTTGGTAGGCTCGAGCACGGCCTGAAGTAATTGCACACGGGCGTGTCCCTGCCAAGCCCAAGTTGAGTCCAATTCGAAAAGGCTAATTTTGAGGGCTTTTAGGCATTCCAAAGCCTATAAATACATCCTAGAGAAGGAAGAAAAGGGAGAACGGAGAATAGGGTGTAAGGAATTACTCCAAGGAAGCCGATTGATACATCTCAGAAGTCGGATTCATCATCAAGACTGAAGATCTCTCCTCAATTTCCCTTCAGGAGTTTTGGGTTTTCTTTATGTTTTGTATTCTTTATTATTCTGAGATGTTTTCTTATTTAGTTATGAACTAAAACCCCTAAATACCTAAAGGGAATGAAACCTAAGATGAATCTTATTATTATTTTCTGAATCGTATGATAAATATTTAACTTGTTCTTAATTATGTGTTCTTAATTCTTGTTTTGATATCCCAGGATATTGATTCAAGACAAGCTCTTATTTAGAAGAGGAATAGACCCTGTCTAAGAGTACATTTGTCATAATTAAGCGGAGTTGATTGTGCGCCTAGACATAGGGTGACAAGATTTTCCAGATTAGGGTGAAACCTAATAAGGGGATCCATAGATCGAGTTAATGCAACCCTAGAGTGTTAATTAGAGAAAAGTATCGGTTATTCAATCTAGGGATTAGACGTTATTAGTCTTGAATACGGATAATAACATAACTTAGGGATCTCTACGGAACAAGTTGAATGAATAAATCGTCCGATTCGGAGCCAGAATAACAAGTAAAGTCTAGGTGGATTTTTCCTTAGGTATTGTCTTAAGTCAATCAATTTTCCCAAAAGAAATTCTCCTATTCTTTTCTTTGTGAGTTTTTAGTTTAGATAATTAGTTAATTAAAACAAAACCTCTTTATTCTTAGGCTAGATAATAAAAAGATAGTCATTACTAGTACTTTTAGTTCCTTTGGGTTCGACAATCCGGTCTTGCTAAAACTATACTACCGTTCGATAGGTACACTTGCCTACATCACAATAATATTTCGAGAATGAGTAATTATAAATATTTAAAACCTATCACGAAATCACGCGATCAAGTTTTTGGCGCCGTTGCCAAGGAGCTAAGATATTAGGAACGCTCAATTTTTATTACTTTAGCCATTTATTTTTCTTGAAATTTAATTTAATTTAATTTAATTTTTTATTATTATTATTATTATTATTATTTATTAACTTACTTTTTCTTTCTCTTGGCAGGTTTTTATAGTTTATGACTAGAAGAAACCCGTCAAGACCATTACTCTTTGATGAAGAAATCGATCGTATAATTCATAGAAATCAAAGAGAAATAAGGTGAAGCTTATGATACACAGAGAATGACCAAGAAGACGATACTCAACCCCCAATCTGATACGAACCGTCTCGGGAAGAGTCGAGTCGTATGTAGATTGCCCGATCGTCTACGAGAAGTTACTTTAGGATTAGTTGAGTTCTAGGTATGGTCGAGTAGAAAGAGGGGTACGAATGGAATGGTAGGAACGAAAGGGAAGGGTCAAAAATGGTATGAACAAATTGGTCGATTTAGGTTCGATTAGGTAAAGAAGGAAGAATGGGTTTGAACTACTAAAGGGACTTTCAAGAACCAATTACCGAAATGGTATCGACCCGTTGAGTTAGCCTTTTGAGTTCGGTTATAGGTTTGGTAAAGAAACCTCGACCCACTATCTAACAAGATAGGAACCTCGGTATGTTGAACTTATCACTACTCGTAGTGTGGCGTTCAACATCTATGATATGAATCTTTCGACTATCGATGACGATTCACAATCAATCAAGATGGTGAAAACCAAGACAATCAACTACCTCCTGCAATTGCGGCTAATCAAAATCCTGCTCCACGCACTATGTATGATTATGCTAAACCTTCTTTAATAGGAATTGAATCTAGCATAGTTAGACCTGCTGTAGCTGCAAATACTTTTGAATTAAAACCTAACACTATTTAGATGATACAGTAATTTTTTCAGTTTGATGGTTTGTAGGATGAAGATCCCAACGCTCACTTAGCAAACTTTCTGGAATTTTGCAATAAATTTAAAATCAATGGCATTTCTGATGATGCCATTTGTCTTCAGTTATTCCCTTTTTCATTAAGGAACAAAGCTAAACAGTGGTTGAACTCGTTACCACGAGGGTCAATTACTACTTGGGAACAAATGACTGAAAAATTCTTACTAAAACATTTTCTGCCGGCTAAAATGGCTAAATTACGTAATGATATCTCTTCTTTTGTGCAGATGGATTTAGAAACACTCTACGATGCATAGGAGAGATACAAGGACCTTTTGAGAAGGTGCCCTCACCATGGGTTACCTCTTTGGCTACAGGTTCAAACGTTCTATATTGGCCTGAATCCTTCGACTCAACAAATGGTTGACGCAGCTGCTGGCGGAACTATCAATAATAAAACACCTGAAGATGCCTATGAGTTTATAGAGGAGATGTCATTGAATAATGATACGATCCACCTCGGGGTGAGTCGAGTCGTATGCAAGTTTGCTCGATCGTCTACAAGAAAGTATCGTTCGACTCTTTTAAAGAAGATGTTTTTAGGTTAAATAATGTGGAAGCTTTTTTTAAAAAGGGTTTGAAGATGGGTTTGAAATATGAATATTAAAGGTTCGTTTTGAAAAGAAACAAAAGAATGAAAATAGATTGAAGGTAGTTTAATAAATGATGGTTATGGAAGATGGTGAACTTAAAAGCAAGTAAGAACCAATATTAGGAAATATTGACCCAAGTACTTATATGCTTTCAAGGTGAAAATGAAGATGATAGAACCTCGACCCACTACTTAACAAAGTAGGAACCTCGGTATATGGGTGAACGCCACACTATTTGATAGTGATAAGTTCGGGATAGTGAAGAACAGGGTTGACGTAACTAGGCTTCCTAGATAAGCCAACAAAGCCTCAACAAAATATGAGAGAAAGAAATCTCACAAATTCCATGAAAGTTTAACAAAGTTTCATTAAGTGAAAAGTCTAAAAATTGTCTAACCTCTTACAAATGAAATTTAACAATTATTTATAGCCTAAGAACTAAGGCTAGCCAAATGGACAATTGGCAGCCAAATGGACACTTAATTTAGCCTTTAAATGTGTTGAAAATTCCAAAACGTCTTAAGAAAATTCTAGAATGTTTTTCCAGCCTTTGATGCGAGAGCGCCCAACGGTTCAGCTAGTTCGAGTAAAGATCATTTGACGCTACCACAAAGCCCTATCACCCGAGCTCGAGCTAAGGCTTTCAAAGATTCTATTTCAGCTCTTGTAGCTCGAATTTGGGATGAAACTCAGCCCAGCCGCAGCGAGGCAGCTTATATTAACTCTTCCAGTTCACCTCGCAACTTGCTACTAGTTCAGATTCAGCTCATGTCCAGGTCCCCAGCTCAAGTCCAGCTTACGAGTCCGAACCTAGCTCGGATTTAGTTCACGATCTTACCCCCAGCTCATCACTAGCTCATGCACCTATATCTCATTTCAACTCAATTAAGCTCCTTTTTATTTTTCCAGCTTTGCATTTTTAATTAATTAAATAAATTGCACGTACTTTTAGCTCAACAAATATTAAAGTATTTAATTTGTCCAAAAATTAGAACATGAAATTAATGTGTTATGCTACAGCAATTTATAGTGTCTAAATTAGGACGAATTTATTTCTTGTTATTTAGTGCAGCCAAATTTAATGTGTCTTAGTTCCAGTATGTTTTTAATTTGTCCTAGCTTATTACATGATTTAAATGTGTCTTTGAGCTACTGGAATTAATGTGTCTAAGTTGAATTAATGAGCTGAATTAATTTAGGTGCAGGTACATTGTAGGGATGACATTAAAGCTAGATAGCTGCTGTTTACTCTTCTCCAAGAGGCATGATGATTCGGTTATTGAAACAGCCACCTCAACCTACTATTTGTTCTTTTCAAAGTGTCCAATCAGCTCTCTAAAGCAATTTGAATGTTTTCACATTTGCTGAACATTCCTTTCACACCTATAGGCTGTTCGGTTTGGTGTGTTCATACAAGGGAGGCTGCTCACATAAAGGTCTATTGAGGTGCTCCAAGTTGCCTTTAATTAGCTCAACACTTTTCAGCTAACCAAGGCTGTCCAATTAATGAAGTACACCCCGTTGGCCAGATTCAAGCTTGCCCATTCAGCTCATTTCAGCTCCTCCATAATGGTTCAGCTACTAGAAGCTTCAAGAGGCTACCCATTGACGTTTTCCATGGCTGAGAAGTTTCAAGGAATTTTCCTAAATATATTCTGGAATTTTCTAACTTAATTAGGCTGAAAACAAAGGCTATTCAGCTAGCTTAAGTTGGCTATTTGGCTAGCCTTCTAAATGCTATAAATAGCTAGTTCATTTCTTTGTTTAAGAACTTTTGACTCTTTGTTAATGTTATGCTGCCAAAATTGTGAGGCAACTTTTTCTCCATTTCGTTCAAAGATTCGATTGGCTTTCCTAGCGATCTAGCTGTGTCAACCGTTTCCTTTGTCGAACCCGAACCTATCACTACCCGTAGTGTGGCGTTCAAACATACCGAGGTTCCTATCTTGATAGATAGTGGGTCGAGGTTTCCTTTACCAAACCTAAATCGAACTCAAAGGGCCTATAAAAAATAGGTCGATACCATATCGGTATTGGTTCTTGTTTGCACTTTTTGTTCAATCCATATTTCCTTTAAACCCATTTCTTCTTTACCAAATAGAACCTAAACTGACCAATTCGATCATATCCCTTCGTTCATACCATTTCATTCCTACCATTTCGTTCGTACCCCTCTTTCTACTTCGGCCATTCCTTCAACTCAACTAAACCTAACGTAACTTCTTGTTGACGATCGGGCAATCACTAATACGATCGACTCACCCGAGGCGGATCGTATCATCTGGTATCAGAGCTACTAAAACAAGAAGTTTGTGCCATGAAATCATCCCCGAGCTAGTCCAAGTGTACGCAAGTAAGTAGGATCCGAAAAAAAGAGTATAGAAAAAAAATTTCGTATACCGAAGTTTTCTCATTTTGATTAATTTGTTGCTGTTACTATAAAAACAAAAATCTATGCAGTTGAAGAAACAAAAATCGCATACAGAAGTGTTCCTATTGTATTTAGTTTGCTGATATAGTACAAAAAAATTATACAAGTTTAAAAAAAAATTCGAAAAAAAATCCGAAAAAAATTTGAAGTGAAAACTTGTTCTATTGTAATTTAGTCCCGATCCATCTTTTATTCTACTATCCCTAATCATATACATGCCACACTTTTAACCCAATTCCCTACTCTTTCAGCCTACCCTAAACCGAGTACATCAATCACTTGTTACCCCTTTTGAACCGACCTCCTAGACCAAGGACTAAGCCTTAACGAATCTACTTACGAAATCACGAGAAAAGGTTAAGAGAGGTAAAAGGCACAAGAGTTGTAAGTGCAAAAGAGTGGAGGTAAAAGCCTAATCTCGAGTATAAACACGAGTGTGAGAGAAACATCTTCTTTTCCTTTTCGAGAGATTGTGAGGTTTTGTGGTGAGGTTTACTTTAACAAAGTTTTAATGTCACAAGAGTCAGATCACAACATGGAAGATCGTTTGGCAAGACAACCCGTTCGCAACATCCCCGACTTAAACATGCAAGCCTTATTACGAGAAATGGAGCGACTTCTAGATCGAAGGTTCAATCCCATCGAAGATAGTTTGTTCCAAGTTGAAACGAATGGCCAACGTGAAAGAACACCTGAGGGGGTTAGACCAAGACGGGAGAGGCCAAATCAGAATCGGGGAAGACGAAGGGTCCAAGACGATGAAGCAAACAACCTTAGTGATCTTGAGAGTGAACAAGAGTCCACTGCTAGTTTTCGTCGAAGGGAACTACGGCAACAAGGTCGAAGGCGAGAAGATGACGATCAAGCTGTCCATTTCCACCGTTCCAAGGTAGATCGGATCCGGAGGCCTATCTTAAGTAGGAAAAAAAGATAGAGTTGGTGTTCGATTGTCACAATTACTCGGAGAATAAAAAGGTGAAACTCGCAGCTATAGAATTTTTGGACTACGCCATGATCTGGTGGGATAACTAACCACTAGTCAGAGGTGAAACGGAGAACGTCCAGTTTCTACGTGGATCGAGATGAAGGCAGTGTTGAGGCGATGGTTTATTCCTTCGTACTACCACCGGGAGTTGCACCAAAAACTCAAAATCTCACACAAGGGTCCAAAAGTGTCAAAGATTACTACAAAGAGATGGAAATTGCAATGATTCAGGCGGATGTTCAAGAAGATCCCGAAGCAACGATGGAGCGATTCCTGGCCAGTCTAAATCGAGATATAGCAAACATAGTGGAATTACAACACTACCTTGAAGTGGTTGACATGGTCCATATGGCCATCAAGGTAGAAAAACAACTCAAGTGAAAAGGCCCAAGCCTAGGATTCTCCACTTCTAACACTTCAAAGTGGGGCCAAAGTTCGAGTAAAGGCCTTTCAGCCTTTCGAGGAAAAGAATCCACTGCCCCTCCAAAATCCAACAAATCGAATACTGAAATTAACAAAGGCAAGGCACGAAAAATCGCTCAATCTAAATCGGGACATCAAATGTTTCAAGTGTCTCGGAAGAGGACACATAGCCAATCAGTGTCCAAATCGAAGAACCATGGTGTTGAGAGCCGATGGCAAAGTTGAAACGGAGGACGAAGAAGAGAAAGAATTCGAATCGACTTCTGAAGTCGAGGAGGACTTAGAACAGCCCATAGAAGGCGAATTACTTGTTGTGAAGCAAAGTCTAAGTCTCCAAGGCACAGAAAATGATCTCCAATGAGAAAATATATTTCATACTCGTTGTCAAGTTGGAGGCAAAGTCTGTAGCGTCATTATCGATGGAGGCATCTGTACCAATGTAGCAAGTACCATGATGGTCGAAAAACTTGGTTTGCCTACTACCAAGCATCTGAGCCCCTACAAACTTCAATGGCTCAATGATGGTGAAGAACTTAAGGTAACAAAGCAAGTACTTGTTTCATTCACCATTGGTAAGTATACGAACGAAGTACTTTGCGACATTGTACCGATGCATGCGGGGCATCTACTTATTGGTCGCCCGTGGAAATTTGACCGGCAGGTGCTACATGACGGGTACACTAATTGATATACCTTCAAGTTCATGGGAAAGAACATAACCTTGGCACCATTATCTCCCAAACAAGTGTACAAAGACCAAATGAAATTAAAAGTTTCTGTTGAACAAATGAGAGAGAAAGAAAAGGAAGAATGTAAAAAAACAAAAGAAGAAAAAAATAAGAAAAAAATGATACGATCCGCCTCGGAAGAGTCGAGTCGTATTAGTGTGCCGGATCGTCAACAAGAAGTTACGTTGGGTTTAATTGAAAAGGTGGGATGAAGGAAGGAAGGATATTGGTTTTGGGTTCGGATTAGAATAGGTAAGAAGAATTTGAAAGTTCGGGTTTGGAGTCTGAATAGGTATGGATGAAGGAATTGGTTCAATTAGGTAAGGGGGAATTGAAGAAATGGAATAGTCGGTTTAGGTACAATTGGTAAATGGAGAAATGGGGTTGAACAAAAAGTGCAAACAAGAACCAATACCGATTTGGTATCGACCCGTTGTTTATAAGCTCTTTTAGTTCGGTTTGGAATTGGTAAATGAAAACCTCAACCCACTATCTAACAAGATAGGAACTTTGGTATGTTTGAATGCCACACTACGAGTAGTGATAAGTTTAGTTTCGACAAAGAACAACGGTTGACACACTAGACGCTAGGAAGCCAATCGAATCTTTGAACGAAATTTGAGAAAAAGTTTTGCCTAACAAATTCGACAGCATAACATTAACAAAAGTCTCAAAAGTTCTTTACATGAAAAAAATAACAAGTATTTATAGGCCTAAAGTCTAGGTAGCCGAATGGCTTTTCATGCTTACAAATTAAGTAAAAGAAAATTCTAGAAAATTAATCCTTAATGTGCATGACTAGTTTCTGCTATGGAACATGAATTGTGAAAGCTTCATGTTTAAGAAATGACAAGTGAATGAATGAAGCTCCAAGGGACACTTGTTAGGTTCGGCCTCCCTTGTTTAATGAAGCAATTAAGTGGCAACCTTTAGCCAAAAATAATGAATTAAATGGTGTAACTCCAAGGGCCAAAATAGGTGTGAATGCCCTAACCTGAAGAGTCCATAGGTGTGAACATGGTGAACCAAAAGGAATTGTTGTGTGAACACAATGTGAACGGAATGTAGAGGTTTATGGAGGAAGTCATTCGGCCAACCATCTCATGCATGTATTATGTCCCTTTGACCAAATAGTCACTTGTGTAGATGAAGAGGTAGCACAACATTCATGGCTCTTGGTCATTCATGAACCTTTGGAATTAATGTACCTTGCCATTCATGCATTCCACCGATTCATGCATCTTGAGTGTCCATGCACCTTAGCCGTCCATGCACCCTCCAAAAGACATATTGCTTCAAGCTCCATACATCCATTGAGTTTCTATAAGAAAATGTGAACAGAATTAATTCAAGCTAATGTGAACACAAATGTAAACATTAAATTCGGTTATGACAATTTAATTAATATCAATAAACACTTTTAAGACATATTTAATAAAACTAATGTGAACTAAATTTAATATGTGGTTTATTAATTAACTAATTAATGAACTTATTAAATAAAAATTTAATAGCAATAAATGAAGTCAAAGTAGTCTTCATGAGCTAGAATTCAACTCATGAGCTAAAATCGAGTGGACTTGGACCCATGAGTGGTAGTGAGTGGACCCGAGTGGGAGGCTGGAAGTGAGCTGGTGGCGAGCTCGATGAGTTGAGCTGGACTTGCAGGTAGTTGCATGGTGAGTTCAAGGAACTGGAATCAGCTTTCTCGGAGCGTCCTAATGGCATTTCAATCCAAAGTTGAGCTACAAAAGCTATGATGGACTCCTTAAAATTCTTGGCTCGAGCTCGAGTAACAGGACCTTGTGGTAGCACCATAGAATCCTCGCTCGAACTAGCTGAACCATGGGGCCCGATCACATCATTCCCCCTCTTCAAAACGACTTGTCCTCAAGTCAAAATCTGCATTAAAAGGGGTTAAATCTGACACATTAAAAGTAGCGCTGACATTATAATCTCCTAGCAAGTCAATTTTATAAGAATTTTCATTTATTCGCTCTAAAACTTGAAAAGGACCGTCTCCGCGAGGCAGTAGCTTAGATTTTCGTTGGGTCAGAAAACGCTCCTTGCGCATATGAATCCAAACCCATTCTCCGGGTTCAAAAACTACTCGTTTTTAGCCTTTGTTCGCATTACGCACATAGGACTCAGTCCTAGCCTCGATATTGGCCCGCACCTTGCTATGTAAATCCTTGACAAAATCGCCTTTTTCTTCGCATCTACATGGACAAACTGATTCAGTAGGTAAAGGCAATAGATCTAAAGGAGTCAAGGGATTAAAATCGTAAACAATTTCAAATGGGGAGAATTTAGTCGCAGAATGGACAGAACGATTATATGCAAACTCAATATGGGGTAGACAATCCTCCCACGTCTTCAAATTCTTTCGAATGATGGCCCGAAGCAAAGTAGATAGAACTCTATTGAAAACTTCCGTTTGGCCATCGGTTTGGGGGTGGCAAGTGGTCGAAAACAGAAGTTTGGTCCCTAATTTACCCCACAAAGTCCTCCAAAAGTGACTTAAAATTTTGCATCTCGGTCCGACACGATCGTACGAGGAATGCCATGTAGTCTAACGATATCCCCCATTTTTGTGCGCGGAAGTCCGGGAACAAAATCCATGGAGATGTCAATCCACGGTGCGTCAAGAATGGGCAATGGTGTGTACAAGCCATGGGGTTGAACCTTTCATTTAGCCTTTTTGTAGGCTATACACCTTTCGCAAACTCGCTCCACGTCTTTTCGCATCCGCGGCCAATAAAAATGTTTGTGGAGAGTGGCTAGCATCTTATTGACCCCGAAGTGTCCCATAAGCCCGCCACTATACGCCTCATGCACTAATAGGTCTCAGATAGATCCACAAGGAATGCATAATTTACCTTCTCGGAAAAGATAGCCCTCGTACCTATAAAAGTTTTCAAAAGGACCTTTCTCACAAGAAACAAATATCTCTCCAAAATCGGAATCGTTTACATAGGAATATTTTAATAATGTAAAACCAAGAATCTTAGAATCCAAATATGATAACAGAGTATACCTTCTTGAAAGCGCATCAGCCACGATATTATCTTTACCTTTCTTATATTTGATGACATACGGAAACGACCCAAGGTATTCAACCCACTTCGCATGGCGTCGGTTCAACTTATGTTATCCTTTGATGTGCTTCAAGGCTTCGTGATCAGAGTGAATAACGAATTCCTTAGGCCACAAGTAATGTTGCCATGTCTCAAGGTTTCGTATGAGCGTGTACATCTCTTTATCATACACCGGATAGTTGAGTACGGCTCCATTGAGTTTTTCACTAAAGTAAGCCACAGGACGTCATCTTGTGTCAACACGACCCGATTCTAAGGCGAAGCATCGCACTCGATCTCAAAAGTCTTGAGAAATCTGGAAGGGCAAGCAAAGGAGCGTTAGTGAGGCGATCTTTGATTTTTATAAATGATTTCTCTTGTTCATCGTTCCAAATAAAGAAGAATTTTCTTAATAACACTCGTAAGTGGAGCGACAATAGTGCTAAAATTCGAAATGAATCGTCGGTAAAAACTTGCTAGGCCATGGAAACTTCGAACTTGTGTAACGCTCGTAGGCCTTGGCCAATCTCGTATGGCCTTAATCTTCTCTTGGTCTACCTCGAGACCATCCGCACTAACCACAAATCCTAGAAAAACAGTTTTGTTAGAACAAAAAGAGCATTTATTTAAATTAGCATATAAGGTCTCTTTTCGTAAAACTTCTAAAACAAATTTGAGATGACTTACATGTTCTTCCATAGATTTGCTGTAAATCAATATATCGTCGAAATATACCACACAAAACTTACCGATGAAAGGCCTTAAGACATGGTTCATTAGTCTCATGAACGTACTTGGAGCGTTGGTAAGGCCAAAAGGCATAACCAACCATTCGTATAGTCCGTGCTTGGTCTTGAATGTTGTTTTCCATTCGTCTCCTTCTTGCATCCGAATTTGGTGGTAGCCACTCTTCAAATCGATTTTTGAGAACACTTTGGCCCCACTAAGCTCATCTAACATGTCATCTAAGCGAGGAATGGGATGACGGTATTTGATTGTTATCTTGTTAATGGCTCGGCAATCCACGCACATGCGCCATGTTTTGTCCTTTTTCGGTACCAATAATACGGGAACAGCACAAGGACTTAGGCTCTCACGAATGTAGCCTTTTTCCATCAGTTCATTGACTTGTCTTTGCAACTCCTTGGTCTCCTCCAGATTGGCTCGGTAAGCAGGTCGATTTGGAATAATCACTCCGGCACAAAATCAATTTGATGCTCGATTCCACGAAGTGGTGGAAGACCACTCGGGGTGATGTGATCTAGCCCGGGTAGATGAGTCGAATTCACGTAGTTGCCCAATCGTAGTTCGAGAGAGTCGTTCGTGTCTCGAATTTTAGTAATAAAAGTAAAATAATGGATTAGAATAAGCGGAAGGTTTCAAGAAGGGTAAGTTTAGTAATAGGTTCGATTATGTGTAGCAAAGATGGGTGATGGATAAATGGGTCGGTTTGGTATAACAAGAAAATAATTCGAAGGATGGGAATGGAAAACGAACTCAACGTCAGAATGATTCAACACTAAGAAGTGTCACCCAGTTCCTATATTGTTAAGGTGAAAGTATGGATAGATGGATAGGTGAGCCACACCAAGATTGGTGATAAGTTCAAACAAGACGATTGACACCACTAGCACAAGCCAGATAAGTCTTTCGAAACTTGTACAAGATATGAGAGGAAGCAACCTCACAAGAACAAATGTTCATTAACAATTTTGGCAAAAGTCCTTTACAAATGAAAGAAAACAAATATTTATAGGCACATAGATGACCATTCAAATTCGGCATCTAGGTGTTCACACGATAATAAAACGTTCACACTAATGTATTAAAATAGTTCATAAATTGTGATTCATGCACTAGCTGAATGGACACTTTCTTCCCCCTTGGTTTGTGCATGAATGCTTAGTCATAAAGAAAGGCTTCAAGTGACTTGTATGTGCACCAAAAGGTTGCATTCATCTCCTTGGGACGTTCATGGACTTGTATGGAACATGTATCTTCATAATTAAACACTTTAATGGCATGTAAGTTCATAAATGGTAGCATGAACCTAGTAAATTCATTCTCCCCTTTGTGCATGCACTTAATTCAATCAATGTGTTGAATTATTGAGTTAATTCCTTCCCTTGAACATTCTTGAACCCATCCATGCATGTGTAGTAGCCTATAGGTCAATTCAAAGTGTGAACATGTTCAAGGAGCTCTATGGTCAACATAGAATTAGTTAGCAGCTACTTCTTGGCCGAATAAGTGCCTTGGAAAGTTAGGAGACAGCCACCATACATGCACTTAAGGCATTCATGCATTCTATCATCCCATGCATTTGATCCATTCATGGACTAGCCTTTAATGTCCATACATGCATTCGACACATGCATGAATTTGTAGAAACATTGCATCTAGCCGTACATGCACCAGCATTTAATACTTCTTCATTCATGAGTGTGGAATGCCCAAAAGAGATGTTTCTTCATCCATACATTGTACCTACATGAAATAAACAAGTCATCAAGACATCTCATGAACACTCATAAATTTGGCATGATGTGAACACATTAATGTCATGCATTAATTCGGCTATGTGAACATAATCAATTTATATAATGACAATGACATATTAATAACAAATATTAATATAAGACAAGTTTAATGCTTAAATGAATATGTGCAAATTTTTATTTAATGTATTAAAGACAAAACCGAGTTTAAACTAAAATGAGCTAAGCTTTAGCTCGTGAGCTAAAGTTGAGCTGAGGCTAAACTCCTAAGCTGAAGTTGAGCTAAGGTTTAGCTCATGAGCTGAATATGAGCTAGGAGTGAGCTCGGTTTAGCTCAGGCAAGTTGGATTGAGCTCGAATAAGCTAGATTTGAGCTGGACGGAGCTCGTGGAGCTGGAAACGAGCTGGGATCAGCTTGCCAACATGTCAATGCTCGGCTTGAAAGACTTGTTCGATGAAGTTCGCGGGGCGTGCTTGTATCACAGGGTTTCTTCCGGAAAAACGTCTTGGAAATCCTGCAACAAAGACAAAATAGGAGGGGGCAGGGTATCGGGTAAATCGTTAGTAGAAATTAATGCTTCCTTGTACAAAAGTACAAGAACAGTTCGATTCATCACCAAAGCCTTCCTCACATCACTAACTCTTGCAAAAACACTCATTTTCTCGATTTTCTTTTCTTTTTCTTCTTTTTCTTGGATATTTTTCTTGTCACTCTCTTTTTTTTTTTTCTTATTTTCTCTTCCTTTACTTTTTACAACTTTCTTTTCTTTTCTCTCATTTGCTCAATGAAGCTTTTAGCTTGATTTGGTCTTCATACACTTGTTTGGGAGTCAACGGCGTAACGTCACATTCTTTCCCATGAATTTGAATGTATACGGTTGGTATACCTATCGTGTTGAACTCATCTATCAAATTGCCACGGTCGGCCAAGTAACAAATGCCCCGCATGCATCGGTACAACGTCACAAAGAACTTCATCCGAATACTTGCCGATGTTAAAAGAGACAAGTACTTGTTTCGTTACCTTAAGCTCTCCTCCATCATTGAGCCATTGAAGTTTGTAAGGGCTCAGATGCTTGGTAGTAGGCAAACCAAGTCTTTCAACCATCATGGTACTTGCTACATTGGTACAGCTGCCTCCATCGATAATGACGCTACAGACTTTGCCTCCGACTTGGCACCGAGTGTGGAAGATATTCTCTCGTTGGAGATTATTCTCCGTGCCTTGAAGACTTAGACTTCGTTTACAACAAGTAGTTCTCCTTCCATGGGTTATTCCACGTCCTCCTCAACTTCGGAAGCCGATTCAGATTCTTTCTCCTCCTCATCCTCCGTTTCGATCTCGCCATCGGCTCGCAATACCATGGTCCTTCGATTTGGGCATTGGCTTGCTATGTGGCCTCTTTCGAGACACTTAAAACACTTAATATCCCGATTTTGATTGTATGACGATTCGGGTGCCTTGCCTTTGTTTACTTCGGTGATAGGCTTGTTGGTTTTTAGAGGTACCGTGGTCTCCTTCAGTCGAGGATTGGCAGGTCCTTTACTTGATCCTTGGCTCCACTTTGAAGGGTTGGAAGTGGGAAACCCTCGACTTGGGCCTTTTCTCTTGAGTTGTCTTTCCACCTTGATGGCCATATGGACCATATCAACCACTTCAATGTAGTGTTGTAATTCCACTACGTTTGCTATATCTCGATTTAGACCAGCCAGGAATTGTGCCATCGTTGCTTCGGGATCTTCTTGGACATCCGCTCGAATCATCGCGATTTCCATCTCTTTGTAGTAATCCTCGACACTTTTGGACCCTTGCATGAGATTTTAGAGTTTTTGGTGCAACTCCCGGTGGTAGTACGCAAGGATAAATCGTCGCCTCATCACCGCCTTCATTTTGATCCATGTAGAGATAGGACGTTCACCGTTACGCCTTCGACTAGTGGTTAGTTGTTCCCACCAAATCATGGCGTAGTCCGAAAACTCTATTGCTGCTAGTTTCACCTTTTTATTCTCAGAGTAATTATGACAATCGAACACCAACTCTATCTTTTTTTCCCACTCAAGATAGGCCTCCGGATCCGATCTACCTTGAAACGGTGGAATAGACAGTTTAATGTTCTTGAGATCATCATCTTCGCGTCTTCGATCTCGTTGTCGGTGTTGCCTACATCGATCACTAGCATTAGACTCTTGTTCACTTTCAAGATCACTAAGGTCATTTGGTTCATCGTCTTGGACCCTTCGTCTTCCCTGATTCTAATTTGGCCTCTCCCGTCTTGTTCTAACCCCCTCGGGTGCTCTTTCACGTTGGCCATTCGTTTCAACTTGGAACAAACGGTCTTCGATGGGATTGAGCCTTCGATCTAGGAGTCGCTCCATTTCTTGTAATAAGGCTTGCATGTTTAAGTCGGGGACGTTGCAAATGGGTTGTCTTGCCGGACGATCTTCCACGTTGTGATCTGACTCTTGTGACATTAAATTGTTGTTAAAGTAAACCTCACCACAAAACCTCACAATCTCTCGAAAAGGAAAAGAAGATGTTTCTCTCACACTCGTGTTTACACTTGAAATTAGGCTTTTACCTCCATTCTATTGCACTTACAACTCTCGTGCCTTTTACCTCTCTTAACCTTTTCTCGTGATTTCGTAAGCAGATTCGTTAAGGCTTAGTCCTTGGTCTAGGTGGTCGGTTCAAAAGGGGTAACAAGTGATTGATGTATTCGGTTTGGGTAGGCTGAAAGAATAGGGAATTGGGTTTAAAGTATGGCGTATTAGGAAGAGTAGGATAGAAGATGGATCAGAAACTATATCAAATCAAAGCTTGACGATCAACTAACAATTGAATTGCATAAATCACTTTTTTTTTTCAATTTTTTTCGGAATTTTTTTTTTATTTTTTAAACTTGTATAACTTTTTTTGTACTATATCAGCAAACTAAATACAATAGAAGCACTTTTGTACACGATTTTTTTTTCTCGGCTGCGTAGATTTTTGCTTTAATAATAACAACAACAAACCAATCAAAATGAGAAAACTTCGGTATACAAAATTTTTTTTTTCTATACTCTTTTTTTTTCTGAACCCACCTCGGGAATGCTCCGCTTTCGCTTCGAACGTCTAAGCTTCTCGTTTTAGGTAGCTCTGATACCAGATGATACGATCTGCCTCGGAAGAGTCGAGTCGTATTAGTGTGCCCGATCGTCAGCAAGAAGTTATGTTGGGTTTAATTGAAAAGGTCGGATGAAGGAAGGAAGGATATTGCTTTTGGGTTCGGATTAGAATAGGTAAGAAGAATTTGAAAGTTCGGGTTTGGAGTCCGAATAGGTATGGATGAAGGAATTGGTTTAATTAGGTAAGGGGGAATTGAAGAAATGGAATAGTCGGTTTAGGTACAATTGGTAAATGGAGAAATGGGGTTGAACAAAAAGTGCAAACAAGAACCAATACCGATTTGGTATCGACCCGTTGTTTATAAGCTCTTTTAGTTCGGTTTGGAATTGGTAAATGAAAACCTCGACCCATTATCTAATAAGATAGGAACCTCGGTATGTTTGAACGCCACACTACGAGTAGTGATAAGTTCGGTTTCGACAAAGAACAACGGTTGACACACTAGACGCTAGGAAGCCAATCGAATCTTTGAGCGAAATTTGAGAAAAAGTTTTGCCTAACAAATTGGCAGACATAACATTAACAAAAGTCTCAAAAGTTCTTTACATGAAAAAATAACAAGTATTTATAGGCCTAAAGTCTAGGTAGCCGAATGGCTTTTCATGCTTACAAATTAAGTAAAAGAAAATTCTAGAAAATTAATCCTTAATGTGCATGACTAGTTTCTGCTATGGAACATGAATTGTGAATGCTTCATGTTTAAGAAATGACAAGTGAATGAATGAAGCTCCAAGGGGCACTTGCTAGGTTCGGCCTCCCTTGTTTAATGAAGCAATTAAGTGGCATCCTTTAGCCAAAAATAATGAATTAAATGGTGTAACTCCAAGGGCCAAAATAGGTGAATGCCGTAACCTGAAGAGTCCATAGGTGTGAACATGGTGAACCAAAAGGACTTGTTGTGTGAACACAATGTGAACGGAATGTAGAGGTTCATGGAGGAAGTCATTCGGCCAACCATCTCATGCATGTATTAGGTCCCTTTGACCAAATAGTCACTTGTGTAGATGAAGAGGTAGCACAACATTCATGGCTCTTGGTCATTCATGAACCTTTGGAATTAATGTACCTTGCCATTCATGCATTCCACCGATTCATGCATCTTGAGTGTCCATGCACCCTCCAAAAGACATGTTGCTTCAAGCTCCATACATCCATTGAGTTTCTACAAGAAAATGTGAACAGAATTAATTCAAGCTAATGTGAACACAAATGTAAACATTAAATTCGGTTATGACAATTTAATTAATATCAATAAACACTTTTAAGACATATTTAATAAAACTAATGTGAACTAAATTTAATATGTGGTTTATTAATTAACTAATTAATGAACTTATTAAATAAAAATTTAATAGCAATCAAATGAAGTCAAAGTAGTCTTCATGAGCTAGAATTCAACTCATGAGCTAAAACCGAGCTAGACTTGGACCCATGAGCTGGTAGTGAGCTGGACCCGAGCTAGGGAACTGGAAGTAAGCTGGTGGTGAGGTCGATGAGTTGAGCTGAACTTGCAGGTAGTTGCATGGTGAGTTCAAGGAACTGGAATCAACTTTCTCAGAGCATCCTAATGGCGTTTCAATCCAAAGTTGAGCTACAAAAGCTGTGATGGACTACTTAAACTTCTTGGCTCGAGCTCGAGTAACAGGACCTTGTGGTAGCACCATAGAATCCTCGCTCGAACTAGCTGAACCATGGGGCGCGATCACATCAGAAAAAAAAAGAGAGTGAAAAGAAAAATAACAAAGAAAAAGAAGAAAAAGCAAAGAAAATCGAGAAAATGAGTGTTTTTGCAAAAGTAGTGATGTGAGAAAAGCTTTGATGATGAGACAACCTGTTCTTGTACTTCTGTACAAGGAAACTTTGATTACTGCTAATGATTTGCCCGACACCCTTCCCTCTCCTGTTCTTTCTTTGTTGCAAGGTTTCAAAGACATTTTCCCGGAAGAAGTCCCAAGTGGTCTCCCACCACTTCGTGGGATCGAACATCAAATAGACTTTATGCCGGGAGCTATAATTCCAAACTGACCTGCCTACCGAGCCAATCCAGAGGAAACTAAAGAATTACAACGGCAAATCCAAGAGTTGATGGAAAAAGGCTACATACGCAAAAGCCTTTGATACGAACCACTCGGAAGAGTCGAGTCGTATTAGTGTGCCCGATCGTCAACAAGAAGTTACGTTAGGTTTAATTGAAAAGGTCAGATGAAGGAAAGAAGGGTATTGGTTTTGGGTTCGGATTAGAATAGGTAAGAAGAGTTTGAAAATTCGGGTTTGGAGTCCGAATAGGTATGGATGAAGGAATTGGTTCAATTAGGTAAATGGAGAAATGGGGTTGAACAAAAAGTGCAAACAAGAACCAATACCGATTTGGTATCGACCCGTTGTTTATAAGCTCTTTTAGTTCGGTTTGGAATTGGTAAAGGAAAAACCTCGACCCACTATCTAACAAGATAGGAACCTCGGTATGTTTGAACGCCACACTACGAGTAGTGATAAGTTCGGTTTCGACAAAGAGCAACGGCTGACACACTAGAACGCTAGGAAGCCAATCGAATCTTTGAACGAAATTTGAGAAAAGTTTTGCCTAACAAATTTGGCAGCATAACATTAACAAAAGTCCAA
The DNA here is from genome assembly GCF_025698485.1 of Gossypium arboreum. Classification (NCBI taxonomy): domain Eukaryota; kingdom Viridiplantae; phylum Streptophyta; class Magnoliopsida; order Malvales; family Malvaceae; genus Gossypium; species Gossypium arboreum. The sequence goes on along the minus strand of NC_069077.1, from coordinate 73,148,764 downwards.
AAGTTCTTTACAAAGTAACACAAGCCACAATTTATAGTGAATGCAAGGGATAGTGAATAGGCTCTTGAGGTAGCTAAATGGTTTCGAAAATTCCAGAATTTTGATGAAGCTTCCTTGAAGTTTCTTGTGCATGGAGAACGGTAAGGGGCAGCTTCTAGATGCCTTGATTCAATAGAAAAATTGAATGAATTGTTTGGGAGCTGAAATGCCATCAATAGGTTCGGCCAAATGCTTGAATTTGGAATTAATGCTGCTGCTTGATTCAGCCGAATGTTCATGTGATTAAGGAGTTGTCTAGAGCACTTCAATAGTCTTAGAATGTGAACAAACCAATTTGAACAGCCACACATGTGTGAACAAACAAAATTGAACAGCCCTTGGTGTGAAAGGAATAATCAGGTGGGTGTGAACAGCCTTAATTTGTCTTGGGCAGCCAATCGGTCTTCTTGAAGAGTTGTAAGGTTTGGCTGAATGGTCACTTAGGGAACACCAAAGATCAGCACACCAATTTTAAATCATCCATGCACCTATGCCGTCCAAGGGGTAATGTACCTACAACATTTAATTCAGCAAATTAAATCCCTTTTAGACACATTAAATTCGCAACATAAATAAAACTTGCACCATAAATTAGGCTGGACATAATTAATCTTTGTAATAGTTAAGACATATTTAATTGGTCCTAATTAATTAAGTACTTAATTTAGAACATAATTAAAACATGTCCAGATTATGACAAATTAATTATTAAAACAAATAACTAATAAAACTAACAGCAACTTAAATGATTTATTCCAGCATAATAAGCGCAATAATGAAATGAGTGAAACGAGCTCGTTGAGCTAAGTTAAGTTGAAGTTGAGCTGATTTGAGCTTGAAGGAGTATGCATGGTTTGCTTGGCTTGCTGGTCCAAGAGCTTTCAAGAAGTCCACAACGGTTTCACCCCAAACTCTATCAACTAAGGTTGTTGTTGCATCTTTGAATCTCTTTGCTCGAGCTCGGGTGATCGGTCCTACGGGCAATTCGAGAGGATCTTCATTGGCAGCCGACAACTCGGGAGGTGTGGTTGTATCATTCCCCTCTCTTCAAGCGATTTGCCCCAAATCGTCACCTATATCATAGAAAGAGATCAGCTACATTAAAGGTAGCACTTACTGTACTCACAGGAGATCAAGTTTATAAGAATTATCGTTTATTCGTTCCAAGACTTGAAACGGCCCATCTCCTCTCGGCAATAACTTCGACTTTATTTGAGCGAAAACCTTTCTTTTCGCATATGAACCCACACCCAATCTCGGGTTCAAAAACTACTCGTTTCGGCCTTTGTTCGCATTACGCACATAGGACTCGATCCTAGCCTCGATATTGGCCGCACCTTGCTGTGTAAATCCTTGACAAAATCTGCCTTTTCTTCGCATCTACATGGACAAACCGATCAGAGGTAAAGGCAATAGATCTAAAGGAGTCAAGGGATTAAAACCGTAAACAATTTCAAATGGGGAGAATTTAGTCGCAGAATGGATGAACGATTATACGCAAACTCAATATGGGGTAGACAGTCCTCCCACGTCTTCAAATTCTTAGGACGATGGCCCAAGTAAAGTAGATAGAACTCTATTGACAACTTCCGTTTGGCCATCGGTTTGGGGGTGGCGGTGGTCAAAAAAGAAGTTTGGTCCCTAATTTACCCCACAAAGACCTCCAAAAGTGACTTAAAATTTTGCATCTCGGTCCGACACGATCGACGAGGAATGCCATGTAGTCTAACAATATCCCTAAAAACAAGTTCGCAACATGAACGGCATCGTCGATCTTAGTACGAGCAATAAAATGAGACATTTTGAAAATCTATCAACAACAACAAAATAGAATCCTTCCCCGTTTTTGTGTGCGGAAGTCCGAGAACAAAATCCATGGAGATGTCAATCCACGGTGCTTCAGGAATGGGCAATGGTGTGTACAAGCCATGGGGTTGAACCTTTGATTTAGCCTTTTTGCAGGCTATACACCTTTCGCAAACTCGCTCCACATCTTTTCGCATCATGACCAATAAAAATGTTCATGGAGAGTGGCTAGTGTCTTATTGACTCCGAAGTGTCCCATAAGCCCGCCACTATGCGCCTCATGCACTAATAGGTCTCGAACAGATCCACAAGGAATGCATAGTTTACCTTCTCGGAAAAGATAGCCCTCGTACCTATAAAAATTTTCAAAAGGACCTTTCGCAAAAAACAAATATCTCTCCAAAATCGAATCGTTTACATAGGAATCTTTTAATAATGTAAAACCAAGAATCTTAGAATCCAAATATGATAATAGAGTATACCTTCTTGAAAGCGTATCGCCACAATATTATCTTTACCTTTCTTATATTTGATGACATACGGAAGCGACTCAAGGTATTCAACCCACTTGGCGTGGCGTCGGTTCAACTTATGTTGGCCTTTGATGTGCTTCAAGGCTTCATGATCGGAATGAATAACGAATTCCTTAGGCCACAAGTAATGTTGCCATGTCTCAAGGGCTCGTATGAGCGCGTACATCTCTTTATCATACACCGGATAGTTGAGTACGGCTCCATTGAGTTTTTCACTAAAGTAAGCCACAGGACATCCGTCTTGTGTCAACACGGCCCCGATTCCAATGCCAAGCATCGTGACTTTCGATCTCAAAAGTCTTGAGAAATCTGGAAGGGCAAGCAAAGGAGCGTTGGTAAGACAATCTTTGATTTTTATAAATGATTTCTCTTGTTCATCGTTCCAAATAAAAGAAGAATTTTTCTTAATAACACTCGTAAGTGGAGCAGCAATTGTGCTAAAATTCGAAACGAATCGTCGGTAGAAACTTGCTAGGCCATGGAAACTTCGAACTTGCGTAACACTCGTAGGCCTTGGCCAATCTCGTATGGCCTTAATCTTCTCTTGGTCTACCTCAAGACCATCCGCACTAACTACAAATCCTAGAAAAACAGTTTTGTTAGAACAAAAAGAACATTTCTTTAAATTAGCATATAAGGTCTCTTTTCGCAAAACTTCTAAAACAGATTTGAGATGACTTACATGTTCTTCCATAGATTTGTTTGTAAATCAATATATCGTCAAATATACCACACAAAACTTACCGATGAAAGGCCTTAAGACATGGTTCATTAGTCTCATGAACGTACTTGGAGCATTGGTAAGGCCAAAAGGCATAACCAGCCATTCAGTATAGTCCGTGCTTGGTCTTGAATCTTGTTTTCCATTCGTCTCCTTCTCGCATCCGAATTTGGTGGTAGCCACTCTTCAAATCGATTTTGAGAACACTTTGGCCCCACTAAGCTCATCTAACATGTCATCTAAGCGAGGAATGGGATGACGGTATTTGATTGTTATCTTGTTAACGGCTCGGCAATCCACGCACATGCGCCATGTTCCATCTTTTTCGGTACCAATAATACGGAACAACCACAGGACTTAGGCTCTCTGAATGTAGCCTTTTTCCATTAGCTCATTGACTTGTCTTTGCAACTCCTTGGTCTCCTCCGGATTGGCTCGGTAAGCAGGTCGATTTGGAATAACCGCTCCCGGCATGAAATCAATTTGATGCTCGATTCCACGAAGTGGTGGAAGACCACTCGGGGTTTCTTCCAAAAACGTCTTGGAAATCACGCAACAAAGACAAAATAGGAGGGGGTAGGGTATCGGGTAAATCGTTAGTAGAAATTAATGCTTCCTTGTACAAAAGTACAAGAACAGTTCGATTCATCACCAAAGCCTTCCTCACATCACTAACTCTTGCAAAAACACTCATTTTCTCGATTTTCTTTTCTTTTTCTTCTTTTTCTTGGATATTTTTCTTGTCACTCTCTTTTGTTTTCTTTTTCTTATTTTTCTCTTCTTTTATTTTTTTACAACTTTCTTTTTCTTTTTCTCTCATTTGCTCAATAGAAGCTTTTAGCTTGATTTGGTCTTCATACACTTGTTTGGGAGTCAATGGCGCCAACGTCACATTCTTTCCCATGAATTTGAATGTATCTTGGTTGGCATACCCGTCGTGTTGAACTCGTCTATCAAAGCGCCACGGTCGGCCAAGTAGCAAATGCCCGCATGCATCGATGCGACGTCACAAAGAACTTCATCCGAATACTTGCCGATGTTGAAAGAGACAAGTACTTGCTTTGTTACCTTAAGCTCTCCTCCGTCATTGAGCCATTGTAGTTTGTAGGGTCTCGGATGCTTGGTAGTAGGTAAACCAAGTCTTTCAACCTTCATGGTACTTGCTACATTGGTACAAATTGCCTCCGTCGATAATGGCGCTCTGACTTTGCCTCCGACTTGGCACCGAGTGTGGAAGATATTCTCTCGTTGGAGATCATTCTCGCGCCTTGGAGACTTAGACTTCGTTTTACAACAAGTAGTTCTCCTTCCATGGGTTGTTCCACGTCCTCCTCGACTTCAGAAGCTGATTCAGATTCTTTCTCCTCCTCATCCTCCGTTTCGATCTCGCCATCGGCTCCCAATACCATGGTCCTTCGATTTGGGCATTGGCTTGCTATGTGGCCTCTTCCGAGACACTTAAAACACTTAATATCCTGATTTCGATTGTATGACGATTCGGGTGCCTTGCCTTTGTTCATTTCGGTGATGGGCTTGTTGGTTTTTGGAGGTACCGTGGTCTCCTTCCCTCGAGGATTGGCAGGTCCTTTGCTTGATCCTTGGCTCCACCTTGAAGGGTTGGAAGTGGGAAACCCTCGACTTGGGCCTTTTCTCTTGAGTTGTCTTTCCACCTTGATGGCCATATGGACCATATCAACCACTTCAATGTAGTGTTGTAATTCCACTACGTTTGCTATATCTCGATTTAGACCAGCCAGGAATCTCGCCATCGTTGCTTCGGGATCTTCTTGGACATCCGCTCGAATCATCGCGATTTCCATCTCTTTGTAGTAATCCTCAACACTTTTGGACCCTTGTGTGAGATTTTGGAGTTTTGGTGCAACTCCGGTGGTAGTATGCGAGGATAAATCGTCGCCTCATCACCGCCTTCATTTGGTCCATGTAGAGATAGGGCGTTCACCGTTACGCCTCGGACTAGTGGTTAGTTGTTCCCACCAAATCATGGCGTAGTCCGAAAACTCTATTGCGGCTAGTTTCACCTTTTTATTCTCGGAGTAATTGTGACAATCGAACACCAACTCTATCTTTTTTTCCCACTCAAGATAGGCCTCCGGATCCGATCTACCTTGAAAGCGGTGGAATAGTCGGTTTAATGTTCTTGAGATCATCATCTTCGCGTCTTCGATCTCGTTGTCGGTGTTGCCTCGTCGATCACTAGCATTAGACTCTTGTTCACTTTCAAGATCACTAAGGTCATTTGCTTCATCGTCTTGGACCCTTCGTCTTCCCGGTTCGATTTGGTCTCTCCGTCTTGGTCTAACCCCTCGGTGCTCTTTCACATTGGCCATTCACTTCAACTTGGAACAAACGGTCTTCGATGGGATTGAGCCTTCGATCTAGGAGTCGCTCCATTTCTCGTAATAAGGCTTGCATGTTTAAGTCGGGGACGTTATGAATGGGTTGTCTTGCTTGGACGATCTTCCACGTTCGCGATCGACTCTTGTGACATTAAAACGTTATTAAAGTAAACCTCACCACAAAAGCTCACAATCTCGAAAAGGAAAAGAAGTTGTTTCTCTCACACTCGTGTTTGCACTCGAAATTAGGCTTTTACCTCCACTCTATTGCACTTACAACTCTCGTGCCTTTTACCTCTCTTAACCTTTTCTCGTGATTTCGTAAGCAGATTCGTTAAGGCTTAGTCCTTGGTCTAGGTGGTCGGTTCAAAAGGGTAACAAGTGATTGATGTATTCGGTTTGGGTAGGTGAAAGAATAGGAATTGGGTTAAAAGTGTGGCGTATTAGGAAGAGTAGGATAGAAGATGGATCGGAAACTATATCAACTCAAAGCTTGACGATCAACTAACAATTGAATTGTATAAATCACTTTTTTTTTCGAATTTTTTTTGAATTTTTTCAAACTTGTATAACTTTTTTTTTTGTACTATATCAGCAAACTAAATACAATAGAAGCACTTTTGTACACGATTTTTTTTTCTCTCCGGCTGCGTGAATTTTTGTTTTTATAATAACAGCAACAAACCAATCAAAATGAGAAAACTTCGGTATACGAATTTTTTATTTTTTATTTATTTTTTTTTTCTGACCCTACCTCGGGAATGCTCCGCTTCAAACGTCTAAGCTTCTCGTTTTAAGTAGCTCTGATACCAGATGATACGAACCGCCTCGGAAGAGTCGAGTCGTATTAGTGTGCCCGATCGTCAACAAGAAGTTACGTTAGGTTTAATTGAAAAGGTCAGATGAAGGAAAGAAGGGTATTGGTTTTGGGTTCGGATTAGAATAGGTAAGAAGAGTTTGAAAATTCGGGTTTGGAGTCCGAATAGGTATGGATGAAGGAATTGGTTCAATTAGGTAAATGGAGAAATGGGGTTGAACAAAAAGTGCAAACAAGAACCAATACCGATTTGGTATCGACCCGTTGTTTATAAGCTCTTTTAGTTCGGTTTGGAATTGGTAAAAGAAAAACCTCGACCCACTATCTAACAAGATAGGAACCTTGGTATGTTTGAACGCCACACTACGAGTAGTGATAAGTTCGGTTTCGACAAAGAGCAACGGCTGACACACTAGAATGCTAGGAAGCCATCGAATCTTTGAACGAAATTTGAGAAAAGTTTTTGCCTAACAAATTTGGCAGCATAACATTAACAAAAGTCCAAAAAGTTCTTTACAAAGTAACACAAGCCACAATTTATAGTGAATGCAAGGGATAGCCGAATAGGCTCTTGAGGTAGCTAAATGGTTTCTGAAAATTCCAGAATTTTTGATGAAGCTTCCTTGAAGTTTCTTGTGCATGGAGAACGGTAAGGGGCAGCTTTTAGATGCCGTGATTCAATAGAAAAATTGAATGAATTGTTTGGGAGCTGAAATGCCATCAATAGGTTCGACCAAATGCTTGAATTTGGAATTAATGTCTGCTTGATTCAGCCGAATGTTCATGTGATTAAGGAGCTGTCTAGAGCACTTCAATAGTCTTAGAATGTGAACAAACCGATTTGAACAGCACACATGTGTGAACAAACAAAACCGAACAGCCCTTGGTGTGAAAGGAATAATCGGTGGGTGTGAACAGCCTTAATTTGTCTTGGGCAGCCAATCGGTCTTCTTGAAGAGTTGTAAGGTTTGGCTGAATGGTCACTTAGGGAACACCAAAGATCAGCACACCAATTTTAAATCATCCATGCACCTATGCCGTCAAGGGTAATGTACCTACAACATTTAATTCAGCAAATTAAATCCCTTTTAGACACATTAAATTCGCAACATAAATAAAACTTGCACCATAAATTAGGCTGGACATAATTAATCTTTGTAATAGTTAAGACATATTTAATTGGTCCTAATTAATTAAGTACTTAATTTAGAACATAATTAAAACATGTCCAGATTATGACAAATTAATTATTAAAACAAATAACTAATAAAACTAACAGCAACTTAAATGATTTATTCCAGCATAATAAACGCAATAATGAAATGAGCTGAAACGAGCTCGTTGAGCTAAGTTAAGTTGAAGTTGAGCTGATTTGAGCTTGAAGGAGTATGCATGGTTTGCTTGGCTTGCTGGTCCAAGAGCTTTCAAGAAGTCCAGCAACGGTTTCACCCCAAACTCTATCAACTAAGGTTGTTGTTGCATCTTTGAATCTCTTTGCTCGAGCTCGGGTGATCGGTCCTACGGGCAATTCGAGAGGATCTTCATTGGAAGCCGACAACTCGGGAGGTGTGGTTGTATCACCTTGTCATTTGACTTTCAAAAAAAAAAGTTCTGTTGATAGTGCTGAAAGTTGTATTCATCTTTTGTAAATCCCGATCATCAATTTCTTGCTACTATCACCATCTACCCAAACGGCCACACCTTCATCTTTTATTTATTTATTTATTTATTTATTTATTTATTTTGCTTCTAGCCCTCCCTTGTCCCAACATCATTTCCAACCTGAACCAATTATCATTTTTGTAAGCCGACTCCACACCGACGAGACTGCTAAGCCTAAGTAGTCCATCGTGAATCGAGAGAAGAGAATAGAGTGGAAAAAGACACGAGTGTGTGGTGAGACTAATCGAGTGCGAAAAAGCCAAACGTGTGCATTTTTTTTCTTTTTGAGAGAATTTGTGAGGTTTTTTATTGACAAAATTTTTCATTTCTGTTTTTAGTCACTTTCCTTTTCCCTCACTAAAATCATGAAACAAGAAGTGTTTTCAGAATTTGATTATCAATATTTGAAGAAAGAGATGCGTAGAATTGTGAAGTCCATGTTTGACAAGTTGCATGAGTGTTTGGATCGAATCGAGGAAAGAGACTGATGAGAACAACTTTCTTTGAGTCAAAAGGTAGAATCAAGGTCGTCGCGGAGACCTACATCTGATGATCATTTGAGGAGAGACTCATACCGAGATTCTTATCCAACAAGAAAGCTGAGACGGTATGAAGTAATCCCCGAATCTAAAATCTTTCAAGATGACAAACAAGAATGTAGGAAATCCTCTTCAAGTCACTTAAAGTTTTCATTTGTGGAGAAATATTCACGAAAAAGAGAACATGTTACGTCTAAGTATTCGCTTGCGGATAGTCATTCCCGAAGAGATTCATACCATGATTTCTATTCTACTAGGAATTCAAGACAAAGCAAAGCAAACTACGAGTTTGAAGCCTATTACAGTGATGAACGAGAAGGTCCGAGAAAGTACGCATATGCACGAAGATACTCATCCACGGGGGAACGCTTGCGAAGAGATGATCGTATTTCGTACACGGATCTTTCATACTTTTTTCCAACAAAAAGATTCTCATCCTCTTGTAATGAGATTGAAAAATCATGTGAGAAAGAAAAAGAGAGTGAAAGAAAAGAAAAAGAACTTGAACGAGAAAAGAAAATTGAAAAAGAGATTGAGAGTGGGTCTTTGAAAGAAACAATTGAAAAAGAGAAAGAGCTTGAACATGAAATTGCAAAAGAAATGAGTGGAGAAGACAAGAGAAATCAAGAAAAAGCAAGGAGTGTTTTAACTAACCATTCTATGAGTTCTCCTTGTTTTGTTTCTTCTCAGGTTCCTGAAGATTCATTGACAAGCTACAACTTCAATATCTTTCCAAAGAGAGACGATTTCGAATGATCGAGAAAGGTTGATGCGAACCTGGTCGTATCATGTTACGACCCAACTCCACAACATCGAGATGGCCCAAGCTCGAGGGCCCCAAGTGTAAGATGAAGTTTAATTTCAGCTCAACGAGCTCAATTTTAGTTTTACCCAGCTCAATAGAGCTCAACTCAGCTTGTTTGAGCTCATTTGAACTCGTTTGAGTTCATTTTAATTTTTTTAGTTCATTTGATTTTAGTTGCTGGAATAAATTAAATAAGTTAGTTAATTTAGTTAAAGTCAGCTCAAATAATTAGTTTATTTTATTGTGACAAAAATCTAGACATAATTAATTAAAGTTTTAATGTGCCTTTAGTTGAGGACATAATTTTTAATGTGTCTAGTTTTAGAACAAATTTATTAGCTGCTGCTAATTAATTTGTCTTACCCGAATTAATGTGCAGGTATTAATGTGTTTGCTGCTATTTAATTTGTCTTTGTTTTAGCCGAATTAATGTGCAGGTGTTAGTGTGTTCCAGCTCAAGCATGATGATAATATGTCTTAAGTTTGCTGTTGGTTTAATGTGCCGAATTAATGATGTCTTGTTTTAATTAAATGCTGCCGATTTTTGAGATGTCTTAAACTCCATTAATTTGTTGTTTTTAATTGTGCAGCTACATACATTGGACGGCATTTATATGGGGCTGTTGGTTTAGTTTTCCAAACACCTTTTTCGTGAACAGCAAAGGACACATGAAGAGCTGCTATTTTTCTTTCTCCCAAGCTGACCATTGAAGTGTTTCAAGCTGCCAATAAATTCTTCCAGCCCATTCAGCTTTTGATACGATCCGCCTCGGAAGAGTCGAGTCGTATTAGTGTGCCCGATCATCGACAAGAAGGTACGTTAGGTTTAATTGAAAGGTCGGATAAGAGAAAGAAGGATATTGGTTTTGGTTCGAATTGGAATAGGTAAGAATAATTGAAGGTTCAAGTTTAGGGTCCAAATAGGTATAGAAGAATGAATTGGTTCAATTAGGTAAGAGGGAATTGAAGAAATGGACGTAATGGTATGAAGGGTAAGAACGAATTGGTATTATGAAATGGTACGAATGGAATGGTCGGTTTAGGTACAATTTGGTAAATGGAGAAATGGGGTTGAACAAAAAAGTGCAAACAAGAACCAATACCGATTTGGTATCGACCCGTTGTTTATAGGCTCTTTTAGTTCGGTTTGGGTTTGGTAAAGGAAAACCTTGACTCGCTATCTAACAAGATATGAACCTCGGTATGTTTGAACGCCACACTACGAGTAGTGATAAGTTCGGTTTCGACAAAGAACAACAATTGACACAACTAGAATGCTAGGAAGCCAATCGAATCTTTGAACGAAATTTGAGAAAAGTTTTGCCTCACAATTTTGGCAGCATAACATTAACAAAGTCCAAAAGGTTTTTTTACAAAGGAAAATAACAAGTATTTATAGCCTAAAGACTAGCTAACCGAATGGACACTTTACATACTTAATAATTAAGTAAAAGTCTCATGAATGCATCTTGAAAATTCTAGAAAGAAGTCCTTTGATGTTCATGACCAGATTCAGCTATGGTGGAGATGTCTTGAAGATTCTTCATGCTTAAGGAAATGAATCATGAATGAGAGACTCCCTTGGACATTAGCTAGGTTCGGCCAACTTGAGTAATTGAGGCAATCAATTCATGTTGTTTGGTGAAAAGTTGGGAATTAATTGAGGAGACTTCATGAGCCAAATTAAGTGTGAATGCCGATTCTTGAAGAGTCCATAAGTGTGAACACTTTGAATTGAAAGGCCATGCCATGTGAACATAATGTGAACAGGATTTTAAGGTTCATGGAGGGAGATGTTCGGCCACATGTATGAAGTAATGGGAAGCCCCCTTTTAGCCGAATAGTCACTTGGAAAAATGGAGTAGCACACCATATGATACGAGACGCCCCACAAACTTTATCGAGCAAGTCTGTCAAGCTGAGCAATGACATGTTGGCAAGGTGATCCAAGCTCGTTTCCAGTTCCATGAGCTCCGTCCAGCTCAAATCCAGCTTATTCGAGCTCAATCCATCTTGCCTGAGCTAAACCAAGCTCACTCCTAGCTCACTTTCAACTCACGAGCTAAACCTTAGCTCAACTTCAGCTTAGGAGTTTAGCCTCAGCTCAACTTTAGCTCACGAGCTAAAGCTTAGCTCATTTTAGTTTAAACTCGGTTTTGTCTTTAATGCATTAAATAAAAATTTGCACATATTTATTTAAGCATTAAACTTGTCTTATATTAATATTTGTTATTAATATGCCATAGTCATTACATAAATTGATTATGTTCACATAAGCGAATTAATGCATGACATTAATGTGTTCACATCATGCCAATTTATGAGTGTCCATGAGATATCTTAATGACTTGTTTATTTCATGTAGGTACATCCCTTTGGACGATACAATGTATGGATGAAGAAACATCTCTTTTGGGCATTCCACACTCATGAATGAAGAAGTATTAAATTTGGTGCATGTACGGCTAGATGCAAGGTTTCTACAAATTCATGCATGTGTTGAATGCATGTATGGACATTAAAGGCTAGTCCATGAATGGATCAAATGCATGGGATGATAGAATGCATGAATGGCTTAAGTGCATGTATGGTGGCTGTCTCCTAACTTTCCAGGGCACTTATTCGGCCAAGAAGTAGCTGTTCACACTTTGAATTGACCTATAAGCTACTACACATGCATGGATGGGTTCAAGAACGTCCAAAGGAAGGAACTAACTCAATAATTCAACACATTGATTGAATTAAGTGTATGCACAAAGGGGAGAACGAATTTACTAGGTTCATGCTGCCATTTATGAACCTACATGCTATTAAAGAGTTTAATTATGAGGATACATGTTCCATACAAGTGCATGAATGTCCCAAGGAGATGAATGCAACCTTTGGTACACATACAAGTCACTTGAAGCCTTTCTTTATGATTAAGCATTCATGCACACACTTAGGGGGAAGAAAGTGTCCATTCAACTAGTTCATGAATCTGCCGATTTTATGAACTATTTTAATACATTAGTGTGAACGTTTTTATTATTGTGTGAACACCTAGATGCCGAATTTGAATGGTCATCTATGTGCCTATAAGTATTTGTTTTCTTTCAATTGTAAGGGACTTTTGCCAAAATTGTTAATGAACATTTGTTCTTGTGAGGTTGCTTCCTCTCATATCTCGTACAAGTTTCGAAAGACTTATCTGGCTTGTGCTAGTGGCGTCAATCGTCTTGTTTGAACTTATCACCAATCTTGGTGCGGTGTTCACCTATCCATCTATCCATCTTTTCACCTTAACAATATAGGAACCGGGGTGACACTTCTTAGTGTTGAATCATTCCTGACGTTGAGTTCGTTTTTCCATTCCCCATCTTTCAACTTTTCCTTCTCATAACCAAACCGACTCATTTATCCATCACCCATCTCTGGTACACATAACCGAACCTATTACTAAACTTACCCTTCTTGAAACCTTCCGCTTATTCTAATCCATTATTTTACTTTTATTACTAAAATCCGAGGCACGAACGACTCTCTCGAACTACGATCGGGCAACTACGTGAATTCGACTCATCTACCCAAGTCGGATCACATCATTTGGTATCAGAGCTACTAAAACGAGAAGATCGTCCGACGAAATTAATCCCGGGCTAGTCCAAGTGAACGCAAGTAAGTAGGATCCGAAAAAAAAGAGTATAGGAAAAAAATTTCGTATACCGAAGTTTTCTTATTTTGATTAGTTAGTTGCGTTGCTATAAAAACAAAAATCTACGTAGCCGAAGAAAAAAAAATCGTGTACAAAAAGTGTTTTATTGTATTTAGGTTGTCAATATAGTACAAAAAAAAGTTACACAAGTCAAAAAAAATTCGAAAAAAAATCAAAAAAAAATCGAAAAGAAAAAAAAATCTGAAAAAACAGTGTTTAATGCAATTCGATTGTTGTTCGAATGTCAAAGCCCTTGGTTTGATATCGTTCCTGATTCATCTTCTATTCTAATCTCATCCACGCCACACTTTTTTTTTGTTACCCAATTTCCTTTTCTTGTAGCCAACCTGTAACCCCTCATATGTTATCCTTTGTAAAACCATTTGAAACCGACCCACAATACTAGAGATCAAGTCATACTAAGTCTGTTACAAGGTTATAAGAGGAGAAAGGAGCGGAAAAAGGCATGAGCGAGTGAGATCATTCAAGCGGAGGTAAAAGCCAAACGAGTGTAAACACGAGCGGGAGTGACACCTTTTCCTTCTTCTTTCTGAGTGAAATTGTGAGGTTTATGGTGAGGTACTTAATTTTTTTTTATTATGTTTTGTGATCTAACATTTTCTTTTTAGCAACAAAAATCATGTCATGCAAGAGTTCATCGAATCGGAATACCAATACTTGGTTCAAGAAATGCGAAGAATGGCGACTAAATGAGACCAAAGTGATCGAGTTTCTTCAAGTCATAAAACGGAACCAAGAACCCCATAGAGATATACCCCCGACTACTTCCTGAAAAAAGTTCCAATCGTGACTCCTTTTTGCCATCTACGTCGAGACAAAGAGATTCATACTATGACTCATATTCATCAACGAATTCGAGAAGTGACTTCGATTGAAAGTCCTTTTCATCAAGAAATTCGAGAAGACGAGAAGCCGATTACGATTTTGATTCATTCCAAGATGGCGTTCGAAGAGAAAGACATACTCCTACTAGATCTTCAAAGAAATCTTACTCGGAGTATTCTTTACGAAGTTTTGATTGTGAATCATATGCAAATAGTTCTTCATCTTTCGAACAAGATTTGTATTCTCATCGTTCTTTTGTACATTCTTGTAAAGAGAAAACAAAGAAAAGAAAAGAAACAGAAAATGAAGAAAAAGAAAATAAAATAAAAAGAAAAGAGAGGCAAGAGGCAAGTAAGAGAGAAAATGAGCGAATCTTGAGAGAACTTGAAAAAGCCTTTGAAAAGCAAAAAGAAAATGAAAAAGAAAATGAGATTGAAAAAGAGAACGAAAAGAAATTTGAGAGTGAAAAAGAAGATGAAAAAGAAATTGAAACAAAAGAAACGAGTGATTCGAAGAAAAGAATCGAGTGAGAAAACAAGTGAGCAAGTGAGGATTATTTCTACTAACCCACCTATTCGATCTTCTTGTGAATTAACTTTTCAGGTTCCTAGAAGTTTGTGCGACCAATTCCATCTACATTACCTTCCAAACGAGAGGTGTTTTAGGTTGTTCGAAAAAGGTAAGTTCGCGAATGACTACCACCCACTTGCGATCGAAGGTAAGAAAGGTAAGGATTCTTTGTTTATCAAATCAAAGTCACTTGATTTGGAGAATTTTTGTTCACTTATTGTTGTTAACTAATTTTTTTAAAAGGTGCCATATCTGACTTTTCTTATGACGATTACTACATTGGCAAATTTGTTGACAACATTGGATTAGTTTGCTCTAAGCGAATTTTGAACATGTTTGATCAAAGTCATCACGTAAAAATTCTGATGTGTTTGACCTCGCAAACTTTTGAACTCATGTGTTAAATCTTTATGTTTAAATATGCCCGCTCAATTGATTTGTGATAAATCACTGTTTGAAAAGTTGCATGTTCGTTAAAAATTCTTTGTTTGGCAACCATGTTAAAAGATCTTCACATGATATGTGCAATTGTGTTCTTCATGAGCAATCTTTGAGTTTTTGTGCGAAATTTCCATGTAGTGATTTGCATTCCCGATTAATACTCTTGAAGTATGAACCTTGGCATTTTGGTATGCTCGGTTTTGTCAAATCAACATGTGTGTTTAAACTAGTGAAATATAATTCGTATGGTGAGTTGATTATATCTTTTTCTAATATGTTGCTTGTTGGAATTCCTAAACAAGTTCGTGTGTTCAAGCCTGGTATTTGCTACATGAATTCATTTTATGGAAACATTAAGCACTTTGCATCATTTGCAATCAAAATATGTTTGCTTGATGTTCAAACTTTTGATAAGAAGGTGAAATTCAATGATTTGGGTTTCAATTTTGATTCATTTATTAATCACCTTGTTTGGCCACATCTGAAATTTTCGTTTCATTTCGAGAAGGTAAGGCCAACCTATGTTTTTGGAATTGAATCAAATTTCCATGGTAACTTTCCTTTTCCATTTAAGTCCATAGTTTTCGATAATACTAACCAGTCTTATTTTTGTGAATTCCACCCATCGAGGAGCAAGACATGTCATGGTGTGTCACCACCTATTCAAATTTATCGGAGTAATAGGTTTGTCTTACGTTATCTATCCAAAGAGAGAAGATTCATTTTGATCGAGAAAGGTAAATCCAATCCTCAATTGTCTTCTCTTCATATTCGTCAAGGTAAGTCATCTGAAAATTTTCAAATATCTTTGCTCAATTCGATTGAAGTTGAAAATTCCATTGATTGGTTGTTTGGAAATTATTTATACTTTGATGTGATGGATTTTTCCTTTTGGCATTGTGATGATGTGATTATTACGTTGGAATTTGGAGACTCCCCTAATGTTGTTCAAAAACGAAAGGAAGAGTTAGCATACCTTTGGCCATGGCATACCTTGCATGAGCAAGACAAGGGACCAAATGAGTTACTATATTCGATTAAAGAAATTAAAATGTTTTGGATGAGGAATAATGTGTTTAAGTGTCTACCATCATTTTCAACCAATTATCCCTTGATCCAACTTAGTTTTCATGTTTGTAACGATGGTCTAACGAAACTCTTTGATAAATTTATGTATGCTTGCTTTGTCCAATTGAGATTTTTGGCATATGTTCGATTGAATGAATATTTTATGAACTATCGAACACATTTGAATTTGACTCCTTTGAGTTTCTTTTTACCGGCTGTGGTAAGAATTTTTCAGGTTTGTGTGGCATCTTCCATCCCATTTGATCGAGGAAAACCATGCACGAGTCAAAGTTCTCCCATGGATAAACAGCTCGACTTGAGGACAAGTCACCTAAAAGAGGGGGGAATGATACGAGCACGCCCCACGAACTTTATCGAGCAAGTCTGTCAAGCCGAGCAATGACATGTTGGCAAGCTGATCCAAGCTCGTTTCCAGCTCCACGAGCTCTGTCCAGCTCAAATCCAACTTATTCGAGCTCAATCCATCTTGCCTGAGCTAAACCGAGCTCACTCCTAGCTCACTTTCAACTCACGAGCTAAACCTTAGCTCAACTTCAGCTTAGGAGTTTAGCCTCAGCTCAACTTTAGCTCACGAGCTAAAGCTTAGCTCATTTTAGTTTAAACTCGGCTTTGTCTTTAATGCATTAAATAAAAATTTGCACATATTTATTTAAGCATTAAACTTGTCTTGTATTAATATTTTTTATTAATATGCCATAGTCATTACATAAATTGATTATGTTCACATAACTGAATTAATGCATGACATTAATGTGTTCACATCATGCCGAATTTATGAGTGTCCATGAGATATCTTAATGACTTGTTTATTTCATGTAGGTACATCCCTTTGGACGGTACAATGTATGGATGAAGAAACATCTCTTTTGGGCATTCCACACTCATGAATGAAGAAGTATTAAATCTTTGGTGCATGTACGGCTAGATGCAAGGTTTCTACAAATTCATGCATGTGTCGAATGCATGTATGGACATTAAAGGCTAGTCCATGAATGGATCAAATGCATGGGATGATAGAATGCATGAATGGCTTAAGTGCATGTATAGTGGCTGTCTCCTAACTTTCCAAGGCACTTATTCGGCCAAGAAGTAGCTGTTCACACTTTGAATTGACCTATAAGCTACTACACATGCATGGATGGGTTCAAGAACGTCCAAAGGAAGGAACTAACTCAATAATTCAACACATTGATTGAATTAAGTGTATGCACAAAGGGGAGAACGAATTTACTAGGTTCATGCTGCCATTTATGAACCTACATGCTATTAAAGAGTTTAATTATGAGGATACATGTTCCACACAAGTGCATGAACGTCCCAAGGAGATGAATGCAACCTTTGGTGCACATACAAGTCACTTGAAGCCTTTCTTTATGATTAAGAATTCATGCACACACTTAGGGGGAAGAAAGTGTCCATTCAACTAGTTCATGAATCTGCCGATTTTAAGAACTATTTTAATACATTAGTGTGAACATTTTTATTATTGTGTGAACACCTAGATGCCGAATTTGAATGGTCATCTATGTGCCTATAAGTATTTGTTTTCTTTCAATTGTAAGGGACTTTTGCCAAAATTGTTAATGAATATTTGTTCTTGTGAGGTTGCTTCCTCTCATATCTCGTACAAGTTTCGAAAGACTTATCTGGCTTGTGCTAGTGGCGTCAGTCGTCTTGTTTGAACTTATCACCAATCTTGGTGTGGCGTTCACCTATCCATCTATCCATCTTTTCACCTTAACAATATAGGAACCGGGGTGACACTTCTTAGTGTTGAATCATTCCTGACGTTGAGTTCGTTTTTCCATTCCCCATCTTTCAACTTTTCCTTCTCGTAACCAAACCGACTCATTTATCCATCACCCATCTCTGGTACACATAACCGAACCTATTACTAAACTTACCCTTCTTGAAACCTTTCGCTTATTCTAATCCATTATTTTACTTTTATTACTAAAATCTGAGGCACGAACGACTCTTTCGAACTACGATCGGGCAACTACGTGAATTCGACTCATCTACCCGAGCCGGATCACATCACCATACATGAATGGAAACATTCATGAACCTTGAACACATTGAATGTGGCCATACATGTACTTAGCCAAACATGAACCTAGGAGATTCAAAGCCCTTAACCGTCCATGCACCTCCAAAAAGACATGTTGCTTCATGCTCCATGTGTCCATTGAGTTTCTACAAGAAAATGTGAACAAAATTAATTCAAGCTAATGTGAACACAAATGTAAACATTAAATTCAGTTATGACAATTTAATTAACATCAATAAACACTTTTAAGACATATTTAATAAAACTAATGTGAACTAAATTTAATATGTGGTTTATTAATTAACTAATTAATGAACTTATTAAATAAAAATTTAATAGCAGTCAAATAAAGTCAAATTAGTCTTCATGAGCTAGAATTCAACTCATGAACTAAAAACCGAGCTGGACTTGGACTCATAAGCTGGTAGTGAGCTAGATCTGAGCTGGGGAATTGGAAGTGAGCTGATGGTGAGCTCGATGAGCTGAGCTGGACTTGCAGGTAGTTGCATGGTGAGTTCAAGGAGCTGGAATCAGCTTTCTCGGAGTGTCCTAATAGCGTTTCATTCCAAAGTTGAGCTACAAAAGTTGTGATAGACTCTTTAAACTTCTTGGCTCAAGCTCGAGTGACAGGACCTTGTGGTAGCACCATAGAATCCTTGCTCGAATTAGCTGAACCATGGGCCGCGATCGCATCATTCCCCCCTTCAAAACGACTTGTCCTCAAGTTGAAATCTGCATTAAAAGGGGTTAAATCTGACACGTTAAAAGTAGCGTTGACATTATAATCTCCTGGCATATCAATTTTATAAGAATTTTCATTTATTCACTCTAAAACTTGATAAGGACCATCTCCGCGAGGTAGTAGCTTAGATTTCCGTTGGGTCGGAAAACGCTCCTTGCACATATGAATCCAAACCCATTCTCTGGGTTCAAAAACTACTCGTTTTCGGCCTTTGTTGGCATTACGCACATAGGACTCAGTCCTAGCCTCGATATTGGCCCGCACCTTGCTATGTAAATCCTTGACATAATCAGCCTTTTTCTTTGCATCTGCATGGACAAACTGATCAGTAGGTAAAGGCAATAAATCTAATGGAGTCAAGGGATTAAAACCGTAAACAATTTCAAATGGGGAGAATTTAGTCGCAGAATGGACAGAATGATTATACACAAACTCAATATGGGGTAGAAAATCCTCCCACGTCTTCAAATTCTTCTAAACGATGGCCCGAAGCCAAAGTAGATAGAAACTCTATTGACAACTTCCGTTTGGCCATCGGTTTGGGGGTGGCAGGTGGTCGAAAATAGAAGTTTGGTCCCTAATTTACCCCACAAAGACCTCCAAAAGTGGCTTAAAAATTTTGCATCTCGGTCCGACACGATCGTGCGAGGAATGCCATGTAGTCTAACGATATCCCTGAAAAACAAGTTCACAACATGAACGGTATCGTCAGTCTTAGTACAGGCAATAAAATGAGACATTTTTGAAAATCTATCAACAACAACGAAAATAGAATCCTTCCCCGTTTTTGTGAGCGGAAGTCCGAGAACAAAGTCCATGGAGATGTCAATCCACTGTGCTTCAGGAATGGGCAATGGTGTGTACAAGCCATGGGGTTGAACCTTTGATTTAGCCTTTTTGCAGGCTGTACACCTTTCGCAAACTCGCTTCACGTCTTTTCGCATCCGCGGCCAATAAAAATGTTCATGTAGAGTGGCAAGCGTCTTATTGACTCCGAAGTGTCCTATAAGCCTGCCACTATGTGCCTCATGCACTAATAGGTCTCGAACAGATCCACAAGGAATGCATAATTTACCTTCTTGGAAAAGATAGCCCTCATACCTATAAAAATTTTCAAAAGGACCTTTCTCACAAGAAACAAATATCTCTCCAAAATCGGAATCGTTTACATAGGAATCTTTTAATAATGCAAAACCAAGAATCTTAGAATCCAAATATGATAACAGAGTATACCTTCTTGAGAGCGCATCAGCCACGATATTATCTTTACCTTTCTTATATTTGATGACATATGGAAACGACTCAAGGTATTCAACCCACTTCGCGTGGCGTCGGTTCAACTTATGTTGGCCTTTGATGCGCTTCAAGGCTTCATGATCGGAGTGAATAACGAATTCCTTAGGCCATAAGTAATGTTGCCATGTCTCAAGGGCTTGTATGAGCGCGTACATCTCTTTATCATACACTGGATAGTTGAGTACGGCTCCATTGAGTTTTTCACTAAAGTAAGCCACAGGACGTCCGTCTTGTGTCAACACTACCCGATTCCAATGCTCAAGCATCGCGACTCGATCTCAAAAGTCTTGAGAAATCTGGAAGGGCAAGCAAAGGAGCGTTAGTGAGACAATCTTTGATTTTTATAAATGATTTCTCTTGTTCATCGTTCCAAATAAAAGAAGAATTTTTCTTAATGACACTCGTAAGTGGAGCAGCAATAGTGCTAAAATTTGAAATGAATCGTCGGTAGAAACTTGCTAGGCCATGGAAACTTCGAACTTGCGTAACGCTTGTAGGCCTTGGCCAATCTCGTATGGCCTTAATCTTCTATTGGTCTACCTCGAGACCATCCGCACTAACTACAAATCCTAGAAAAATAGTTTTGTTAGAACAAAAAGAACATTTCTTTAAATTAGCATATAAGGTCTCTTTTCGCAAAACTTCTAAAATAGATTTGAGATGACATACATGTTCTTCCATAGATTTGCTGTAAATCAATATATCGTCGAAATATACCACACAAAACTTACTGATGAAAGGCCTTAAGACATGGTTCATTAGTCTCATGAACGTACTTGGAGCATTGGTAAGTGATGTGATCCGGCCCGAGTAGATGAGTCGAATTCACGTAGTTGCCCGATCATAGTTCGAGAGAGTCGTTCGTGCCTCGGATTTTAGTAATAAAAGTAAAATAATGGATTAGAATAAGCGGAAGGTTTCAAGAAGGGTAAGTTTAGTAATAGGTTCAGTTATGTGTAGCAAAGATGGGTGATGGATAAATGGGTCGGTTTGGTTACAAGAAGGAAAGTTGAAAGATGGGGGATGGAAAAACGAACTCAATGTCAGGAATGATTCAACACTAAGAAGTGTCACCCCGGTTCCTATATTGTTAAGGTGAAGTATGGATAGATAGATAGGTGAACGCCACACCAAGATTGGTGATAAGTTCAACCAAGACGATTGACGCCACTAGCACAAGCCAGATAAGTCTTTCAAAACTTGTACGAGATATGAGAGGAAGCAACCTCACAAGAACAAATGTTCATTAACAAATTTGGCAAAAGTCCCTTTACAATGAAATGTGCAAACTATTTATAGGCTAATAAGTAGTAGCCGAATGGACAAACTAATAGCTTTAAAGACTAAATAAATTCAGCTATACTAGAATAATCTAGAACAAGTCTTTAATTAGCTAGGACTAAATTCGGTTGATGGGAACTCCATTGGACAGCTTCATGTGTAAGCAAAGCATCTTGGATGAATGTGATGTCTTGGGAACTCAATAGCTTGCCTAAATTCGGCCATGGGATGAATGAATCATTCAAAAAGTGTCTCTTGGCCGAATAGACACCTAGGGAAGTCAATTGGACAGCAAACAATTCATGTATTTCACCCACATACATTGGGCCATGCATGAACTAGAAGGGAGCTTGAATCTGGCCATACATGAACATGCAATAAATGCCTTCATTCATGCATGTGTGCTGTCCAAAGTGAATGTATCTTCTTAATCCACATGCATGTAATTAACCTCCCATGTATATGAACTTAATTACCTCCAAGCATTGAACCAGGCCGTGCATGAATCTTCCCGTTCATTGAACTTTCCCGTTCATGCATCTCTTCATGAATGTACCTTCCACATTCGGCTAACCTACATGAATTAACACACAATTAATTAAAATATAACTATTCATAAAAATCATAATTAATAATTAAACAATTTAATGAAATTAACTAAATTCAAACATAATAATTATAAGTCAACTTATGAAGTAAATTCGGCTAGCTCAAAAATAGTCAAAACACTTAATGAGCTGAAATTGAGCTAGGGGTTTCTGCATGAGCTGTAGAAAACTTAATTATAAACTAAATTAAAACTTAGTTTATTGAAAGGAAGAAAGAAGGAGCTGAAAGTAAGCTCAGTTGAGCTCAAACGAGCTGGAACAAGCTCAAATGAGCTGAGTTGAGCTGGATGGAGCTCGAGGAACTGGAAATGAGCTAGGATCAGCTTGCCAACAATGCACAGGTCCTTAGGATAGTTGCTTCAAGCTGATTTTGTGAGTATTGGCCCTTGTTTCGGACTAAGGTTTTGCATTAGAAGCTAAAATAGCTTCTAGGAAATGTTTAGCATGAGCTTGAGTTATAGGTCCTTTAGGCAGCTCGTTTAGATCTTGGTTTGCATTCGAAGATACCCCGGGCGTGCTCACATCAGTAAGGCCAAAAGGCATAACCAACCATTCATATAGTCTGTGCTTGGTCTTGAATGCCGTTTTCCATTCGTCTCCTTCTCGCATCTGAATTTGGTGGTAGCCACTCTTCAAATTGATTTTTGAGATCACTTTGGCCCCACTAAGCTCATCTAACATGTCATCTAAGTGAGGAATGGGATGACGGTATTTGATCGTTATCTTGTTAACGGCTCGGCAATCCATGCACATGCACCATGTTCCGTCCTTTTCGGTACCAATAATACGGGAATAGCACAGGGACTTAGGCTCTCGCGAATGTAGCCTTTTTCCATCAGTTCGTTGACTTGTCTTTGCAACTCTTTGATCTCCTCCGGATTGGCTCGGTAAGCAAGTCGATTTGGAATAACCGCTCCCGGCACAAAATCAATTTGATGCTCGATTCCACGAAGTGGTGGAAGACCACTCGGGGCTTCTTCTAGAAAAACGTCTTGGAAATCCTGCAACAAAGACAAAATAGGAGGGGGTAGGGTATCGGGTAAATCGTTAGTAGAAATTAATGCTTCCTTGTACAAAAGTACAAGAACAGTTCGATTCATCACCAAAGCCTTCCTCACATCACTAACTCTTGCGAAAACACTCATTTTCTCGATTTTCTTTTCTTTTTCTTCTTTTTCTTGGATATTTTTCTTGTCACTCTCTTTTGTTTTCTTTTTCTTATTTTTCTCTTCTTTTATTTTTTTCCAACTTTCTTTTTCTTTTTCTCTCATTTGCTCAACAGAAGCTTTTAGCTTGATTTGGTCTTCATACACTTGTTTGGGAGTCAACAGCGCCAACGTCACAGTCTTTCCCATAAATTTGAATGTATACCGGTTGGTATACCCGTCGTGTTGAACTAGCCTATCAAATTGCCACGGTCGGCCAAGTAACAAATGCCCCGCATACATCGGTACGACGTCACAAAGAACTTCATCCGAATACTTACCGATGTTGGAAGAGACAAGTACTTGCTTCGTTACCTTAAGCTCTCCTCCGTCATTGAGCCATTGAAGTTTGTAGGGGCTCGGATGCTTGGTAGTAGGCAAACCAAGTTTTTCAACCATCATGGTACTTGCTACATTGGTACAGCTACCTCGTCGATAATGACGCTATAGACTTTGCCTCTAACTTGGCACCGAGTGTGGAAGATATTCTCTCGTTGGAGATCATTCTTCGCGTCTTGGAGACTTAGACTTCGTTTTACAACAAGTAGTTCTCCTTCCATGGGTTGTTCCACGTCCTCCTCGACTTCGGAAGCTGATTCAGATTCTTTCTCCTCCTCATCCTCCGTTTCGATCTCGGCATCGGCTCGCAACACCATGGTCCTTCGATTTGGGCATTGGCTTGCTATGTGGCCTCTTCCAAGACACTTAAAACACTTAATATCCCGATTTCAATTGTATGATGATTCGGGTGCCTTGCCTTTTTTCACTTCGGCGATGGGCTTGTTGGTTTTTGGAGGTACCATGGTCTCCTTCCCTTGTGGATTAACAGGTCTTTTACTTGATCCTTGGCTCCATTTTGAAGGGTTGGAAGTGGGAAACCCTCGACTTGGGCCTTTTCTCTTGAGTTGTCTTTCCACCTTGATGGCCATATGGACCATATCAACCACTTCAATGTAGTGTTGTAATTCCACTACGTTTGCTATATCTCGATTTAGACCAGCCAAGAATCGCACCATCGTTGCTTCGGAATCCACTCGAATCATCACGATTTCCATCTATTTGTAGTAATCCTCGACACTTTTGGACCCTTGCATGAGATTTTTGGAGTTTTTGGTGCAACTCCCGGTGGTAGTACGCAGGGATAAATCGTCGCCTCATCACCGCCTTCATTTCAGTCCATGTAGAGATAGGACGTTCACCGTTACGCCTCCGACTAGTGGTTAGTTGTTCCCACCAAATCATGGCATAGTCCGAAAACTCTATTGCTGCTAGTTTCACCTTTTTATTCTCAGAGTAATTGTGACAATCGAACACCAACTCTATCTTTTTTTCCCACTCAAGATAGGCCTCCGGATCCAATCTACCTTGAAACGGTGGAATAGACAGTTTAATGTTCTTGAGATCATCATCATCGCGTCTTCGATCTCGTTGTCGGTGTTGCCTACGTCGATCACTAGCATTAGCCTCTTGTTCGCTTTCAAGATCACTAAGGTCGTTTGCTTCATCATCTTGGACCCTTCGTCTTCCCCGATTCTGATTTGGCCTCTCCCGTCTTGGTCTAACCCCCTCGGGTGTTCTTTCACGTTGGCCATTCGTTTCAACTTGGAACAATGGTCTTCGATGGGATTAAGCCTTCGATCTAGGAGTCGCTCCATTTCTCGTAATAAGGCTTGCATGTTTAAGTTGGGGACGTTCTGAACGGGTTGTCTTGCCAAACGATCTTCCATGTTGTGATCGTCATCTTGTGACATTAAAACTTTGTTAAAGCAAACCTCACCACAAAACCTCACAGTCTCTCGAAAAGGAAAAGAAGATGTTTCTCTCACACTCGTGTTTACACTCGAGATTAGGCTTTTACCTCCACTCTATTGCACTTACAACTCTCGTGCCTTTTACCTCTCTTAACCTTTTCTCATGATTTCGTAAGCAGATTCGTTAAGGCTTAGTCCTTGGTCTAGGTGGTCGGTTCAAAAGGGGTAACAAGTGATTGATGTATTCGGTTTAGGGTAGGCTAAAAGAATAGGGAATTGGGTTAAAAGTGTGGCATATTAGGAAGAGTAGAATAGAAGATGGATCGGGAACTATATCAGATCAAAGCTTGACGATCAAATAACAATTGAATTGCATAATTCACTTTTTTTTTCGAATTTTTTTTCGGATTTTTTTTAAACTTGTATAATTTTTTTTACTATATCAGCAAACTATATACAATAGAAGCACTTTTGTACACGATTTTTTTTTTCTTCAGCTGCGTAGATTTTTGCTTTTATAATAACAGCAACAAACCAATCAAAATGAGAAAACTTCAGTATACAAAATTTTTTTTTCTATACTCTTTTTTTCAGATCCTACTTACTTGCGTACACTTGGACTAGCTCGTGAATGATTTCGTCACACGAACTTCTCGTTTTAGTAGCTTTGATACCAGATGATACGATCCGCCTCAGAAGAGTCGAGTCGTATTAGTGTGCCCGATCATCGACAAGAAGTTACGTTAGGTTTAATTGAAAGGTCAGAAAAGAGAAAGAAGGATATTGGTTTTGGCTCGAATTGGAATAGGTAAGAAGAATTGAAGGTTTGAGTTTAGGGTCCGAATAGGTATAGATGAATGAATTGGTTCAATTAGGTAAGAGGGAATTGAAGAAATGGACGTAATGGTATGAAGGGTAAGAACGAATTGGTATTATGAAATGGTATGAATTGAATGGTCGATTTAGGTACAATTTGGTAAATGGAGAAATGGGGTTGAACAAAAAAGTCCAAACAATAACCAATACCGATTTGGTATCGACCCGTTGTTTATAGGCTCTTTTAGTTCAGTTTGGGTTTGGTAAAGGAAAACCTCGACCCGCTATCTAATGAGATAGGAACCTCGGTATGTTTGAATGCCACACTACGAGTAGTGATAAGTTCAGTTTCGACAAAGAACAATGGTTGACACAACTAGAATGCTAGGAAGCCAAACGAAACTTTGAACGAAATTTGAGAAAAGTTTTGCCTCATAATTTTGGCAGCATAACATTAACAAAGTCCAAAAGTTTTTTTTTACAAAGGAAAATAACAAGTATTTATAGCCTAAAGACTAGCTAACCGAATGGACACTTTACATACTTAATAATTAAGTAAAAGTCTCATGAATGCATCTTGAAAATTCTAGAAAGAAGTCCTTTGATGTTCATGACCAGATTCGGCTATGGTGGAGATGTCTTGAAGATTCTTCATGCTTAAGGAAATGAATCATGAATGAGAGACTCCCTTGGACATTAGCTAGGTTCGGCCAACTTGAGTAAGTGAGGCAATCAATTCATGTTGATTGGTGAAAAGTTGGGAATTAATTGAGGAGACTTCATGAGCCAAATTAAGTGTGAATGCCGATTCTTGAAGAGTCCATAGGTGTGAACACTTTGAATTGAAAGGCCATGCCATGTGAACATAATGTGAATGGGATTTTAAGGTTCATTGATACGAACCGTCTCGGGAAGAGTCTAGTCGTATGTAAATTGCCCGATCATCTACAAGAAGTTATGTTAGGTTTAGTTGAGTTGAAGGTATGGTCAAAGTAGAAAGAGGGGTATGAATGGAATGGTAGGAATGAAAGAGTAGGAACTAAAGGATATGAACAAATTGGTCGGTTTAGGTTCGATTAGGTAAAGAAGAGAACGGGTTTGAACTACTAAAGGTACTTTCAAGAACCAATACCGAAATGGTATCGACCCGTTGATTAAGCCTTTTGAGTTCGGTTATAGGTTTGGTAAGGGAAAACCTCGACTCACTATCTAACAAGATAGGAACCTCGGTATGTTGAACGCCACACTATGAATAGTGATAAGTTCGAGTACAACAAAGAACACGGTTGACACAACTAGAACGCTAGGAACGCCAAACGAATCTTTGAACAAAATATAAGAAAAGTTTGCCTCACAATTTCTGTAGCATAACATTAACGTAAGTTTCAAAAGTGCTTTACATGGAAATTGAACAAGTATTTATAAGCCTAAGTCTAGGTAGCCGAATGGCCTTTCATACTTACACATTAATTAAAAGAAAATTCTAGAAAAATAACTCTTAATATGCATGACCAGATTCGGTTTTGGGAATGGTGGATGAATGCATCTTCATGCTTAAGAAAACTCAAAGTGAATGCATGATATCCAATGGTCACTTGTAGATTCGGCCAACCTTGTTAAATGAAGCAATGTTTGGCCAAAAAGTATGAATTAATTGTGGACACTCCAAGGGCCATCATGTGTAAAACCGAATGTTGAAGAGTCTTCTAGTGTGAACAAGGTGAACCGAATGGTCTTGCCATGTGAACATAGGTGTGAACGAATTAAGGAGAGTCATGGGAAGCTAATTGGCCAAGCTATCTTCATGCATGTGTGAGTGCCCTTTAGCGAATGGTCACCTTGAAGAATGAAGAGATAGCACACCATACATGAATGGAAACTTTCATGAACCTTAAAGACATTGAATATGGTCATACATGCACTTGGCGAACATGCACCTAAGAGATTCAAGCCCCCAACTGTCCATGCACCTTCAAAATTCATGCTTGCTTTTAATCTCCATATGTCCATTATGTTCCTACAAGAAATGTGAACATAATTAATTCAAACTAATGTGAACACAAATATCAACATTAAATTCGGTTATGACAAATTTAATAATCATCAACAAACACTTTTAAGACATACTTAATATAACTAATGTGAACTAAATTTAATATGTAGGATACTAATTAACTAATTATTGAACTTATTAATTAAAAAGTCAATAGTAGTCAAATGAATTCAAAGTGAACTCCATGAGCTGATGGTTAATTCATGAGTTAAACCCAGTGAGCCTAAACTCGTGAGTGATAATGAGCTGGTCCCGAGCTAATGAGCTGGTGTGGAGCTACATGGAAGCTAACTTGAACTGAAGGTGAGCTTGGTGAGCTGAAATGAACTTGTAGAAAAGTTCGCATGGATTTCCAAAATGGCCACTAAGCGGTTCGATAGGTCTAGCATTGACATCATCCACACATCTTGAACTAAAGCTATAACAACTTCTTTAAATTGTTTTGCACGAGCCCTTATGATCGGCCCTTGAGGTAGCACCATCGGATCTCGGCTTGGACTTGGCTTATGGGAAGCCGCGATCGTATCATTCATGGAGGGAGATGTTCGGCCACATGTATGAAGTAATGGGAAGCCCCCTTTTAGCCGAATAGTCACTTGGAAAAATGAAGGAGTAGCACACCATACATGAATGGAAACATTCATGAACCTTGAACACATTGAATGTGGCCATACATGTACTTAGCCGAACATGCACCTAGGAGATTCAAAGCCCTTAACCGTCCATGCACCTCCAAAAAGACATGTTGCTTCATGCTCCATGTATCCATCGAGTTTCTACAAGAAAATGTGAACAGAATTAATTCAAGCTAATGTGAACACAAATGTAAACATTAAATTTGGTTGTGACAATTTAATTAACATCAATAAACACTTTTGAGACATATTTAATAAAACTAATGTGAACTAAATTTAATATGTGGTTTATTAATTAACTAATTAATGAACTTATTAAATAAAAATTTAATAGCAGTCAAATGAAGTCAAAGTAATCTTCATGAGCTAGAATTCAACTCATGAACTAAAAACCGAGCTGGACTTGGACTCATGATCTGGTAGTGAGCTGGATCCGAGCTGGGGAACTAGAAGTGAGCTGGTGGTGAGCTCGATGAGCTGAGCTGGACTTGCATGTAGTTGCACGGTGAGTTCAAGGAGCTGGAATCAGCTTTCTCGGAGTGTCCTAATAGCGTTCATTCCAAAGTTGAGCTACAAAAGCTGTGATAGACTCTTTAAACTTCTTGGCTCGAGCTCAAGTGACAGGACCTTGTGGTAGCACCATAGAATCCTTGCTCAAATTAGCTGAACCATGGGGCGCGATCGCATCAGCTTTCAAAGCAGCTCATTAAAAAGGCCATTCACCTCTTTGGTGGAATTTAGCACGGCCAACCAGCTCCATTCAGCCTCTTAATTAATTTTGTCTAATTTTAGCTGATTGGAATCAGCAAAGTGCTACCCATTGGTGTTCCCAAAGCTGCTAAGAACCTTCAAGGAAGTTTCAGCCCTTCTAGCTGAATCACAAGCTGCCCATTTGGTTTCCTATGTGGCCAATCAGCTCCTATCCGTTCCAATTAATTCCACCTGCATGTAGACACCGTAGAAGCTGCCAAAGACGTTCTCAAGGCTGGAGAAGTTTCTTGGACTTTTCCTGAATTTTTCTAGAAATTTCAGCTCATTTAAAGGCTGAATTAAGTGACTATTTAGCTAGTTTTGAGACCATTCGGCTGACCATGTTTTAGGCTATAAATATTGTTAAATTTCATTTGTAAAGGTTACACATTTTGATACTTTGTCATTTTTATGAACTTCATTGTTCTAGTGAGAATTCAATTCTCTTTATTCACTTTTGGACTGATTTGACTTATCGGGATTTCATCTCGTGGCGTCGATCTCTCCTTTATTTTCCCAAACTTATCACCAACCTGGTGTGACGTTCATCCCTTCAATTATACCTTTGGTTCTTACTTTTCTAAGTAACGGGTCAAGGTCCATCCATCTATCAACCTTCTTTTAATTGCTTGTTAGCCAAATTTACCCTATCTTTCCATTAACCATTTAAAACCCCTTGTTTAAGCCTATTTTCAACCCATTTTCAACCTTCTTTTCAAACGAGCCAAAACTTACCCAATTTACGATCGGGCAACTATTACGACTCAAATCATTTCAAGGCAAGTTCGTATGATTTGGTATCAGAGCTAGTTAAATTGAGGTAAGTATCAATGTTTTCAAATGTTTAGGTATCGTATCGTTAAAAAAATAAAAAAAAGTCAAAAAAAAGTCAAAAATAGTGAAAAAAAGAGAAAAAAAATTCAAAATTAAAAAAAAGTTGAAAAAAAAGAACATATTTATTTGAAGAGAAAAAAAGTCGAAAATAGTAAAAAAAAAAGAAAGAGAAAAAAATTCAAAATTAAAAAAAAATTTATAGTTGAAAATTGTATTTGTCTTTTGTAAATCCCGATCATCAATTTCTTGCTACTATCGCCATCTACCCAAATGGCCACACCTTCACCTTTTATTTTTGCTTCTAGCCCTCCTTTGTCCCAACATCATTTCCAACCCTAACCGATTATCATTTTTGTAAGCTGACTCCACACTGAAAAGACCGCTAAGCCTAAGTAGTCCATCATGAATCGAGAGAAGAAAATAGAGTGGAAAAAGGCACGAGCGTGTGAGACTATTCAAGCGAAGGTAAAAGCCAATCGAGTGTAAAACACGAGCGAGAGTGTCACTTTTTCCTTCTTCTTTCCGAGTGAAATCGTGAGGTTTGTGGTGAGGTTCTTAAATTTTTGTTTTGATCTAACATATTTTCCTTTCAATAATCAAGATGTCTTGTGAAGAATTTACCGAGTCGGAGTTCCAATACTTGGTTCAAGAAATGCGAAGAATGGCGAATTCTGAGTTTGTCCAACTGCAAGTGAGGCTAGATCGATTGGAAAAACGAGACCAAAGTGATCGAGTTTCTTCAAGTCGAAAGACAGAACCAAAAACACCACGAGATATACCGCCGAATACTACTTGAACAAAAGTTCCTATCGTGATTCTTTCTCGCCATTGACTTCGAGGCAAAGAGATTTATACTATGACTCCTATTCGAGAAGAGACTTTGAACGAGAGTATTTTTCATCAAGGAGTTTGAGACGACAAGAAGGCGACTATGATTTTGATTCCTTCCAAGAAAATGTGTAAAGAGATAGATATACTTCTTCCCGAATTTCAAAGAAATCATTCAAGGAGTGTTCTACACGAAGTTTTGATTGTGAATCACAGGCAAATAGTTCTTGGCCTTTAGAACATGATCTCTATTCCCATGATTCTTTTGTACAATCTTGTAACGAGAAAACAAAGAAAAGAAAAGAAAAAGCAAAAGAAGAAAAAGAAAACGAAATAAAAAGAAAAGAGAGGCAAAAGGCAAGTAAGAGAGAAAATGAGCGAATCTTGAGAGAACTTGAAAAGGCCTTTGAAAAAGCCTTTGAAAAACAAAAAGAACTTGAACGAGAAAATAAAATTGAAAAAGATAGTGAAAGAAAAGAGAAAGAACTTGAACGAGAAAAGACAATTGAAAGAGAGAGAGAGCTTGAACATGAGATAGTAAAAGAAATGAGTGGAGAAGACAAGAGAGAACAAGAAAAAGCGAGGAGTGTTTTAACTAACCGTTCTATGAGTTCTCCTTGTATTGTTTCTTCTCAGGTTCCTGAAGATTCCATTGACAAGCTACAACTTCAATACCTTTCCGAAGAGAGACGATTTCGAATGATCGAGAAAGGTAATATCGAAAGTGAAATTCTCCCTCAAGAGCTTAAAGGCAAGCAAGGTAAGGAGTCTTTAACAATTTCGTCACAACAAACTGATTTGAAATTGTTGAAAAAGGTACCGATGACTTAATTTTTGAAAGATCGCCATTCACTATGTCGATTAATTTCCATTCTTTGATTATTGATGATTTTGTTTTAAATAGTGGTATGAAAAGTTTTTCTAGTAATGAGTATGCCGTTGGCAAGCTTGTTGATGAAGTAAGATTAAGTCGGTACAAACAAAATTTGATCTTATGTAACAAAGAATTGTCACGTAAAACACCTAATTTGTTTGTTTGTGATAGTAATGTGAATTCTCTATATTGTTGTGCATGTTTGTGTAAGTCTGATCAAATGAGAATTACGATGTATGATTGTTTGAAAATATGCATGCTCAAATTTTCTTTGTTTCACTTGTGTGAGTTGTTGATGAAAGAAAGGCCATTGCCGCTTATAACAATGAACGACAAAAATCGTGTGTTTAAGCCCAGAGCAAATCATCTTAAGTTGTTGCCAAGAAAAGGTGAGCATCATAATTTCTGTTTAAATAAACGTGTGAACAACTTTTGCTTACTTGTTGTACCGTGACAATATGCCAATGCAAAATCAAATCTTTGATCCTGGAAATTGCACTATAGTAGGATTTGAAGGATTCGAGCATGTCTTGCAGGAATTTAACTTACAATTGTTTCATATTCCCTCTGTGTTGTTGTCCATGAAAATTTTAAGTCGAAATGAAACGGTAAGAGAAAACTTTACTTCTGACACCGGAGATTATTGTCTTATATCGCTTGGTATCAAGTTGTTCAAAGGACTTGAATCAAGTACTTTTGTTGTCCAAAACCATAATTTTTGAGCGATTAATGGTTACGTTCCGACGATTATGCTTGACCTGTTTATCCATTGTGAAATAATAAGGTCGTTTTCCATTTTTGACCCTGGTATTGGTTCATTTGTTCAAGATGTGAATAAACATTTCTTTGTGTTTAACCTTCATCGAGTCACTAATTTGTTTTACTCTTTTGTAGGTAACGATGTGAGGTGGTACCCTCCTAAATAGGGAGGGCATGGAAATAACCCATTTCTTTCTCAAACCATTCGTGACTCCACTGGTTTTGGAAATAACTTCGTCCCAATCATGAACAAATTGGTTTGTGATTTTAAAAAAATTTTCTCGAGCAAGTGGCCCGATTTGAGGACAAATCATCTTCAAGAGGGAGGGAATGATGCGAACCTGGTCGCATCATGTTACGACCCAACTCCACAACATCGAGAATGGCCCAAGCTCGAGGGCCCCAAGTGCAAGATGAAGTTTAATTTCAGCTCAACGAGCTCAATTTTAGTTTTACCCAGCTCAATGGAGCTCAACTCAGCTTGTTTGAGCTCATTTGAACTCATTTGAGTTCATTTTGTTCATTTGATTTTAGTTGCTGGAAGAAATTAAATAAGTTAGTTAATTTAGTTAAAGTCAGCTCAAATAATTAGTTTATTTTATTGTGACAAAAATCTGGACATAATTAATTAAAGTTTTAATGTGTCTTTAGTTGAGGACATAATTTTTAATGTGTCTAGTTTTAGAACAAATTTATTAGCTGCTGCTAATTAATTTGTCTTAGCCGAATTAATGTGCAGGTGTTAGTGTGTTCCTGCTCAAGCATGATGATAATATGTCTTAAGTTTGCTGTTGGTTTACTGTGCCGAATTGATGATGTCCTATTTTAATTAAATGTTGTCAATTTTTAAGATGTCTTTAAACTCCATTAATTTGTTGTTTTTAATTGTGCAGCTACATACATTGGACGGCATTTATATGGGGCTGTTGGTTTAGTTTTCCAAACACCTTTTTCGTGAACAGCAAAGGACACATGAAGAGCTGCTATTTTTCTTTCTCCCAAGCTGACCATTGAAGTGTTTCAAGCTGCCAATAAATTCTTCCAGCCCATTCAGCTTTCAAAGCAGCTCATTAAAGGCCATTCACCTCTTTGGCCGAATTTAGCATGGCCAACCAGCTCCATTCAGCCTCTTAATTAACTTTGTTTAATTTTAGCTGATTGGAATCAGCAAAGTGCTACCCATTGGCGTTCCCAAAGCTGCTAAGAACCTTTAAGGAAGTTTCAGCCCTTCTAGCTGAATCACAAGCTGCCCATTTGGTTTCCTATGTGGCCAATCAGCTCTTATCCATTCCAATTAATTCCACCTGCATGTAGACACCTTAGAAGCTGTCCAAAGACGTTCTCAAGGCTGGAGAAGTTTCTTGGACTTTTCCTAAATTTTTCTGGAAATTTCAGCTCATTTAAAGGCTGAATTAAGTAGTGACTATTCAACTAGTTTTGAGACCATTCGGCTGACCATGTTTTAGGCTATAAATATTGTTAAATTTCATTTGTAAAGGTTACACATTTTGATACTTTGTCATTTTTATGAACTTCATTGTTCTAGTGAGAATTCAATTCTCTTTATTCACTTTTGGACTGATTTGACTTATCAGGATTTCATCTCGTGGCGTCGATCTCTCCTTTATTTTCCCAAACTTATCACCAACCTGGTGTGATGTTCATCCCTTCAATTATACCTTTGGTTCTTACTTTTCTAAGTAACGGGTCAAGGTCCATCCATCTATCAACCTTCTTTTAATTGCTTGTTAGCCAAATTTACCCTATCTTTCCATTAACCATTTTAAACCCCTTGTTTAAGCCTATTTTCAACCCATTTTCAACCTTCTTTTCAAACGAGCCAAAACTTACCCAATTTACGATCGGGAAACTATTACGACTCAAATCATTTCGAGGCGAGTTCGTATCAAAGGTAATATCAAAAATGAAATTCTCCCTCAAGAGCTTAAAGGCAAGCAAGGTAAGGAGTCTTTAACAATTACATCATGATAAACTGATTTGAACATTGTTGAAAAAGGTACCGATGACTTAATTTTTGAAAGATCACCGCTCACTATGTCGATTAATTTCCATTCTCTAATTATTGATGATTTTGTTTTAAAAAGTGATATGAAAAGTTTTTCTTGTAATGAGTATGGCGTTGGCAAGCTTGTTGATGAAGTAAGATTAAGTCAGTATAAACAAAATTTGATTTTATGTGATAAAGAATGGTCACATAAAACGCCTAATTTGTTTATTTGTGATGGTAATGTGAATTCTCTATATCGTTGTGCATGTTTGTGTAAGTCTGATCAAATGGGGATTACGATGTATGAGTGTTTGAAAATATACATGCTCAAATTTTCTTTGTCTCACTTGTGTGACTTGTTGATGAAAGAAAGGCCATTGTCGCTTGTAACAATGAAAGACCAAAATCGTGTGTTTAAGCCTGGAGCAAGTCATCTTAAGTTGTTGCCAAGCAAAGGTGAGCATCATAATTTCTGTTTAAATAAATGTGTGAACAACTTTTGCTTACTTGATGATGTGTTTCTAAATCTGAAAACAAATTCGTTGTACCGTGATAATATGCGAATGCAAAATCAAATCTTTGATTCTAGAAATTGCACTATAGTAGGATTTGAAGGATTCGAGCATGTCTTGCATGAGTTTAACTTGCCATTGTTTCATATTTCCCCTGTGTTGTTCTCAATGAAACCTTCAAGTCGAAATGAAACGATAAGAGAAAACTTTGCTTCCGACACTGGGGATTATTGTCTTACATCGTTTGGTATTAAGTTGTCCAAAGGACTTGAATCAAGTACTTTTGTTGTCCAAAACCATAATTTTTGAGTGCTTAATGGTTCTGTTCCGACGATTATGCTTGACCTTTTTATCCATTGTGAAACAGTGAGGTCGTTTTCCATCTTTGACCCTGGTATTCATTTTTACAATAAATTCGTGAATGAGAATAAGAAAAGTTCTTTAGAGATTTTTATTCCTAGTGTCACTAATTTGTTTTACTCTTTTGTAGGTGACACTTGGAGATGGCGTCCCCCTAAAGAGGGAGGGCGTGGAAATAACCCATTACTTTCTCGAACCATTAGTGGTTCCACGGGTTTTGGAAATAATTTTGCTCCAATCATGAACAAATTTGTTCGCGATTTTGAAAAAAAAATTTCGAGCAAGTGGCCTGATTTGGAGACAAATCATCTTCAAGGGGGAGGGAATGATACGAACCCAATCGTATCATGGTTTGACACAACTCAACAACTGATACGAGCACGCCCCGCGAACTTTATCGAGCAAGTCTGTCAAGCCGAGCAATGACATGTTGGCAAGCTGATCCCAACTTGTTTCCAGCTCCACGAGCTCCGTCCAGCTTAAATCCAGCTTATTCGAGCTCAATCCATCTTGCCTGAGCTAAACTGAGCTCACTCCTAGCTCACTTTCAACTCACGAGCTAAACCTTAGCTCAACTTCAGCTTAGGAGTTTAGTCTCAGCTCAACTTTAGCTCACGAGCTAAAGCTTAGCTCATTTTAGTTTAAACTCGGTTTTGTCTTTAATGCATTAAATAAAAATTTGCACATATTTATTTAAGCATTAAACTTGTCTTATATTAATATTTGTTATTAATATGTCATAGTCATTACATAAATTGATTATGTTCACATAGCTGAATTAATGCGTGACATTAATGTGTTCACATCATGCCGAATTTATGAGTGTTCATGAGATATTTTAATGACTTGTTTATTTCATGTAGGTACATCCCTTTGGACGGTACAATGTATGGAGGAAGAAACATCTCTTTTGGGCATTCCACACTCATGAATGAAGAAGTATTAAATGCTGGTGCATGTACGGCTAGATGCAAGGTTTCTACAAATTCATGCATGTGTCGAATGCATGTATGGACATTAAAGGCTAGTCCATGAATGGATCAAATGCATGGGATGATAGAATGCATGAATGGATTAAGTGCATATATGATGGCTGTCTCCTAACTTTCCAAGGCACTTATTCGGCCAAGAAGTAGCTGTTCACACTTTGAATTGACCTATAAGCTACTACACATGCATGGATGGGTTCAAGAACATCCAAAGGAAGGAATTAACTCAATAATTCAACACATTGATTGAATTAAGTGTATGCACAAAGGGGAGAACGAATTTACTAGGTTCATGCTGCCATTTATGAACCTACATGCTATTAAAGAGTTTAATTATGAGGATACATGTTCCATACAAGTGCATGAACGTCCCAAGGTGATGAATGCAACCTTTGGTGCACATACAAGTCACTTGAAGCCTTTCTTTATGATTAAGCATTCATGCACACACTTAGGGGGAAGAAAGTGTCCATTCAACTAGTTCATGAATCTGCCGATTTTATGAACTATTTTAATACATTAGTGTGAACGTTTTTATTATTGTGTGAACACCTAGATGCCGAATTTGAATGGTCATCTATGTGCCTATAAGTATTTGTTTTCTTTCAATTGTAAGGGACTTTTTGCCAAATTTTTTATTGAATTTAATCTTGTGAGTATTTTCTTCTCTAAACTTTGTTTGAGACTTTGTTGACTTATCTACCTAGTAGTGGCGTCAACCCTATTTCCTTCACCCTTATACCGAGGTTCCTACTTTGCTAAGTAGTGGGTCGAGGTTTTATTATCACTTTCATTCTCCACCTTGAAAGCCTATAAGCAATTGGGTCAATACTCTCTAGTATTGGTTCGTGCTTGCTTTTGAGTTCCTTCTTTCCATTCTTTCATTTACTTTAAACCGAACCTTAATATTCATATTTTAAACCCTTTCTTTGAACCCCTTGAATAGCTTCGCATAATTTATTTAGAAACATCCTTTTTGAACAAACCGAACGATACTTTCTCGTAGATGATCGGGCAAACTTGCATATGACTCGACTCTCCCCGAGGTGGTTCGTATCAATAACATCGAGCATGGCCTAAGCTCGAGGGGCCTAAGTGCAAAATGAGGCTTAACCTCAGCTCGATCAGCTCAATTTTTGCTCATCTACAGTCAATGAGTTCGTGTGCTCAATTCAACGAACTTGGTGCAGCTTAAATAAGCTCTTTTGATCTCATCTTTAAATTCTAATTCTTGCGTTTTATTAAGCTGGAATAAATTAGTTATTTCGTTTTAATTTAGTTAATTAGTTAAGGTTTAATAAATTTGTTTAAATCTGAACATTTTAATTTAAATTATTAAATATGTCTTATATTAATACATAGTTTTAATATGTGTAGTTTAGGACATCAACTTAATGTGTCTATCTTAGGGACAAATTTAATTAGCTGTTGATTTAATTTGTCCAGCCCATATCGAATTTGTCCTAGCCGACTTAATGGTAGGTATTAATGTGTCTTAGCTCAAACATGTTCTTAATTTGTCTTTGCTGATTTTAATGAGTGTGTTAATATGTCTTAAGTTGCTACTGGTTTTAATGTGCCAATTTTTTTTAATGAGCTAATTTAAGTGCTTCATGCTTCAGACGAAATTAATGACAACTTGAGCTGAATTAATTTGCTTCATTAACTTGGTGCAGGTACATGCAATGGACGGCACATTAAGTGAGGGAATAGTCCAGCATTTTCAAAGCTCATTTTTCGTGAACAACAAAGGCATTAAAAGCTGCTGGAGAAAACATTAATGGACGAATTTAATGCAAGTAAACACATGTATGAATCGGCCAAAGGAGGGAGCTGAATCAACATCCTTTTTCAGCTGACTTTTTCATGCACCGCAACAGCCATGAAGAATTAATTTGCTAACTTTTTTTTCGTGCACAACAATAGCCTTGAAGATTTAATTTCCAGCTGCAGCAATTACACTCTTTTAAAGTGACGCCTTGGACATCTCAATGGTCATGCTTCTTCACTAAGATATCAGCTGAATATTGCTGCCAATTGAAGTTTTCTAAGCTTATTTAAATGCCCCTTTGACCGTCCAGCTAACCAAAGCAGCACCTAGACTTGTTCACTCACTTGACCGAATACAACAAGGGGAATTTTCAGCTCATTTAATTCTCCAGCTGATGAGGAAACTTCAAGGAACTTTCTTGGCAACTTCTAAGAAATTTTCAACTCTTCTAGTTGAATTACAAGGTGACCATTAGACTTTCTAGGTGGCTGATCAGCTCACCTTTATTTTAAATGATTCCAGCTGCATGAAGACACCTTGGAAGCTGTCCAAATACATTCTCAAGGCTGGAGGAAGCATCCTAGAATTTTCCTGAATTTTTCTAGAAATTTCAGCTCATTTAAAGCTTGAATTAAATGGCCATTCAGCTAGTTTTTGAGGCCATTCGGTTGACCATGTTTTAGGCTATAAATATTTGGTAAATTTCATTTGTAAAGGTTAGACATTTTTAGACTTTGCTACATATATGAACTTAATTGTTCTAGTGACAATTCAATTCTCTTTATTCACTTTAGGACTGATTTGACTCATCAGGATTTCGTCTCATGGCATCTATCTTTCCTTTGTTTTATTCTGAACTTTTCACCTCTGGTGTGGCGTTCAAAATATATCTTTGGTTCCTAACTCTCTATAGTTAGCGGGTCAAGATTCTCTTGTCGACTTAAGTGCCTATTTTAAGATTCAGGTCAACTTTTCCTATAACGTTGGTTCAATCTTGGCCTTAGCCGATTTTCATCCACCTATCACCAAGTTTCCTTTAACCTTTGTTTGATCCCTTTGATAGCTATTTAACCATCCCTCTTTCAGCCTTCTTGAATCAAACCATTAACTTGCTTCCATATCCATTACAAAACTAGCCATTTGAACCTATCTTCCTTGTTTTCATCCCCAATTTTGCAAACCGTTCAAACTTACCCAATTTATCGATCGGGCAACTATTACGACTCAAATCATTCAGAGGCGATGATACGAGCACGCCCCGCGAACTTCATCGAACAAGCCTGTCAAGCCGAGCATTGACATGTTGGCAAGCTGATCCCAGCTCGTTTCCAGCTCCACAAGCTCCGTCCAGCTCAAATCCAGCTTATTCGAGCTCAATCCAACTTGCCTGAGCTAAACCGAGCTCACTCTTATCTCATATTCAGCTCACGAGCTAAACCTTAGCTCAGCTTCAGCTTAGGAGTTTAATCTCAGCTCAACTTTAACTTACGAGCTAAAGCTTAGCTCATTTTAGTTTAACTCGATTTTGTCTTTAATGCATTAAATAAAATTTGCACATATTTATTTAAGCATTAAACTTGTCTTATATTAATATTTGTTATTAATATGTCATAGATATCACATAACTTAAATGTGTTCACATTGTGCTGAATTTATGTGTGTTCACATGATGTCTTATGAATTGTTTTATTTCTTGTAGGTACAATGTTCATGGACGGCGCAATGAATGCTTGAAGAAACATCTCTTTTGGACATCGCACATCCATGAATGAACAACATTTAATTAGGTGCATGCATGACCAGATTCAAGGTGTTTACAAGTTCATGTATTTGTCAAATACATGAATGCACAAAATACATGCATGTTTGGGTTCAAATGCACATTCGGTTACATGAATGATGAAGATTCATGCATGAATGTATCTAGAAGATCCAATCCCTTTGGACGGCACACATGTATGCATGGAAGGAAATTAATGCAAGTTCATGTAGGGCTTGGTGCAATGTATGAAGAGGTGCATGTAGAATTGAGGTTCAATGGACGGCATTTAAGGGAGTACATGTATTGGAGACGTTCATGCAAGTAGGGGCTATTTAATGTTCATGTTTTTGAAGGTTCATGGACCGAATTTATGGAGGAACATACATTGGGACGTTTCATGCATGATCCATGCATTTTCAAGCTAACCATTCAAGTATTCAAGGTGCATTAAAGCTTCATTAGGCCAAGGGGGATGATGGAACATTAAAGGGCTGCACATTCATGGATATTCATGATTTTTCTTCTAGAATTATCTAGGTGTTTATGGCCGAATTTCTTAGCTTCTAAGCTTGTCCATTCAGCTACTTTTATTTAGGCTATAAATAAATGTTATTTCATTTGTAAGAGGTTAGACTTTTCACTTAATGAAACTTTGTTAAACTTTTATGGAATTTGTGAGATTTCTTTCTCTCATATTTCGTTGAGGACTTCGTTGGCTTATCTAGGAAGCCTAGTGGCTTCAACCCTGTTCTTCACTATCCCGAACTTATCACTATCAAATAGTGTGGCGTTCACCCATATACCGAGGTTCCTACTTTGCTATGTAGCGGGTCGAGGTTTATCACTTTCATCCTCCACCTTGAAAGCCTATAAGCATTTGGGTCGATATTTTCTAATATTGGTTCATGCTTGCTTTTAAGAACCCTTTTCTTCCATATCCATCCTCTATTTACTTCTTTCACTTTCCTTTCCAATTTAGTCGAACCTATACATATTATTCTTATCCATAAACCATCATAGAACCATTATACATAGCTTCCGTCCTATTTTTCCATCTACTTCATTTCAAAAGTGAATTGAACGATACTTTCTCGTAGACATGGGCAACTCAGCATACGACTCAACTCTCCCCGAGGCGGTTCGTACCAGGCGAGCTTGTATCATTAGCCACCGGGAGAGGAATACTTACCAATATGATACGAGCACGCCCCGTGAACTTTATCGAGCAAGTCTGTCAAGCCGAGCAATGACATGTTGGCAAGCTGATCCAAGCTCGTTTCCAACTCCACGAGCTCCGTCCAGCTCAAATCCGACTTATTCGAGCTCAATCCATCTTGCTCGAGCTAAACCGAGCTCACTCCTAGCTCACTTTCAACTCACGAGCTAAACCTTAGCTCAACTTCACTTAGGAGTTTAGCCTCAGCTCAACTTTAGCTCACGAGCTAAAGCTTAGCTCATTTTAGTTTAAACTCGGTTTTGTCTTTAATGCATTAAATAAAAATTTGCACATATTTATTTAAGCATTAAACTTGTCTTATATTAATATTTGTTATTAATATGTCATAGTCATTACATAAATTGATTATGTTCACATAGCTGAATTAATGCATGACATTAATGTGTTCACATCATGCCGAATTTATGAGTGTTCATGAGATATCTTAATAATGACTTGTTTATTTCATGTAGGTACACCCCTTTGGACGGTACAATGTATGGATGAAGAAACATCTCTTTTGGGCATTCCACACTCATGAATGAAGAAGTATTAAATGCTGGTGCATGTACGGCTAGATGCAAGGTTTCTACAAATTCATGCATGTGTCGAATGCATGTATGGACATTAAAGGCTAGTCCATGAATGGATCAAATGCATGGGATGATAGAATGCATGAATGGCTTAAGTGCATGTATGGTGGCTGTCTCCTAACTTTCCAAGGCACTTATTCGGCCAAGAAGTAGCTGTTCACACTTTGAATTGACCTATAAGCTACTACACATGCATGGATGGGTTCAAGAACGTCCAAAGGAAGGAATTAACTCAATAATTCAACACATTGATTGAATTAAGTGTATGCACAAAGGGGAGAACGAATTTACTAGGTTCATGCTGCCATTTATGAACCTACATGCTATTAAAGAGTTTAATTATGAGGATACATGTTCCATACAAGTGCATGAACGTCCCAAGGAGATGAATGCAACCTTTGGTGCACATACAAGTCACTTGAAGCCTTTCTTTATGATTAAGCATTCATGCACACACTTAGGGGGAAGAAAGTGTCCATTCAACTAGTTCATGAATCTGCCAAATTTATGAACTATTTTAATACATTAGTGTGAACGTTTTTATTATTATGTGAACACCTAGATGCCGAATTTGAATGGTCATCTATGAGCCTATAAGTATTTGTTTCCTTTCAATTGTAAGGGACTTTTTGCCAAATTTTTTATTGAATTTAATCTTGTGAGAATTTTCTTCTCTAAACTTTGTTTGAGA
Source organism: Gossypium arboreum (assembly GCF_025698485.1). Taxonomy (NCBI): domain Eukaryota; kingdom Viridiplantae; phylum Streptophyta; class Magnoliopsida; order Malvales; family Malvaceae; genus Gossypium; species Gossypium arboreum. The sequence goes on along the minus strand of NC_069077.1, from coordinate 73,106,461 downwards.
CTTTGTTGACTTATCTACCTAGTAGTGGCGTCAACCCTATTTCTTTCACCCTTATACTGAGGTTCCTACTTTGTTAAGTAGTGGGTCGAGGTTCTATCATTTTCATTTTCGCCTTGAAAGCCTATAAGCATTTGGGTCGATATTTTCTAATATTGGTTCGTGCTTGCTTTTGAGTTCCTTCTTTCCATTCTTTCATTTACTTTAAACCGAACCTTAATATTCATATTTTAAACCCTTCATTTGAACCCCTTGAATAGCTTTCGCATAATTTATTTAGAAACATCTTTTTTGAACAAATCGAACGATACTTTCTCGTAGACGATCGGGCAAACTCGCATACGACTCGACTCTCCCCGAGGCGGTTGTATCACAATACTGCAACACCTAAGGAGCAATTCGGTAATGAGCTAAGATCCGAGATCCGATACTAATTCCCTACTAAAGTTGATTAAAAAGAGTGAGGGAGGGGAGTAATCGGTATTAATAATACTGGCTGAAAAAGAGATAAGGTACTTACCCCAAAAGAGTAATCAGCCCAAGGGAGATTCGACTTTTCTACTTTTAAACTAATATGGTGAATAAGGTTTATTTGGCACAAATTAAAGAAGAAGGGTAGAAGAAGGAATCGGCTAACCTAAAGGGTAAATCAAAAGAGATCTGAGGAGAGAAAGAATGGCAAAAGAATCAGCTAGCAAAGATGGAAAAGCCAATCGGCACAAAAAAAAATGAAGAATTTGGCATTAGCTTAGGATCCCAAACTCAGTACATATTTATAGTCTCTAGCCAAATTGCCTGACCCTCAATTCCCAATTCAGCTCCATCACTTCCCCCTTCTCATCTCCTCATTTTTCTCCCTGATAACTCCCCAATCTATTTCCTAAATTTTCTCTTCTGAACACTCCCCTTAGAGTTCATCTTCACGCCACTTCCAACCTTCTAGAAGGCCAAAATTAAACTCCTAAAAAAAATACTAAGCTAGGATTCGAACCTCGAATCTCCTTGCTAGCCACTAATGCCACCTCCCTACACCCTAAGTGGTGTCACTTAGCCACTCCTCCACAAGGCTTTTGATGTTATTTTCCCCTATCTTTATTTAAAAGCCCAATTACTCCCAACCCTGATTCTTTTAATAATTAAATTAAAATTCCTCCACCATAAAACTTGAACCCAGAACTTCTCCAACAAACCTAGACACTTCAAATTCCTTAAACCCTTAAAGCCAACATGTCTTTTGTCATTTTCTTGCTCACTTAAAAATTTTATGAAACCCAAAGCCCAAAGCCCAATTCTTCTAGGCCCAAAATTTGGGGCGTTACAAATTAAATTCAAATGGAAAAAACAATTAATTATGTCCTATTCTTGACATATTGAATTAGCAGTAGCCTAGGACACAACTAAGACAAATTAAATGGCTGTAGCAAAACAAATTTAAAACATGTCCTAATGTTGACACAATTAAATTCGGCTGACTCCAAGACACATTTAAAACATGTGTAGGCTAAGACACTCACTAAAACATATTTAAGCTAATTAAATGACCAGATTCTAAACACATTAAAAGCTGTAGGAAAAACATATTAAAAACATGTATTAAACTTAACAAACTTAACTAAAATTATTAAATATCAAATTTGAACTTATTTATGAGCTGAAAACTAATTAATTAATTTAACTAAATAAGTTTATTCCAGCAACATAAACGCAAGAATTAAAATAAACTCAAAATGAACAAATGAGCTCATTGAGCTATAATCGAGCTGAATTGAGCTTGTTGAAATTAAGATCAAACTTCATTTTGAACTTGGGCCCCTCGAATTTAGGCCATGCTAGATGTTGTCGAGTTGTGTCAAACCATGATAAGATCGGGTTCGTATCGATATGTCCTCAAATCGGGCCACTTGCTTGAATTTTTTTCAAGATCACAAACCATTTTGTTCATGATCGGTACAGAATTATTTTCAAAACCCGAGGAACCACAAATGGTTTGAAAAGGAAACATGGTATTTCCATGCTCTCCCTCTTTAGGAGGGTACCACCTCACATCGTCACCTACAAAAGAATAAAACAAACTAGTGAAACGATGTAGGTTAAGCACAAAGGAACTGTCTGAGTTTTTATTCACAACTTGAACAAATGAACCAATTTCGAGGTCAAAAATGGAAATTGACCTTACTATTTTACAATGACTAAAAAGGTCAAGTATAGACATCAGAACAGATCCATTAAGCGTTATGACTTTGGACAACAAAAATTCTTGACTCCAATCCTTTGAACAACTTGATACCAAATGATATTAAACAATAATCTCTAGGGTCGAAAGCAAAGTTTCACTTATCATTTCATTTTGACTTGAAAATTTCATGGACAACAACATAGAAGGAAAACGAAACAATTGTAAGTTAGAATCATGCAAGACATTCTTGAATCCTTTTAAACCCTACTATAGAGCAATTTCTAGGGTCAAAAATTTAATTTTACATGCCAACAAAATTCTCAACTTTTGTTTTCAAATAAAATGATAAAAGTCGGAGCTCGCAGAAAAGGTCAACACATTTATTCGAAATACAATTGCGACGCTCACCTTGGCTTGGCAACAACTTAAGAGAACATGTGTCGGGCTTGAACACATGGTTTTGGTCACTCATTCCAAAGTGCCACAAGAAATTTGTTTTCACCAATAAATCACACATGTCATATGAAAATGATTTAAGTAGAAAATTATGCAAACAATCAAACTCCTTGAAACTCTTCCGAGCAAACTTGCACAAACATGAGGATTTTGCACAAAGATATAGAGAATTCACACTACCATTACATTTAATCAGGTTAAGCGCTTTACGTGAAAATCATCATCACTCATGATTACATTTTGCACTCGATTCATACAAAATATATCAACAGATTTTTCAATGTTGAACACATCAAGCGAACAACTCTTTATACCCCCACTAAAAAAAAAACAGTGAATAACAATTAACCCAATCAAAATAAGGAGATCTTTGAAAGATTAAATCATCAAAAATTTTATTAACAACTTTCAAACCTGATTGCCGTGACTCGATTGCTAGAGATTCCTTACTTTGCTTACTTTTTAGCACTTGTGGACTATCGTCAACTTCAATCTTACCTTTCTTGATCATTTGAAATCGTCTCTCTTCAGGAAGATAAAGAAGTTGTAGCTTGTCAGTTGGATCTTCGGAAACCTAAAAAGAAGAAACAATACAAGGAGATCTTATAGTTCAATTAGTTGAAACACTCATCGCTTTTTCTTACTTTCTTTCTTCATTTCCACTCGCTTCTTTTTTGAACTCACTTTCTTTTTCAAAAACACTCATTTCTTGATCATTTTTCTTTCTTTCTTCATACTCACTCTCATTTTTAATTTTCTTTTCTTGATCAAGTTCTTTTTCTTTTTCAATCTCATTTTTCTTTTTCTTGTTCTCATTTTCTTTTTCACACTTAATTTGGCTCATGAAGTCTCCTCAATTAATTCCCAACTTTCCACCAAACAACATGAATTGATTGCCTCAATTACTCAAGTTGGCCGAACCTAGCTAATGTCTAAGGGAGTGTCTCATTCATGATTCATTTCCTTAAGCATGAAGAATCTTCAAGACATCTCCACCATAGCCGAATCTGGTCATGAACATCAAAGGACTTCTTTCTAGAATTTTCAAGATGCATTCATGAGACTTTTACTTAATTATTAAGTATGTAAAGTGTCCATTCAGTTAGCTAGTCTTTAGGCTATAAATACTTGTTATTTTCCTTTGTAAAAAAAACTTTTGGACTTTGTTAATGTTATGCTGCCAAAATTATGAGGTAAAACTTTTCTCAAATTTCGTTCAAAGATTCGATTGGCTTCCTAGAGTTCTAGTTGTGTCAACCGTTGTTCTTTGCCGAAACCAAACTTATCACTACTCTTAGTGTGGCATTCAAACATACCGAGGTTCCTATCTTATTAGATAGCGGGTCGAGGTTTTCCTTTACCAAACCCAAACCGAACTAAAAAAGCCTATAAACAACGGGTCGATACCAAATCAGTATTGGTTCTTGTTTGCACTTTTTGTTCAACCCCATTTCTCCATTTACGAAATTGTACCTAAACCTACCATTCCATTCGTACCATTTCATAATACCAATTCGTTCTTACCCTTCATACCATTACGTCCATTTCTTCAATTCCCTCTTACCTAATTGAACCAATTCATTCATCTATACCTATTCGGACCCTAAACCCGAACCTTCAATTCTTCTTACCTATTCCAATTCGAACCAAAACCAAATATCCTTCTTTCTCTTATCTGACCTTTCAATTAAACCTAACGTAACTTCTTGTCGACGATTGGGCACACTAATACGACTCGACTCTTCCGAGGCAGATCGTATCATCTGGTATCAGAGCTACTAAAATAAGAAGTTCGTGCGACGAAATCATTCACGAGCTAGTCCAAGTGTACGCAAGTAAGTAGGATCCGAAAAAAAAGAGTATAGAAAAAAATTCGTATACCGAAGTTTTCTCATTTTGATTGGTTTGTTGCTGTTATTATAAAAGCAAAAATCTACGCAGCTGAAGAAAAAAAATCATGTAAAAAAGTGCTTCTATTGTATTTAGTTTGCTGATATAGTAAAAAAAGTTATACAAGTTTGAAAAAAAATCCGAAAAAAAAATTTGAAAAAAAAAGTGAATTATGCAATTCAATTGTTATTTGATCATCAAGCTTTGATCTGATATAGTTCCCGATCCATCTTCTATTCTACTCTTCCTAATACGCCACACTTTTAACCCAATTCCCTATTCTTTCAGCCTACCCTAAATGATATGAGCACGCCCCACGAACTTCATCGAACAAGTCTGTCAAGCCGAGCATTGACATGTTGGCAAGCTGATCCCAGCTCGTTTCCAGCTCCACGAGCTCCGTCCAGCTCAAATCCAGCTTATTCAAGCTCGATCCAACTTGCCTGAGCTAAACCGAGCTCACTCCTAGCTCATATTCAGCTCACGAGCTAAACCTTAGCTTAACTTCAGCTTAGGAGTTTAGCCTCAGCTCAACTTTAGCTCACGAGCTAAAGCTTAGCTCATTTTAGTTTAAACTCGGTTTTGTCTTTAATACATTAAATAAAAATTTGCACATATTCATTTAAGCATTAAACTTGTCTTATATTAATATTTGTTATTAATATGTCATTATCATTATATAAAATTGATTATGTTCACATAGCCGAATTAATGCATGACATTAATGTGTTCACATCATGCCGAATTTATGAGTGTTCATGAGATGTCTTAATGACTTGTTTATTTCATGTAGGTACATTCCTTTGGACGGTACAATGTATGGATGAAGAAACATCTCTTTTGGGCATTCCACACTCATGAATGAAGAAGTATTAAATTTGGTGCATGGACGGCTAGATGCAATGTTTCTACAAATTCATGCATGTGTCGAATGCATGTATGGACATTAAAGGCTAGTCCATGAATGGATCAAATGCATGGGATGATAGAATGCATGAATGGCTTAAGTGCATGTATGGTGGCTATCTCTTAACTTTCCAAGGCACTTATTCGGCCAAGAAGTAGCTGCTAACTAATTCTATGTTGACCATAGAGCTCCTTGAACATGTTCACACTTTGAATTGACCTATAGGCTACTACACATGCATGGATGGGTTCAAGAACGTCCAGGGGAAGGAATTAACTCAATAATTCAACACATTGATTGAATTAAGTGCATGCACAAAGGGGAGAACGAATTTACTAGGTTCATGCTGCCATTTATGAACTTACATGCCATTAAAGTGTTTAATTATGAAGATACATGTTCCATACAAGTGCATGAACATCCCAAGGAGATGAATGCAACCTTTTGGTGCACATACAAGTCACTTGAAGCCTTTCTTTATGACTAAGCATTCATGCACAAACCAAGGGGAAGAAAGTGTCCATTCAGCTAGTGCATGAATCTCAATTTATGAACTATTTTAATACATTAGTGTGAACGTTTTATTATTGTGTGAACACCTAGATGCCGAATTTGAATGGTCATCTATGTGCCTATAAATATTTGTTTTCTTTCATTTGTAAAGGACTTTTGCCAAAATTGTTAATGAACATTTGTTCTTGTGAGGTTGCTTCCTCTCATATCTCGTACAAGTTTCGAAAGACTTATCTGGCTTGTGCTAGTGGCGTCAATCGTCTTGTTTGAACTTATCACCAATCTTGGTGTGGCGTTCACCTATCCATCTCTCCATACTTTCACCTTAACAATATAGGAACCGGGGTGACACTTCTTAGTGTTGAATCATTCCTGACGTTAAGTTCGTTTTCCATTCCTATCATTCGAATTATTTTCTTGTAACCAAACCGACCCATTTATCCATCTCCCATCTTTGCTACACATAACCAAACCTATTACTAAACTTACCCTTCTTGAAACCTTCCGCTTATTTTAATCCATTATTTTACTTTTATTACTAAAATCCGAGGCACGAACGACTCTCTCGAACTAAGATCGGGCAACTACGTGAATTCGACTCATCTACCCGGGCTGAAGCACATCAGTAAACCGAATACATCAATCACTTGTTACCCCTTTTGAACCGACCACCTAGACCAAGGACTAAGCCTTAATGAATCTGCTTACGAAATCACGAGAAAAGGTTAAGAGAGGTAAAAGGCACGAGATTTGTAAATGCAATAGAGTGGAGGTAAAAGCCTAAACTCGAGTGTAAACACGAGTGTGAGAGAAACATCTTCTTTTCCTTTTCGAGAGATTGTGAGGTTTTGTGGTGAGGCTTACTTTAACAAAGTTTTAATGTCACAAGAGTCAGATCACAACATGGAAGATCATCCGGCAAGACAACCCGTTCGCAACGTCCCCAACTTAAACATGCAAGCCTTATTACGAGAAATGGAGCGACTCCTAGATCGAAGGGTCAATCCCATCGAAGACCATTTGTTCCAAGTTGAAACGAATGGCCAACGTGAAAGAACACCTGAGGGGGTTAGACCAAGACGGGAGAGGCCAAATCAGAATCGGGGAAGACGAAGGGTCCAAGATGATGAAGCAAATGACCTTAGTGATCTTAAAAGCGAACAAGAGTCTAATGCTAGTGATCGACGTAGGCAACACAGACAACGAGATCGAAGACGCGAAGATAGAGTTGGTGTTCGATTGTCACAATTACTCCGAGAATAAAAAGGTGAAACTAGCAGCAATAGAGTTTTCGGACTACGCCATGATTTGGTGGGAATAACTAACCACTAGTTGGAGGCGTAACGGTGAAGTCCTATCTCTACATGGACCGAAATGAAGGCGGTGATGAGGCGACGATTTATCCCTATGTACTACCACCGAGAGTTGCACCAAAAACTCCAAAATCTCACGCAAGGGTTCAAAAGTGTCGAGGATTACTACAAAGAGATGGAAATCGCGATAATTCGAGCGGATGTCCAAGAAGATCCCGAAGCAACGATGGTGCGATTCCTAGCTGGTCTAAATCAAGATATAGCAAACGTAGTGGAATTACAACACTACATTGAAGTGGTTGATATGGTCCATATGGCCATCAAGGTGGAAAGACAACTCAAGAGAAAAGGCCCAAGTCGAGGGTTTCCCACTTCCAACCCTTCAAAGTGGAGCCAAGGATCCAGTAAAGGACCTGCCAATCCTCGAGGGAAGGAGACCACGGTACCTCCAAAAACCAACAAGCCCATCACCGAAGTGAACAAAGGCAAGGCACCCGAATTGTCATACAATCGAAATCGGGATATTAAGTGTTTTAAGTGTCTCGGAAGAGGCCAAATAGCAAGCCAATGCCCAAATCGAAGGACCATGGTGTTGTGAGCCAATGGCGAGATCAAAACGGAGGATGAGGAGGAGAAAGAATCTGAATCGGCTTCCGAAGTCGAGGAGGACATGGAACAACCCATGGAAGAAGAACTACTTGTTGTAAAATGAAGTCTAAGTCTCCAAGGCGCGGAGAATGAACTCCAACAAGAGAATATCTTCCACACTCGGTGCCAAGTCAGAGGCAAAGTCTGTAGCGTCATTATCGACGGAGGCAGCTGTACCAATGTAGCAAGTACCATGATGGTTGAAAAACTTGGTTTGCCTACTACCAAGCATCTGAGCCCCTACAAACTTCAATGGCTCAATGACGGAGGAGAGCTTAAGGTAACGAAGCAAGTACTTGTCTCTTTCAACATCGGCAAGTATTTGGATGAAGTTCTTTGTCACGTTGTACCGATGCATGCAGGGCATTTGTTACTTGGCTGACCGTGGCAATTTGTTAGGTGAGTTCAACACGACGGGTATACCAACTGGTATACATTCAAATTTATGGGAAAGAATGTGACATTGGTGCCGTTGACTCCCAAACAAGTGTATGAAGACCAAATCAAGCTAAAAGCTTCTGTTGAGCAAATAAGAGAAAAAGAAAAAGAAAGTTGTAAAAAAATAAAAGAAGAGAAAAATAAGAAAAAGAAAACAAAAGAGAGTGACAAGAAAAATATCCAAGAAAAAGAAGAAAAAGAAAAAAAATCGAGAAAATGAGTGTTTTCGCAAGAGTTAGTGATGTGAGGAAGGTTTTGGTGATGAATCGAACTGTTCTTGTACTTTTGTACAAGGAAGCATTAATTTCTACTAACGATTTACCCGATACCCTACCCCCTCCTATTTTGTCTTTGTTCTAGGATTTCCAAGACGTTTTTCCGGAAGAAGCCCCGAGTGGTCTTCCACCACTTAGTGGAATCGAGCATCAAATTGATTTCGTGCCGAGAGCGGCTATTCCAAATCGACCTGCTTACCGAGCCAATCCGGAGGAGACCAAAGAGTTGCAAAGACAAGTCAATGAACTGATGGAAAAAGGCTACATTTGCGAGAGCCTAAGTCCCTGTGATGTTCCCGTATTATTGGTATCAAAAAAGGACGGAACATGGCGCATGTGCGTGGATTACCGAGCCATTAACAAGATAACAATCAAATACCGTCATCACATTCCTCGCTTAGATGACATGTTAGATGAGCTTAGTGGGGCCAAAGTGTTCTCAAAAATTGATTTGAAGAGTGGCTACCACCAAATTCGGATGCGAGAAGGAGACGAATGGAAAATGGCATTCAAGACCAAGCACGAACTATACGAATGGTTGGTTATGCCTTTTGGCCTTACCAACACTCCAAGTACGTTCATGAGACTAATGAACCATGTCTTAAGGCCTTTCATCGGTAAGTTTTGTGTGGTATATTTTGACGATATATTGGTTTACAGCAAATCTATGGAAGAACATGTAAGTCATCTCAAATCTGTTTTAGAAGTTTTGCGAAAAGAGACCTTATATGCTAATTTAAAGCAATGTTCTTTTTGTTCTAACAAAACTGTTTTTCTAGGATTTGTAGTTAGTGCGGATGGTCTTGAGGTAGACCAAGAGAAGATTAAGGCCATACAAGATTGGCCAAGGCCTACGGCGTGCACGCAAGTTCAAGTTTCCATGGCCTAGCAAGTTTCTACCGACGATTAGTTTGAATTTTAGCACTATTCTTTGCTCCACTTACGAGTGTTATGAAGAAAAATTCTACTTTTATTTGGAACGATGAACAAGAGAAATCATTTATAAAAATCAAAGATTGTCTCACTAACGCTCCTTTGCTTGCCCTTCTAGATTTCTCGAAGACTTTTGAGATCGAGTGCGATGCTTCGGGCATTGGAATCGGGGCCGTGTTGACACAAGACAGACGTCCTGTGGCTTACTTTAGTGAAAAACTCAATGGAGCCGTACTCAACTATCCGGTGTATGATAAAGAGATGTACGCACTCATACGAGCCCTTGAGACATGGCAACATTACTTGTGGCCTAAGGAATTCGTTATTCACTCCGATCACGAAGCCTTGAAGCACATCAAAGGCCAACATAAGTTGAATCGACGCCACGCGAAGTGGGTTGAATACCTTGGGTCATTTTCATATGTCATCAAATATAAGAAAGGTAAAGATAATATCATGGCTAACGCGCTCTCAAGAAGGTATACTCTGTTATCATATTTGGATTCTAAGATTCTTGGTTTTGCATTATTAAAAGATTCCTATGTAAACGATTCTGATTTTGGAGAGATATTTGTTTCTTGTGAGAAAGGTCCTTTTGAAAATTTTTATAGATACTAGGGCTATCTTTTCCGAGAAGGTAAATTATGCATTCCTTGTGGATCTGTTCGAGACCTATTAGTGCATGAGGTATATAGTGGCGGGCTTATGGGACACTTCGGAGTCAATAAGACGCTTGCCACTCTCCATGAACATTTTTATTGGCCGCGGATGCGAAAAGACATGGAGCAAGTTTGCGAAAGGTGTATAGCCTGCAAAAAGGCTAAATCAAAGGTTCAACCCCATGGCTTGTACACACCATTGCCCATTCCTGAAGCATCATGGATTGACATCTCCATGGACTTTGTTCTCAGACTTCCACGCACAAAAACGGGGAAGGATTCTATTTTCGTTGTTGTTGATAGATTTTCAAAAATGTCTCATTTTATTACCTGTACTAAGACTGACGATGCCGTTCATGTTGCGAACTTGTTTTTCAGGGATATCGTTAGACTACATGGCATTCCTCGTACGATCGTGTCGGACCGAGATGAAAAATTTTTAAGCCACTTTTGGAGGTCTTTGTGGGGTAAATTAGGGACCAAACTTCTGTTTTCGACGGCCTGCCACCCCCAAACCGATGGCCAAACGGAAGTTGTCAATAGAGTTCTATCTACTTTGCTTCGGGCCATCATTCGGAAGAATTTGAAGACGTGGGAGGATTGTCTACCCCATATTGAGTTTGCGTATAATCGTTCTATCCATTCTGCGACTAAATTCTCCCCATTTGAAATTGTTTACGGTTTTAATCCCTTGACTCCATTAGCTTTATTGCCTTTACCTACTGATCAGTTTGTCCATGCAGATGCGAAGAAAAAGGATGATTTTGTCAAGGATTTACATAGCAAGCTGCGGGCCAATATCGAGGCTAGGACTGAGTCTTATGTGCGTAATGCGAACAAAGGCCGAAAACGAGTAGTTTTTGAACCCGAAGAATGGGTTTGGATTCATATGCGCAAGGAGTATTTTCCAACCCAATGGAAATCTAAGCTACTGCCTTGCAGAGACAATCCTTTTCAAGTTTTAGAGCGAATAAATGAAAATTCTTATAAAATTTATTTGCCAGGAGATTATAATGTCAGCGCTACTTTTAATGTGTCAGATTTAACCCCTTTTAATGCAGATTTCGACTTGAGGACAAGTCGTTTTGAAGAGGGGGGAATGATGCGATCGCGCCCCATGGTTCGACTAATTCAAGCAAGGATTCTATGGTGCTACCACAAGGTCCTGTTACTCGAGCTCGAGCCAAGAAGTTTAAAGAGTCTATCACAGCTTTTGTAGCTCAACTTTGGAATGAAACACTATTAGGACACTCTGAGAAAACCGATTCCAGCTCCTTGAACTCACCATGCAACTACCTGCGAGTCCAGCTCAGCTCATCGAGCTCACCACCAGCTCACTTCCAGTTCCCCAGCTCAGATCCAGCTCACTACCAGCTCATGAGTCCAAGTCCAGCTTGATTTTTAGTTCATGAGTTGAATTCTAGCTCATGAAGACTACTTTGACTTCATTTGACTGCTATTAAATTTTTATTTAATAAGTTCATTAATTAGTTAATTAATAAACCACATATTAAATTTAGTTCACATTAGTTTTATTAAATATGTCTTAAAAGTGTTTATTGATGTTAATTAAATTGTCATAACCGAATTTAATGTTTACATTTGTGTTCACATTAGCTTGAATTAATTCTGTTCACATTTTCTTGTAGAAACTCAATAGACACATGGAGCATGAAGCAACATGTCTTTTTGGAGGTGCATGGACGGTTAAGGGCTTTGAATCTCCTAGGTGCATGTTCGGCTAAGTACATGTATGGCCACATTCAATGTGTTCAAGGTTCATGAATGTTTCCATTCATGTATGGTGTGCTACTCCTTCATTTTTCCAAGTGACTATTCGGCTAAAAGGGGGCTTCCCATTACTTCATACATGTGGCCGAACATCTCCCTCCATGAACCTTAAAATCCTGTTCACATTATGTTCACATGGCATGGCCTTTCAATTCAAAGTGTTCACACTTATGGACTCTTCTAGAATTGGTATTCACACTTAATTTGGCTCATGAAGTCTCCTCGATTAATTCCCAACTTTTCACCAAACAACATGAATTAATTGCCTCAATTACTCAAGTTGGCTGAACCTAGCTAATGTCCAAGGGAGTCTCTCATTCATGATTCATTTCCTTAAGCATGAAGAATCTTCAAGACATCTCCACCATAGCCGAATCTGGTCATGAACATCAAAGGACTTCTTTCTTGAATTTTCAAGATGCATTCATGAGACTTTTACTTAATTATTAAGTATGTAAAGTGTCCATTCGGTTAGCTAGTCTTTAGGCTATAAATACTTGTTATTTTCCTTTGTAAAAAAAACTTTTGGACTTTGTTAATGTTATGCTGTCAAAATTGTGAGGCAAAACTTTTCTCAAATTTTGTTCAAAGATTCGATTGGCTTCCTAGCGTTCTAGTTGTGTCAACCGTTGTTCTTTGCTGAAACTGAACTTATCACTACTCGTAGTGTGGCATTCAAATATACCAAGGTTCCTATCTTGTTAGATAGCGGGTCGAGGATTTCCTTTACCAAACCCAAACCGAACTAAAAGAGCCTATAAACAACGGGTCAATACCAAATTGGTATTGGTTCTTATTTGCATTTTTTGTTCAACCCCATTTCTCCATTTATGAAATTGTACCTAAACCGACCACTCCATTCGTACCATTTCATAATACCAATTCATTCTTACCCTTCATACCATTACGTCCATTTCTTCAATTCCCTCTTACCTAATTGAACCAATTCATTCATCTATACCTATTCGGACCCTAAACCCGAAAATTCAATTCTTCTTACCTATTCCAATTCGAACCAAAACCAATATCCTTCTTTCTCTTATCCGACCTTTCAATTAAACCTAACGTAACTTCTTGTCGACGATCGAGCATGTTGCTTCATGCTCCATATGTCCATTGAGTTTCTACAAGAAAATGTGAACAGAATTAATTCAAGCTAATGTGAACACAAATGTAAACATTAATTCTGTTATGACAAATTAATTAACATCAATAAACACTTTTAAGACATATTTAATAAAACTAATGTGAACTAAATTTAATATGTGGTTTATTAATTAACTAATTAATGAACTTATTAAAAAAAATTTAATAGCAGTCAAATGAAGTCAGAGTAGTCTTCATGAGCTAGAATTCAACTCATGAACTAAAACAGAGCTGGGCTTGGATTCATGAGCTGGTAGTGAGCTGGACCCAAGCTGGGGAACTGGAAGTGAGCTGATTCCAAGCTAGTGATCTAGTTTTGAGTTGAATGGGAACTTGCTTGAGCTGGTGGTGAGCTGGATGAGCTGAGCTGGACTTGCAGGTAGTTGCATGGTGAGTTCAAGGAGCTGGAATCATCTTTCTCAGAGTATCCTAATAGCGTTTCATTCCAATGTTGAGCAACAAAAGCTGTGATAGACTCCTTAAACTTCTTGGCTCGAGCTCGAGTGATAGGACCTTGTGGTAGCACCATAGAATCCTTGCTCGAACTAGATGAACCATGGGGAGCGATCGTATCATTCCCCCCTCTTCAAAATGACTTGTCCTCAGGTCGAAATCTGCATCAAAAGGGGTTAAATCTGACACATTAAAAGTAGTGCTGACATTATAATCTCCTGGCAAGTCAATTTTATAAGAATTTTCATTTATTCGCTCTAAAACTTGAAAAGGACCGTCTCCGCGAGGCATTAGTTTAGATTTTCTGTTGGGTCGAAAAACGCTCCTTGCACATATGAATCCAAACCCATTCTCCGAGTTCAAAAACTACTCATTTTTGGCCTTTGTTTGCATTACGCACATAGGACTCAGTCCTAGCCTCGATATTGGCCTGCACCTTGCTATGTAAATCCTTGACAAAATCAGCCTTTTTCTTCGCATCTGCATGGACAAACTGATCAGTAGGTAAAGGCAATAAATCTAAAGGAGTCAAGGGATGAAAACTATAAACAATTTCAAATGGGGAGAATTTAGTCACCGAATGGACAGAACGATTATACGTAAACTCAATATGGGGTAGACAATCCTCCCAAGTCCTCAAATTCTTCCGAACGATGGCCCAAAGCAAAGTAGATAGAACTCTATTGACAACTTCCATTTGGCCATCGGTTTGGGGGTGGCAGGTGGTCGAAAATAGAAGTTTGGTCCCTAATTTACCCCACAAAGACCTCCAAAAGTGACTTAAAAATTTTGCATCTCGGTCCGACACTATCGTACGAGGAATGCCATGTAGTCTAACGATATCCCTGAAAAACAAGTTTGCAACATGAACGGCATCATCAGTCTTAGTACAGGCAAGAAAATGAGACATTTTTGAAAATCTATCGACAACAATGAAAATAGAATCCTTCCCCGTTTTTGTGCACGGAAGTCCGAGAACAAAGTCCATGGAGATGTTAATCCATGGTGCTTCAGGAATGGGCAATGGTGTGTACAAGCCATGGGGTTGAACCTTTGATTTAGCCTTTTTGCAGGCTATACACCTTTCGCAAACTCGATCCACGTCTTTTCGTATCCGCAGCCAATAAAAATGTTCATGGAGAGTGGCAAGCGTCTTATTGACTCTGAAGTGTCCCATAAGCCCGCGACTATGTGCCTCATTGATACAATCACGGCTTCCCATAAGTCAAGTCCAAGCCGAGATCCGATGGTGCTACCTCAAGGGCCGATCACAAGGGCTCGTGCAAAACAATTTAAAGAAGCCGTTATAGCTTTAGTTCAGCATGTGTGGGATGATGTCAATGCTAAACCTATCGAACCAGTTAGTGGCCATTTTTGGAAATCTATGCCGAACTTTTCTACAAGTTTAGTTCAGCTCACCGAGCTCACCTTCAGTTCAAGTTAGCTCCCATGTAGCTCCACACCAGCTCATTAGCTCGGGACCAGCTCATTATCAGCTCACGAGTTTAAGCCCAGCTCGAGTTTAGCTCATGAATTAACCATCAGCTCGTGGAGTCCACTTTGAATTCATTTGACTACTATTGACTTTTTAATTAATAAGTTCAATAATTAGTTAATTAATATCCTACATATTAAAATTTAGTTCACATTAGTTATATTAAGTATGTCTTAAAAGTGTTTATTGATGATAATTAAATTTGTCATAACCGAATTTAATGTTGATATTTGTGTTCACATTAGTTTGAATTAATTCTGTTCACATTTCTTGTAGAAATGCAATGGACATATGGAGATTAAAAGCAAGCATGAATTTTGAAGGTGCATGGACGGTTAGGGGACTTGAATCTCTTAGGTGCATGTTCGGCCAAGTGCATGTATGACCATATTCAATGTCTTTAAGGTTCATGAATGTTTCCATTCATGTATGGTGTGCTATCTCTTCATTCTCCAAGGTGACCATTCGGCCAAAGGACACTCACACATGCATGATGATAGCTTGGCCAATTAGCTTCCCCATGACTCTCCTTAATTTGTTCACACCTATGTTCACATGGCAAGACTGTTCGGTTCACCTTGTTCATACTAGAAGACTCTTCAACATTTGGTTTCACACACATGATGGCCCTTGGAGTGTCCACAATTAATTCATACTTTTTGGCCAAACATTGCTTCATTTAACAAGGTTGGCCGAACCTACAAGTGACCATTGGACATCATGCATTCACTTTGAGTTTTCTTAAGCATGAAGATTCATTCATTTCCTATTACCATAGCCGAATCTAGACATACACATTAAAGGTCATTTTTCTAGAATTTTCTTTAATTAATGTGTAAGCATGAAAGGCCAATCGGCTACCTAGACTTAGGCCTATAAATACTTGTTCAATTTCCATGTAAAGGACTTTTGAAACTTTTGTTAATGTTATGCTGCTGAAATTGTGAGGCATACTTTTCTTATATTTCGTTCAAAGATTCGTTTGGCATTCCTAGTGTTCTAGTTGTGTCAACCGTGTTCTTTGTCATACCCAAACTTATCACTATTCATAGTGTGGCGTTCAACATACCGAGGTTCCTATCTTGTTAGATAGTGGGTCGAGGTTTCCTTTACCAAACTTATAACCGAACTCAAAAAGCTTAATCAACGGATCGATACCATTTCGGTATTGGTTCTTGAAAGTACCTTTAGTAGTTCCAAACCCGTTCTCTTCTTTACCTAGTCGAACCTAAACCGACCAATTTGTTCATATCCTTTTGTTCCTACCCTTTCATTCCTACCATTCCATTCGTACCCCTCTTTCTACTTCAACCATTCCTTTAACTCAACTAAACCTAACGTAACTTCTTGTAGACGATCAGGCAATCTACATACGACTCGACTCTTCCCGAGACGGTTCGTATCACTCATGCACTAATAGGTCTCGAAAAGATCCACAAGGAATGCATAATTTACCTTCTCGGAAAAGATAGCCCTTGTACCTATAAAAATTTTCAAAAGGACCTTTCTCACAAGAAACAAATATCTCTCCAAAATCAAAATCGTTTACATAGGAATCTTTTAATAATGCAAAACCAAGAATCTTAGAATCCAAATATGATAACAGAGTATACCTTCTTGAGAGTGCATCAGCCACAATATTATCTTTACCTTTCTTATATTTGATGACATACGGAAATGACTCAAGGTTGATACGAGCTCGCCTCAACTTGAGTTGAGTCGTATGTAGATTGCCCGATCGTCTTCAAGAAAGCTTCGTCGAAAATAGAAGGGATAGATAATTCAGATTGAAGTTAAATTGGTTATGTAAGTTGGGTTCAAGGATGGATAAGTAATCTTAGGTTTGGGTAAGAAACGGGAATTAGGATATTGCTAATTTTGGTTTTAGTTCGGAAAAAGGAATGAAATATGGGAATGGTGGTCCTAAGAACAAGTTGAACCGATATTAGCCAATACCGACTCGAAACTTATGAGTTCTTAAGAAGGGATGGTTGAAACGAAATAGACCTCGACCCACTATCTAGGCAGATAGGAACCTCGGTATAAAGGGTTTTGAATGCCACACTAAAACTAGTGATAAGTTCGGTTTCATAAAGAAAGAGGTTGACGCCACTACTAGGTAGATAAGCCAACGAAAATCTTAAACGAGACTTAGAGAAGAAGTTCTTACAAGAACAAAAGTTCAGTTCTATAAAATTTGGCCAAAAAGTCCATTTACAAGAAATAAACAAACTATTTATAGCTGTTGCAAAGGCTAGCCGAATAGCCACTTTAGGTAGCTAAATAGCCTTTTGTTTTCTTCCTAATTAAGCTAGAAAATTCCAGATTTATTTAGGAAGTTTCCTTGAAGCTTCTTGGCTTTGGAGAACTCATTGGACGGCGTTTCTAGAAGCTGGAATTAATGGCACGTTTTGGGAGCTGAAATGCATATTTAAATTCAGCAATGGAACTTGGGAGCTCAATTAAGCTGATGCTTAGAAGAGATGAATGGCCTTAGCATTTAAATGAGCTCCTTGAGTAGTTGGCCGGCCATAAAGTGTGAAAGCAAATCAATAGACAGCCCCTCAATGTGAACACATGGTTGTTGGTGTGAAAATCTTGAATGCCAGCTTCGAAAATTGAGTAGCCACGTTGGGGAGAGTAACCATCAGCTTATGGTGATTGTTGCATTGATCGAACCATCATGGCTTTTGGGAAAACTAATTCAGCCACTTTAATTTGATTAAATGCCGTCCCATGCTTTGCACCTGCACACACAAATTAATTCAGCACATTAATTTATTTAAACACATTAACTTCGGGTGCTAAAGACACATTTAAAACTTGTAATAGCTAAGGCAAATTAATTATGCAAGGTTAAGACATGTATTAAATCGGCTGGAACTTAGACAAATTTAATAGCAAAAATCGGCTGGGCAAATTTAATGAGCAGCACATTTAAAACCGGTCTTAAACTTGACAAATTAATTAGCTAATAAATTAAGCTAGTTTAGGACACCATTATACCTAGTTATAAAGTCCCGATTTTGACAAAATAATTATTAAGACCTAATTAACTAATTTAACTAACAGCAAATTAAATGATTTTATTCCAGCAAATTAAACGTAAAAATGAAATGAGCTGAAATGAGCTCGTTGAGCTAAGTTAAGTTGAAGTTGAGCTGATTTGAGCTTGAAGGAGTATGCATGGTTTGCTTGGCTTGCTGGTCCAAGAGCTTTCAAGAAGTCCAGCAACGGTTGCACCCCAAACTCTATCAACTAAGGCTGTTGTTGCGTCTTTGAATCTCTTTGCTCGAGCTCGGGTGATCGATCCTACGGGCAATTTGAGAGGATCTTCATTGGCAGCCGACAACTCGGGAGGTGTGGTCGTATCAAAGGTATTCAACCCACTTCGCGTGGCATTGGTTCAACTTATGTTGGCCTTTGATGTGATTCAAGGCTTCGTGATCGGAGTGAATAACGAATTCCTTAGGGCACAAGTAATGTTACCATGTCTCAAGGGCTCGTATGAGCACGTACATCTCTTCATCATACACCGGATAGTTGAGTACGGCTCCATTGAGTTTTTCACTAAAGTAAGCCACAGGACGTCCGTCTTGTGTCAACACGGCTGATACGAGCACGCCCCGCGAAGTTTATCAAGCAAGTCTGTCAAGCCGAGCAATGACATGTTGGCAAGCTGATCCAAGCTCGTTTTTAGCTCCACGAGCTCCATCCAGCTCAAATCCAGCTTATTCGAGCTCAATCCATCTTGCCTGAGCTAAACTGAGCTCACTCCTAGCTCACTTTCAACTCACGAGCTAAACCTTAGCTCAACTTCAGCTTAGGAGTTTAGCCTCAGCTCAACTTTAGCTTACGAGCTAAAGCTTAGCTCATTTTAGTTTAAACTCGGTTTTGTCTTTAATGCATTAAATAAAAATTTGCACATATTTATTTAAGCATTAAACTTGTCTTATATTAATATTTGTTATTAATATGCCATAGTCATTACATAAATTGATTATGTTCACATAGTTGAATTAATGCATGACATTAATGTGCTCACATCATGCCGAATTTATGAGTGTCCATGAGATATCTTAATGACTTGTTTATTTCATGTAGGTACATCCCTTTGGACAGTACAATGTATGGATGAAGAAACATCTCTTTTGGGCATTCCACACTCATGAATGAAGAAGTATTAAATGCTGGTGCATGTACGGCTAGATGCAAGGTTTCTACAAATTCATGCATGTGTCGAATGCATGTATGGACATTAAAGGCTGGTCCATGAATGGATCAAATGCATGGGATGATAGAATGCATGAATGGCTTAAGTGCATGTATGGTGGTTGTCTCCTAACTTTCCAAGGCACTTATTCGGCCAAGAAGTAGCTGTTCACACTTTGAATTTACCTATAAGCTACTACACATGCATGGATGGGTTCAAGAACGTCCAAAGGAAGGAATTAACTCAATAATTCAACACATTGATTGAATTAAGTGTATGCACAAAGGGGAGAACGAATTTACTAGGTTCATGCTGCCATTTATGAACCTACATGCTATTAAAGAGTTTAATTATGAGGATACATGTTCCATACAAGTGCATGAACGTCCCAAGGAGATGAATGCAACCTTTGGTGCACATACAAGTCACTTGAAGCCTTTCTTTATGATTAAGCATTCATGCACACTCTTAGGGGGAAGAAAGTGTCCATTCAACTAGTTCATGAATCTGCCAAATTTATGAACTATTTTAATACATTAGTGTGAACGTTTTTATTATTGTGTGAACACCTAGATGCCAAATTTGAATGGTCATCTATGTGCCTATAAGTATTTGTTTTCTTTCAATTGTAAGGGACTTTTTGCCAAATTTTTTATTGAGTTTAATCTTGTGAGAATTTTCTTCTCTAAACTTTGTTTGAGACTTTGTTGACTTATCTACCTAGTAGTGGCGTCAACCCTGTTTCTTTCACCCTTATACCGAGGTTCCTACTTTGCTAAGTAGCGGGTCGAGGTTCTATTATTTTCATTTTTGCCTTGAAAGCCTATAAGCATTTGGGTCGATATTTTCTAATATTGGTTCGTGCTTGCTTTTGAGTTCCTTCTTTCCATTCTTTCATTTACTTTAAACCGAACCTTAATATTCATATTTTTTAAACCCTTCATTTGAACCCCTTGAATAGCTTCCACATAATTTATTTAGAAACATCCTTTTTGAACAAACCGAACGATACTTTCTCGTAGACGATCGGGCAAACTCGTATACGACTCGACTCTCCCCGAGGCGATTCGTATCAATGGCCCTAATTCCAATGCCCAAAGCATCGCACTCGATCTCGAAAGTCTTCGAGAAATCTAGAAGGGCAAGCAAAGGAGCGTTAGTGAGACAATCTTTGATTTTTATAAATGATTTCTCTTGTTCATCGTTCCAAATAAAAGAAGAATTTTTCTTAATAACACTCGTAAGTGGAGCAGTAATGTGCTAAAATTTGAAATGAATCGTCGGTAGAAACTTGCTAGGTCATGGAAACTTCGAACTTGCGTAACGCTCGTAGGCCTTGGCCAATCTTGTATGGCCTTAATCTTCTCTTGGTCTACCTCGAGACCATCCGTACTAACTACAAATCCTAGAAAAATAGTTTTGTTAGAACAAAAAGAACATTTCTTTAAATTAGCATATAAGGTCTCTTTTCACAAAACTTCTAAAACAGATTTGAGATGACTTACATGTTCTTGCATAGATTTGCTGTAAATCAATATATCGTCAAAATATACCACACAAAACTTACCGATGAAAGGCCTTAAGACATGGTTCATTAGTCTCATGAACGTACTTGGAGCGTTGGTAAGGCCAAAAGGCATAACCAACCATTCGTATAGTCTGTGCTTGGTCTTGAATGTTGTTTTCCATTTGTCTCCTTCTCACATCCAAATTTGGTGGTAGCCACTCTTCAAATCGATTTTTGAGAACACTTTGGCCCCACTAAGTCATCTAACATGTCATCTAAGTGAGGAATGGGATGATGGTATTTGATCGTTATCTTGTTAACGGCTCGGCAATCCACGCACATGAGCCATGTTCCGTCCTTTTTCGGTACCAATAATAGGGGAACAGCACAGGGACTTAGGCTCTCGCAAATGTAGCCTTTTTCCATCAGTTCATTGACTTGTCTTTGCAACTCTTTGGTCTCCTCCGGATTGGCTCAGTAAGCAGGTCGATTTGGAATAACCACTCCTGGCACGAAATCAATTTGATGCTCGATTCCACGAAGTGGTGGAAGACCACTCGGGGCTTCTTCCAGAAAAACGTCTTGGAAATCCTGCAACAAAGACAAAATAGGAGGGGGTAGGGTATCGGGTAAATCGTTAGTAGAAATTAATGCTTCCTTGTACAAAAGTACAAGAACAGTTCAATTCATCACCAAAGCCTTCCTCACATCACTAACTCTTGCAAAAACACCCATTTTCTTGATTTTCTTTTCTTTTTCTTCTTTTTCTTGGATATTTTTCTTGTCAATCTCTTTTGTTTTCTTTTTCTTATTTTTCTCTTCTTTTATTTTTTTACAACTTTCTTTTTCTTTTTCTCTCATTTGCTCAACAGAAGCTTTTAGCTTGATTTGGTCTTCATACACTTGTTTGGGAGTCAACGGCGCCAACGTCACATTCTTTCCCATAAATTTGAATGTATACCGGTTGGTATACCCATCGTGTTGAACTCGCCTATCAAGTTGCCATGGTCGGCCAAGTAACAAATGCCCCGCATGCATCGGTAAGACGTCACAAAGAACTTCATTATTCTACTTGCTGATGTTGAAAG
Source organism: Gossypium arboreum (assembly GCF_025698485.1). Classification (NCBI taxonomy): domain Eukaryota; kingdom Viridiplantae; phylum Streptophyta; class Magnoliopsida; order Malvales; family Malvaceae; genus Gossypium; species Gossypium arboreum. Next base: position 73,084,563 of record NC_069077.1, on the reverse strand, counting down.
AGACAAGTACTTGCTTCGTTACCTTAAGCTCTCCTCCGTCATTGAGCCATTGAAGTTTGTAAGGACTCGGATGCTTAGTTGTGGGCAGACCAAGCTTTTCAACCATCATCGTACTTGCTACGTTGGTAAAACTGCCTCCATCGATGATGACACTACATACTTTGCCTCTGACTTGACATTGGGTGTGGAAGATGTTGATACGATCCGCCTCGGAAGAGTCGAGTCTTATTAGTGTGCTCGATCATCGACAAGAAGTTACGTTAGGTTTAATTGAAAGGTCAGATAAGAGAAAGAAGGATATTGGTTTTGGTTCGAATTGGAATAGGTAAGAAGAATTGAAGGTTCGGGTTTAGGGTCTGAATAGGTATAGATGAATGAATTGGTTCAATTAGGTAAGAGAGAATTGAAGAAATGGACATAATGGTATGAAGGGCAAGAATGAATTGGTATTATGAAAGGGTACGAATGGAATGGTCGGTTTAGGTACAATTTGGTAAATGGAGAAATGGGGTTGAACAAAAAGTGCAAACAAGAACCAATACCGATTTGGTATCGACCCGTTGTTTTTAGGCTCTTTTAGTTCGGTTTGGGTTTGGTAAAGGAAAACCTCGACCTGCCATCTAACAAGATAGGAACCTCGGTATGTTTGAATGCCACACTACGAGTAGTGATAAGTTTGGTTTCGACAAAGAACAACGGTTGACACAACTAGAACGCTAGGAAGCCAATCGAATCTTTGAACGAAATTTGAGATAAGTTTTGCCTCACAATTTTGGCAGCATAACATTAACAAAGTCCAAAAGTTTTTTTTACAAAGAAAAATAACAAGTATTTATAGCCTAAAGACTAGCTAACCGAATGGACACTTTACATACTTAATAATTAAGTAAAAGTCTCATGAATGCATCTTGAAAATTCTAGAAAGAAGTCCTTTGATGTTCATGACCAGATTCGGCTATGGTGGAGATGTCTTGAAGATTCTTCATGCTTAAGGAAATGAATCATGAATGAGAGACTCCCTTGGACATTAGCTAGGTTCGGCCAACTTGAGTAATTGTGGCAATCAATTCATGTTGTTTGGTGAAAAGTTGGGAATTAATTGAGGAGACTTCATGAGCCAAATTAAGTGTGAATGCCGATTCTTGAAGAGTCCATAGGTGTGAACATTTGAATTGAAAGGCCATGCCATGTGAACATCATGTGAACGGGATTTTAAGGTTTATGGAGGGAGATGTTCGGCCACATGTATGAAGTAATGGGAAGCCCCCTTTTAGCCAAATAGTCACTTGGAAAAATGAAGGAGTACCACACCATACATGAATGGAAACATTCATGAACCTTGAACACATTGAATGTGGCCATACATGTACTTAGTCGAACATGCACCTAGGAGATTCAAAGCCCTTAATCGTGCATGTGATACGAACCAACTCGGGGAGAGTCGAGTCGTATGCTGAGTTGCCCGATCGTCTACGAGAAAGTATCATTCAATTCGCTTTTGGAATGAAGTTGATAGGAAGATAGGACGGAAGCTATGTATAATGGTTTAATGATGGATATGGAAGAAAGGGTTCTTAAAAGCAAGCACGAACCAATATTAGATAATATCGACCCAAATGCTTATAGGCTTTCAAGGTGGAGGATGAAAGTGATAAACCTCGACCCGCTACTTAGCAAAGTAGGAAATTCGGTATAAGGGTGAACGAAACAGGGTTGACGCCACTACTAGGTAGATAAGTCAACTAAGTCTCAAACAAAGCTTAGAGAAGAAAATTCTCACAAGATTAAATTCAATAAAAATTTTGGCAAAAGTCCCTTTACAAAGAAATAATCAAACTATTTATAGCCTTAGTTTGTGCTAGCCGAATGGACAAAAGACTAACTTAAGAGTTAAGCAAATTCGGCTATGAATAGACTAGAATGTTCTAGAACAAAACCATAAGTCTTCCATGTCTAAGTGCAGCCCTTGGAATGCCACAAGTCAGCTTCTTAATGAAGGAATTTTGGCTGAATGTATTTGGGAAGAATGAGGAGTCGATTGGACATGTCTAGGTTCGACCATGAGCTTAATGGAGTCATTCAATTTGCAATGCTTGGCGAATAGGTGTGAATATTAATGGAGCAGTTTGAAAGCCTTTAAAGGTGTGAACGTCATGGTTGAAAGGTCTCTTGAGTGTGAATGCATCAAACCGAATGGACAACAGGTGTGAAAGGAAGCTTGGCTAGTGTGAACGCCTTGATGGTTGCCTTGGGAAGATATTCGGCCAACTTGGGGAAAATAAAGAGGCAACTCTTCCTTGGCTGAATAGTTGCTTAGAGAAACTAAATAATCAGCCACCATGCATGTAACAAGACATGCATGAATCCTCTAAGGCCTTGAATCTGGTCGTGCATGTATCCTCCCATCCATTGAACTAAACCGTGTATGCACCTACATGAATGAAAAACAATTCATTAAATCCCATGTGAACAACTTAAATTCGGCCAAATGTGAACAAACATTCCACACATTAATTCAGTTATTACATAATTAAAATATGTAATATAAAACATTACTTAAATAACAATTTACTAATTAGGACAAATTAAATTGAAATTAAATAGCTTATTAATTCAACTAGCTCAAACTAAATGAAAAACATTTTAATGAACTTATTTGAGCTAGGATTTTCATAATTGAGCTGTAGCAAACTAATTAGTATAAAACTAAAACTTAGTTTAATTTATTGAAATAAAGAGCGAGCTGAAAGTAAGCTCGGTTGAGCTCAAACGAGCTGAAATGAGCTCAAATGAGCTGAATTGAGCTGGACGGAGCTCGTGGAGCTGGAAACGAGCTGGGATTAGCTTGCCAACATCTGATACGATCGCGACCTGGAGTGCATCAAGTTCGAGCAAGGACTCAATGGTGCTGCCTCAAGGACCAATTACGCGAGCTCGAGCTAAGCAATTCAAGGAGGCCATTTCGGCCTTAGTTAATCAAGTGTGGGGCGAGGCTTTGGTTGGAGAAATAGATCGAGTTGGGACCAGCTTAATAAAGTGTCCTTGCAACATTTTGCAAACTAATTTCAACTCAATTTCCGCTCCTTAAACCCGTTCCAACTAAATTGAACTTTTATTTATTTCTTTTAGCTTTGCATTTAGTTTGCATTTTAATACTTGCATTTAAGCCTCTTAGTTTAATAAATGAGTTGCTGGTCATTAATACAAGTCATCTTAGTTTAATTAAATGAGTTTATTTGATGAATTTAATTTAATGAGTTGCTTCTTTAATTAATCTAGTTAATAGGTTAATTTATTGGTGCATGAGTTAAAGTTCATTAAATACTTCTTTTAATTAACTAGTTGTTGGAATAAATGATGCATAAGTGTGTGTTCATTTATTTACGTAGTTGTTAATTTGTTTAAAGCTTAATAATTGAATAAATGTGACGGTTACATATGTTTTAATTGCAGGTGACTTTTCAATTCACAAAGGCTGTTACGCATTCAATAAAGGAGACTTTTCAAGTTATTTTGGTTACAAAAGAGGGGGCTGTTATAAAGGAAGCATTAAGCATCATTAAAAGAGAGTTTAAAGGAGCATTTCATGTCCTTTAAAATCTAGTAGCAGCCTGTTCAAATACCCCAATGTTTTTTTTGCTACTTAATGGACAATTTATGCATTGCAAATTTCATTAAAGTGGATGGAGTCTATTCAACTAGCCAAAGGGAAAATCAAGAGTCATTTTTCAAGCCTTTAAGGACATTAATTCAGCTAGTTGAAGAGAGGAGTTATTGACTCTAGAATTTCAAAAGTCTTTAATTTATAATTAGCCCTTTAATAGCACTTTACTATGTGACCATTCGGCTAGCTCATTTTAGCCTTATAAATTCTTGTAACCAAGCCTTTTGGGACACTACTTTTTGGACATTTTTGAATGATATTCTGCCAAATTTGTGAGGCAAACTTTTCTCTGTTTTCGTTCAAAGATTTGTTGGCTACGTAGTGTTCTAGTTGTGTCATCCATTTTCTTTGTTGAAAACTGAACTTATCACTACTCGTAGTGTGGCGTTCAAACATACCAAGGTTCCTACTTTGCTAAGTAGCGGGTTGAGGTTCTCATATTCTCCATTCGACCACCTTGAAAACTTATAAACATTTGGGTCAATATTTTCTAATATTGGTTCGTGTTTGTTTTTGAGATCATTTTCATTTCCATTCCATTCCATCTTTTTGTTTCATTATAACCAAACCTACAAAAACTTTATATCCATAAACCCATCTACATAAACTTCATATCCATAAACCCATCTTTGAATCCTTTTACATAGCTTCTGCCATTATTTACTTTAAAACATCCTTTTGAACAAATCGAACGCTATTCCTTCGTAGACGATCGGGCAAACTCACATACGACTCGACTCACCCCGAGGCGGATCGTATCATTTGGTATCAGAGCTACAAAAACAAGGAGTACGAGCATTCAAAATTACTCCAGGAATAGTCTGAGACTCATCAAGTAAGTTTCAAAAAAAATCGAAAAAAAAATTTTAAAAAAATTGAAAAAAAAACAAAATCTGAAAATTTGAACATAGTTTTACTCCTTCTCCGTTTTTCAATCCTGAAACTTTTACCCTCTCATCCACTTCCATCCTTAACCTTTTCGCCACACTATACCCGAATTAATTTCTTTCTTGTAAGCCTACCCAGTTTTAAATCACATCATCCTTTGTAACCCATTTGAAACCGACCACCTAGACTAAGGTTAAGCCTTGGCGAATCTGCTTACGAAATTACGAGAAAGGTAAAGAGAGGTAAAAGGCACGAGTGTTGTGAGAGCATTAGAGTGTTGAAAAAGCCGATCTTGAGTGCAAACACGAGTGTGAGTGCCATTTAAATTTTATTGTGAGTGACTAGTGAGGGTTGTGGTAAGGTATTCATTTTCTGTTTTGTTTTATTCATTTTTCTTTTCATCTATTAATCATGTATCGAGAAGAGTTTTCAGCCCTTGAATTTCAATATTTGTTGAAAGAGATGGAGTGCATGCTCGATCGAAAAATCAAGCCTATCCAAGAAAAGCTAGACCATCGAGCAAGAGTTCAATGAAAGCAAATTGTTCCAAGTCAGAAAAAGGAGTCAAGAACATCAAGGAGACACACATCTGATGGCTACTCGAGAAGAGATTTCTATCGTGATACCTATTCACAAGAAATTCAAGTAGAAAGAAAGAAAGCTTCGAGTCTAAGGTCTTTCGAGATAACGAACGAGGGAGCCCAAGTAACTCTTCGTATGCATCCACGAAGACTCATTCTCGAAGAATTGATCGTGAACTCTATCTAAATGATTTCACATCTTTTGAACAAAATACTTATCATGCTGATTCACTTGTATTATCTTCAAGTTGTAAAGAAAAAATGAGAGAAAAAGAAATGAAAGAGAGGCAAGAGGTGAGTAAGAGAGAAAATGAGAGATTCTTGAAAGAGATTGAGAAAGTCATTGAAAAAGCCGTTGAAAAAGAAAAAGAACAAAAAGAGAGTGAAAGAAAAGAGAGGCAAAAGATGACCATGAGAGAAAACAAGTGGATTCTAAAAGAAATCGAGAGAAGCGAAAAAGAGAAAGAATGTGAACAAGAAAAAAGAGTGGAAAAAGAAATTGAGATAAAAGAAACGAGTGATTCAGAAGAAATAGAATCGAGTGAAAACGATGTTAGTGAGCAAGCGAGGATTCTTTCTACTAACACTTCTGCTCGATCTTTTTGTGATCTTTTTTTTCAGGTTCCTAAAAGTTCGTGCAACCAAATCCAACTCTGATACCTTCAAAATGAGAGGCGTTTTCAGTTGTTTGAAACAGGTAAGTTCGTGGATGACCGCCACCCATTGGAAATCGAAGGTAAGGAAGGTAAGGAATCTTTGTTTATCGAGTCAAGGCCGCCTGATTTAAAAATTACTCATAAAGGTTTTGATGGCATAACTTTTGAAAAATTTCCATCTTTTGATTTGGCTAATTGTTGTTCATATATTAATGTTAATGATGTTGATTCAAAAGATGCCATGAAGATTCCGTCTTATGACATGTTTTATAACGACAATTCTGTTGATTCTGTTGGATTGGTTCATCCTGTGCAAATTATGAATGTGTGTGATAGTAGTTTTTCACGTTTTGATTTGTTTGATTATAAAAGTTCTTTGAATTCATCTTTCTGTTTAAACGTGCCTATTCAAATGATTTGTGATGGATTTGAATTTTGAAAGGTCGCATGATCACAACTTCTTTGCTCGATATATCGTTAAAAGTTTTTGCATGAAATAATTGATCTGTTTGACTTTGTTCTTCAAGATAAATCTCGAAATTTTGTGCGAGATTTCCATGCTTTGATCTATCTGTTCGAGTAGAAATTACGATGCAAGATTGTTCGAGTATTTGCATGTTTAAGTTTCCTTTGATTTACTTCCATGATAACATGTTGCATCGTTTCTTTGGTGATAAAATGAATATGCTTGGTTGTGCCAATTTTTCAAGTCTAATTGAACGAGTGAAATTTGAATCATGCGATGAGTTGATTATATTTTCCTTATTTAACATGTTGCCTGCTAAATCAAATGACCAAGTTCGTGTGTTCAAGCCTGGTATTTGCTACATGAATTCATTTTATGAAAATATTAAGCACTTTGCATCATTTGCATTCAAATTATGTTTGCTTGATGTTCGAACTTTTGATAAGAAGGTGAAATTCAATGATTTGGGTTTCAATTTTGATTCGTTTACTAATTACCTTGTTTGGCCACATCTAAAATTTTTGTTCCATTTTGAGAAGGTAAGATCGACTTATGCTTTGGGACTTGAATCAAATTTCAATGATGATTTATTTTTTTCTTTTCAGTCCATACCTCCTATTGAAACTAACCTTTTACATTTTTGTGAATGTAACCCTTTAAAAGCATGAGTGTCATGGTGCTTCGTCACCCACCCAAGTTGATCGAGATAAAAGGTTTGTTTTACATTATCTGTCAAGAGAGAAGATTCATCTTGTTTGAAAAAGGTAAAAGCGAACATAAATTTTCTTCTCTTCAAGATCGACAAGGTAAAGTTTACTGAAAATTTTCAAATACCTTTACTCTATTCGAATGTTGTTGAAAATCTTTTGATGGTTTGATGTTTGGAAATTGTTTGTACCTTGTTGTGATTGATTGTTGTCTTTGGCCTAGTAGTGATCCGTTTGTGTTGGAAAGTGATTACACAAATCATGTTGTTAATAAGCGAAAAGAGTGATTTAGTTTCAATTGGCCATGGTACACTTTGCGTGTACATTCCCATGAATTGTTATTTTTGAATAAACATATTGAAATGTTTTGGATGAGGAATAATGTGTTTAAGTGCCTGCCATCGTTTACAACCAATTATACCTTGATCCAACTTAGTCTTCATGTTTGCAACGTTGGTCTAACGAAACTCTTTGATAAATTTACGTATGCTTGCTTTGACCAATTGATACTTTTGGCATATGTTCGATTGAATGAATTTTTTATGAACTATCGAACACATTTGAATTTGACTCCATTGAGTTTCTTTTTATTGGCTGTGGTAAGAATTTTTCAGGTTTGTGTGACATCTTCCATCCCATTTGACCGAGGAAAACCATGCATGAGTCAAAGTTCTCCCATGGACAAACGGCTCGACTTGAGGACAAGTCGCCTAAAAGAGGGGGGGAATGATACGATCGCGACCTGGAGTGCATCAAGTTCGAGCAAGGACTCAATGGTGCTGCCTCAAGGACCAATTACGCGAGCTCAAGCTAAGCAATTCAAGGAGGCCATTTCGGCCTTAGTTAATCAAGTATGGGGCGAGGCTTTGGTTGGAGAAATAGATCGAGTTGGGACCAGCTTAATAAAGTGTCCTTGCAACATTTTGCAAACTAATTTCAGCTCAATTTCCGCTCCTTGAACCCGTTCCAACTAAATTGAACTTTTATTTATTTCTTTTAACTTTGCATTTAGTTTGCATTTTAGTACTTGCATTTAAGCCTCTTAGTTTAATAAATGAGTTGCTGGTCATTAATACAACTCATCTTAGTTTAATTAAATGAGTTTATTTGATGAATTTAATTTAATGAGTTGCTTCTTTAATTAATCTAGTTACTAGGTTAATTTATTGGTGCATGAGTTAAAGTTCATTAAATACTTCTTTTAATTAACTAGTTGTTGGAATAAATGATGCATAAGTGTGTGTTCATTTATTTACGTAGTTGTTAATTTGTTTAAAGCTTAATAATTGAATAAATGTGACGGTTACATATGTTTTAATTGCAGGTGACTTTTCAATTCACAAAGGCTGTTATGCATTCAATAAAGGAGACTTTTCAAGTTATTTTGGTTACAAAAGAGGGGGCTGTTATAAAGGAAGCATTAAGCATCATTAAAAGAGAGTTTAAAGGAGCATTTCATGTCCTTTAAAATCTGGTAGCAGCTTGTTCAAATACCCCAACGTTTTTTTGCTACTTAATGGACAATTTATGCATTGCAAATTTCATTAAAGTGGCTGGAGTCTATTCAACTAGCCAAAGGGAAAATCAAGAGTCATTTTCAAGCCTTTAAGGACATTAATTCAGCTAGTTGAAGAGAGGAGTTATTGACTCTAGAATTTCAAAAGTCTTTAATTTATAATTAGCCCTTTAATAGCACTTTACTATGTGACCATTCGGCTAGCTCATTTTAGCCTTATAAATTCTTGTAACCAAGCCTTTTGGGACATTACTTTTTGGACATTTTGAATGATATCTCGCCAAATTTGTGAGGCAAACTTTTCTCTTTTGTTCAAAGATTTGTTGGCTACCTAGTGTTCTAGTTGTGTCATCCATTTTCTTTGTTGAAAACTGATCTTATCACTACTCGTAGTGTGGCGTTCAAACATACCAAGGTTCCTACTTTGCTAAGTAGCGGGTTGAGGTTCTCATATTCTCCATTCGACCACCTTGAAAACTTATAAACATTTGGGTCAATATTTTCTAATATTGGTTCGTGTCTATTTTCGAGATCATTTTCATTTCCATTCCAATCCATCTTTTCGTTTCATTATAACCAAACCTACAAAAACTTTGTTAAAACATCCTTTTGAACAAATCTAACGCTAGTTCTTCGTAGACGATCGGGCAAACTCACATACGACTCGACTCACCCTGAGGCGGATCGTATCACTTTGTCCCATTTGATCGAGGAAAGTCGCGTGAGAGAAAGTATTTTCCAGCGGACAAATGGCTCGACTTGAGGACAAGTCGCTTTGAAGACGGGGGGAATGATGTGAGCACACCCGGGGCATCCTCGAATGCACACCAAGGATCAATTGAGCTACCAAAAGGTCCCATGACCCGAGCTCGAACCAAGCAACTTCAAGATGCTATATCAGCCTTTGTGATGCGCATTTGGGATGATAACCAGCTCTATAACGTTGGAGGAGCTAAGAATAACTCCTTGAAGACTCCATGCACCATTTTGCAATCCGACCTCAGCTCTTCTTCAGCTCCCCCATGCGCCATTCAGTTCCCATCAGCTCACTTGAGCTCGTTTTAGCTCGTTTGAGCTCAAATTTAGCTCGTTTTAGCTCATTCCTTTTTCATTTCAATAAATTAAGTATTAATCTAGCTTATAACTAAGTTTGTTACAGTTCATGCCGAATTCCCTAGCTCAATTTAGCTCACTAAGTGTTTTTGACTATTTGAGCTAGCTGAATTTATTATTGTGTTCAAATTTAGTTAGTGATATTAAGTTATTTAGTTATTATTTTAAATTATAATTATATGAATAGTTGTGTGTTATTTAATTATGTTATTTAATTTTGTAGGTTAGCCGAATTTGGAAGATACATTCATGGCATTTAATGCAAGGTGCATGAACGGGAAAGTTCATTGAGCAGGAGGATACATGCATGGACCGGTTCAATGTTTGGAGGACATACATTCATGTACATGGAAGGTTAATGCATATTGAAAGGTGCATCTCCTTGGACGGCACACATGCATGAATGGGGTAATCAATGCAAGTGCATGTACGGCTAGGTTCAAGGCCCCTACCAAGTTCCATGTACAACCGATGCATGTGGGAGGACCCTTGGAGTTTCCTAAGCACCTATTCGGCCAAGAGACACCCTTTGGGAGTTTCATGCATCCCATGGCCGAACCTAGACAATCCCATTGGCTTCTAAAGCTTGCTCATACATGAAGCTGCCCATTCATCTCCCATTCGGCTGAACATGGACAAGGACACCATTGGTCATTTTTCTAGAAGGTTCATGTCTTAATTAGGTTCATTACTTAATCGTTAAGTTCATGAATGGACTATTCGGTTAACATAAGAAACTAGTATAAATAGTTTGTTGATTTCATTTGTAGAGGACTTTTGCCAAAATTGTTAATGAACATTTGTTCTTGTGAGGTTGCTTCCTCTCATATCTCGTACAAGTTTCGAAAGACTTATCTGGCTTGTGCTAGTGGCGTCAATCGTCTTGTTTGAACTTATAACCAATCTTGGTGTGGCGTTCACCTATCCATCTATCCATCTTTTCACCTTAACAATATAGGAACGTGAATTCAACTCATCTACCCTGGCTGGATCACATCAATCTTTTTCTCCCATTCAAGATAGGCCTCCGGATCTGATCTACCTTGAAACGGTGGAATAGACAATTTAATGTTCTTGAGATCATCATCTTCGCGTCTTCGATCTCGTTGTCAGTGTTGCCTACGTCGATCATTAGCATTAGATTCTTGATCACTTTCAAGTTCACTAAGGTCGTTTGCTTCATCGTCTTGAAACCTTCGTCTTCCCTGATTTTGATTTGGCCTCTCCCGCCTTTGTCTAGTCGCCTCGGGAGTCCTTTCACGTTGGCCAATTGTTTCAACTTGGAATAATCGATCTTCGATTGGGTTGAGCCTTCGATCTAGAAGTCGCTCCATTTCTCGTAATAAGGCTTGCAAATTTAACTCGGGGATGTTGCGAACAGGTTGTCTTGCTGGACGGTCTTCCATATTGTGATCTGACTCTTGTGACATTTAAACTATAGTCAAATAAACCTCACCACAAAACCTCACAATCACTCGGAAAGGAAAAGAAAGATGATTCACTCACGCTCATGTTTACGCTCGAGGATAGGCTTTTACCTTCGCTCTATTGCGCTCACAACTCTCGTGCCTTTTACTTCTCGTAACTTTTCTTGTGATTTCGTAGCAGATTCGTTAAGGCTTAGTCCTTGGTCTAGGTGGTCGGCTCAAAAGGGTAACAAGTGTTTGATGTATTCGGTTTAGGGTAGGCTGAAAGAATAGGGAATTGGGTTAAAAGTGTGGCGTATTAGGAAGAGTAGAGTAGAAGATGAATCGAGAACTATATCAGATCAAAGCTTGACGATCAAATAACAATTGAATTGCATAATTCACCTTTTTTTCGATTTTTTTTCCAGATTTTTTTTTCAAACTTGTATAATTTTTTTTACTATATCAGCAAACTAAATACAATAGAAGCACTTTTGTACACGATTTTTTTTCTTCGGCTGCGTAGATTTTTGCTTTTATAATAACAGCAACAAACCAATCAAAATGAGAAAACTTCGGTATACGAATTTTTTTTCTATACTCTTTTTTTTTTGGATCCTACTTACTTGCGTACACTTGGACTAGCTCGTGAATGATTTCGTCGCACGAACTTCTCATTTTAGTAGCTCTGATACCAGATGATACGATCCGCCTCGGAAGAGTCGAGTTGTATTAGTGTGCCCGATCGTCGACAAGAAGTTATGTTAGGTTTAATTGAAAGGTCGGATAAGAGAAAGAAGGATATTGGTTTTGGTTCGAATTGGAATAGGTAAGAAGAATTGAAAGTTCGGGTTTAGGGTTCGAATAGGTATAGATGAATGATTTGGTTCAATTAGGTAAAGGGAATTGAAGGGTAAGAACGAAATGGTATTATGAAATGGTACGAATGGAATGGTCGGTTTAGGTACAATTTGGTAAATGGAGAAATGGGGTTGAACAAAAAGTGCAAACAAGAACCAATATCGATTTGGTGTCGACCCATTGTTTATAAGCTCTTTTAGTTCAGTTTGGGTTTGGTAAAGGAAAACCTCGACTCACTATCTTACGAGATAGGAACCTCGGTATGTTTGAATGCCACACTACGAGTAGTGATAAGTTCGGTTTCGACAAAGAACAACGGTTGACACAACTAGAACGCTAGGAAGCTAATCGAATCTTTGAACGAAATTTGAGAAAAGTTTTGCCTCACAATTTTGGCAGCATAAAATTAACAAAGTCCAAAAGTTTTTTTTACAAAGGAAAATAACAAGTATTTATAGCCTAAAGACTAGCTAACCGAATGGACACTTTACATACTTAATAATTAAGTAAAAGTCTCATGAATGCATCTTGAAAATTCTAGAAAGAAGTCCTTTGATGTTCATGACCAGATTTGGCTATGGTGGAGATGTCTTGAAGATTCTTCATGCTTAAGGAAATGAATCATGAATGAGAGACTCCCTTGGACATTAGCTAGGTTCGGCCAACTTGAGTAATTGTGGCAATCAATTCATGTTGTTTGGTGAAAAGTTGGGAATTAATTGAGGAGACTTCATGAGCCAAATTAAGTGTGAATGCCGATTCTTGAAGAGTCCATAGGTGTGAACACTTTGAATTGAAAGGCCATGCCATGTGAACATAATGTGAATGGGATTTTAAGGTTCATGGAGGGAGATGTTCGGCCACATGTATGAAGTAATGGGAAGCCCCCTTTTAGCCGAATAGTCACTTGGAAAAATGAAGGAGTACCACACCATACATGAATGGAAACATTCATGAACCTTGAACACATTGAATGTGGCCATACATGTACTTAGCCGAACATGCACCTAGGAGATTCAAAGCCCTTAACCGTCCATGCACCTCCAAAAAGGTATGTTGCTTCATGCTCCATGTGTCCATTGAGTTTCTATAAGAAAATGTGAACAGAATTAATTAAAGATAATGTGAACACAAATATGTAAACATTAAATTCGGTTATGACAATTTAATTAACATCAATAAACACTTTTAACACATATTTAATAAAACTAATGTGAACTAAATTTAATATGTGGTTTATTAATTAACTAATTAATGAACTTATTAAATAAAAATTTAATAGAAGTCAAATGAAGTCAAAGTAGTCTTCATGAGCTAGAATTCAACTCATGAACTAAAAACCGAGCTGAACTTGGACTGATGAGCTGGTAGTGAGCTGGATCTGATCTGGGGAACTGGAAGTGAGCTGGTGGTGAGCTCGATGAGCTGAGCTGGACTTGCAGGTAGTTGTATGGTGAGTTCAAGGAGCTAGAATCAATCTCGGAGTGTCCTAATAGCGTTTCATTCCAAAGTTGAGCTACAAAAGCTGTGATAGACTCTTTAAACTTCTTGGCTCGAGCTCGAGTGACAGGACCTTGTGGTAGCACCATAGAATCCTTGCTCGAATTAGCTGAACCATGGGGCGCGATCGCATAAGATGTTCTCTCGTTGGAGGCCATTGTCCGCGCCTTGGAGACTTAGACTTCGCTTTACCACTAGTAGTTCTCCTTCCATAAGTTGTTCTAAGTCCTCCTCAACTTCAGAAGTCAATTCAGACTCTTTCTGTTCCTCATCCTCCATTTCGATCTCGCCATCAGCCCTCAACACCATTGATACGAGCACGCCCCGTGAACTTTATCGAGAAAGTCTGTCAAGCCGAGCAATGACATGTTGGCAAGCTGATCGAAGCTCATTTCCAGCTCAAACCATCTTACCTGAGCTAAACCGAGCTCCGTCCAGCTCAAATCCAGCTTATTCGAGCTCAAACCATCTTACCTGAGCTAAACCGAGCTTACTCCTAGCTCACTTTCAACTCACGAGCTAAACGTTAGCTCAACTTCAGCTTAGGAGTTTAGCCTCAGCTCAACTTTAGCTCAGGAGCTAAAGCTTAGCTCATTTTAGTTTAAACTCGGTTTTGTCTTTAATGCATTAAATAAAAATTTGCACATATTTATTTAAGCATTAAACTTGTCTTATATTAATATTTGTTATTAATATGCCATAGTCATTACATAAATTGATTATATTCACATAGCTGAATTAATGCATGACATTAATGTGTTCACATCATGCCGAATTTATGAGTGTCCATGAGATATCTTAATGACTTGTTTATTTCATGTAGGTACATCCCTTTGGACAGTACAATGTATGGATGAAGAAACATCTCTTTTGGGCATTCCACACTCATGAATGAAGAAGTATTAAATGCTGGTGCATGTACGGCTAGATGCAATGTTTCTACAAATTCATGCATGTGTCGAATGCATGTATGGACATTAAAGGCTAGTCCATGAATGGATCAAATGCATGGGATGATAGAATGCATGAATGGCTTACGTGCATGTATGGTGGCTGTCTCTTAACTTTCCAAGGCACTTATTCGGCCAAGAAGTAGCTGCTAACTAATTCTATGTTGACCATAGAGCTCTTTGAACATGTTCACACTTTGAATTGACCTATAGGCTACTACACATGCATGGATGGGTTCAAGAACGTCCAAGGGAAGGAATTAACTCAATAATTCAACACATTGATTGAATTAAGTGCATGCACAAAGGGGAGAACGAATTTACTAGGTTCATGCTGCCATTTATGAACTTACATGCCATTAAAGTGTTTAATTATGAAGATACATGTTCCATACAAGTGCATGAACGTCCCAAGGAGATGAATGCAACCTTTTGGTGCACATACAAGTCACTTGAAGCCTTTCTTTATGACTAAGCATTCATGCACAAACCAAGGGGGAAGAAAGTGTCCATTCAGCTAGTGCATGAATCTGCCGAATTTATGAACTATTTTAATACATTAGTGTGAACGTTTTTATTATTGTGTGAACACCTAGATGCTGAATTTGAATGGTCATCTATGTGCCTATAAATATTTGTTTTCTCTCATTTGTAAAGGACTTTTTGCCAAATTTTTTATTGAATTTAATCTTGTGAGAATTTTCTTCTCTAAACTTTGTTTGAGACTTTGTTGACTTATCTACCTAGTAGTGGCGTCAAACCTGTTTCTTTCACCCTTATACCGAGGTTCCTACTTTGCTAAGTAGCGGGTCGAGGTTCTATTATTTTCATTTTCGCCTTGAAAGCCTATAAACATTTGGGTCGATATTTTCTAATATTGGTTCGTGCTTGCTTTTGAGTTCCTTCTTTCCATTCTTTCATTTACTTTAAACCGAACCTTAATATTCATATTTTTTAAACCCTTCATTTGAACCCCTTGAATAGCTTCCGTATAATTTATTTAGAAACATCCTTTTTGAACAAACCGAACGATACTTTCTCGTAGACGATCGGGCAAACTCGTATACAACTCGACTCTCCCCGTGGCAGTTCGTATCAACCATGGTCCTTCGGTTAGGACATTGACTTGCTATGTGGACCCTCCCGAGGCACTTAAAGCACTTGATGTCCCGATTTTGAATGAAGGATGATTCGGGTGCCTTGCCTTTGTTCACTTCAGTGGTAGGTGATACGATCCGCCTCGGAAGAGTCGAGTCATATTAGTGTGCCCGATCGTCAACAAGAAGTTACGTTAGGTTTAATTGAAAAGGTCAGATGAAGGAAGGAAGGAATTGGTTTTGGGTTCGAATTAGAATAGGTAAGAAGAATTTGAAAGTTCGGGTTTGGAGTCCGAATAGGTATGGATGAATGAATTGGTTCAATTAGGTAAGGGGGAATTGAAGAAAAGGACATAATGGAATGAAGGGTAAGAACGAAATGGTATTAAGAAATGGTTCGAATGGAATAGTAGGTTTAGGTACAATTGGTAAATGGAGAAATAGGGTTGAACAAAAAGTGCAAACAAGAACCAATACTGATTTGGTATCGACCCGTTGTTTATAAGCTCTTTTAGTTCAGTTTGGAATTGGTAAATGAAAACCTCGACCCACTATCTAACAAGATAGGAACCTCGGTATGTTTGAACGCCACACTACGAGTAGTGATAAGTTCGATTTCAACAAAGAACAACGGTTGACACACTAGACGCTAGGAAGCCAATCGAATCTTTGAGCGAAATTTGAGAAAAATTTTTGCCTAACAAATTCGGCAGCATAACATTAACAAAAGTCTAAAAAGTTCTTTTCAAAGTAACATAAGCCACAATTTATAGTGAATGCAAGGGATAGCCGAATAGGCTATTGAGGTAGCTAAATGTTTGCTGAAAATTTCAGAATTTTTGATGAAGCTTCCTTGACGCTTCTTGTACATGGAGAACGGTAAGGGGCAGCTTCTAGATGCCTTGATTCAATAGAAAAATTGAATGAATTGTTTGGGAGCTGAAATGCCATCAATAGGTTCGGCCAAATGCTTGAATTTGGAATTAATGCTGTTGCTTGATTCAACCGAATGTTCATGTGATTAAGGAGCTGTCTAGAGCACTTCAATAGTCTTAGAATGTGAACAAACCGATTTGAACAGCCACACATGTGTGAACAAACAAAACCGAACAGCCCTTGGTGTGAAAGGAATAACCGGGTGGGTGTGAACAGCCTTAATTTTGTCTTGGGTAGCCAATCGGTCTTCTTGAAGAGTTGTAAGGTTTGGCTGAATGGTCACTTAGGGGACACCAAAGATCAGCACACCAATTTTAAATCATCCATGCACCTATGCCGTCCAAGGGGTAATGTACCTACAACATTTAATTCAGCAAATTAAATCCCTTTTAGACACATTAAATTCGGCAACATAGACAAATAAATCTTGCACCATAAATTAGGCTGGACATAATTAATCTTTGTAATAGTTAAGACATATTTAATTGGTCCTAATTAATTAAGTACTTAATTTAGAACATAATTAAAACATGTCCAGATTATGACAAATTAATTATTAAAACAAATAACTAATAAAACTAACAGCAACTTAAATGATTTATTCTAGCATAATAAATGCAATAATGAAATGAGCTGAAACGAGCTCGTTGAGCTAAGTTAAGTTGAAGTTGAGCTGATTTGAGCTTGAAGGAGTATGCATGGTTTGCTTGGCTTGCTGGTCCAAGAGCTTTCAAGAAGTCCAGCAACGGTTTCACCCCAAACTCTATCAACTAAGGCTGTTGTTGCGTCTTTGTGTCTCTTTGCTCGAGCTCGAGTGATCGGTCCTACGGGCAATTCGAGAGGATTTTCATTGGCAGTCGACAACTCGGGAGGTGTGGTTGTATCATTAGGTTTATTGGTTTTCGGAGGAGCCGTGAACTCCTGATACGAGCACGCCCCGCGAACCTTATCGAACAAGTCTATCAAGCCGAGCATTGACATGTTGGCAAGCTGATCCCAGCTCGTTTCCAGCTCCACGAGCTCCGTCCAGCTCAAATCCAGCTTATTCGAGCTCAATCCAACTTGCCTGAGCTAAACCGAGCTCACTCCTAGCTCATATTCAGCTCACGAGCTAAACCTTAGCTTAACTTCAACTTAGGAGTTTAATCTCAGCTCAACTTTAGCTCACGAGCTAAAGCTTAGCTCATTTTAATTAACTCAGTTTTGTCTTTAATGCATTAAATAAAATTTACACATATTTATTTAAGCATTAAACTTGTCTTATATTAATATTTGTTATTAATATGTCATAGATATCACATAACTTAAATGTGTTCACATTGTGCTGAATTTATGTGTGTTCACATGATGTCTTATGAATTGTTTTTTTTCTTGTAGGTACAATGCTCATGGACGGCGCAATGAATGCTTGAAGAAATGATGTGATCCAGCTCGGGTAGATGAGTTGAATTCACGTAGTTGCCCGATCGTAGTTCGAGAGAGTCATTCGTGTCTCGGATTTTAGTAATAAAAGTAAAATAATGGATTAGAATAAGCGGAAGGTTTCAAGAAGGGTAAGTTTAGTAGTGGGTGATGGATAAATGGGTCGGTTTGGTATAATAAGAAAATAATTTGAAGGATGGGAATGGAAAACGAACTCAACGTCAGGAATGATTCAACACTAAGAAGTGTCACCCCGGTTCCTATATTGTTAAGGTGAAGTATGGATAGATGGATAGGTGAACGCCACACCAAAATTGGTGATAAGTTCAAACAAGACAATTGATGCCACTAGCACAAGCCAGATAAGTCTTTCGAAACTTGTACGAGATCTGAGAGGAAGCAACCTCACAAGAACAAATGTTCATTAACAATTTTGGCAAAAGTCCTTTACAAATGAAAGAAAACAAATATTTATAGGCACATAGATGACCATTCAAATTCGGCATCTAGGTGTTCACACAATAATAAAAACGTTCACACTAATGTATTAAAATAGTTCATAAATTGAATGATTCATGCACTAGCTGAATGGACACTTTCTTCCCCCTTGGTTTGTGCATGAATGCTTAGTCATAAAGAAAGGCTTCAAGTGACTTGTATGTGCACCAAAAGGTTGCATTCATCTTCTTGGGACGTTCATGCACTTTTATGGAACATGTATCTTCATAATTAAACACTTTAATGGCATGTAAGTTCATAAATGGTAGCATGAACCTAGTAAATTCGTTCTCCCCTTTGTGCATGCACTTAATTCAATCAATGTGTGGAATTATTGAGTTAATTCCTTCACTTGGACGTTCTTGAACCCATCCATGCATGTGTAGTAGCCTATAGGTTAATTCAAAGTGTGAACATGTTCAAGGAGCTCTATGGTCAACATAGAATTAGTTAGCAGCTACTTCTTGGCCGAATAAGTGCCTTGGAAAGTTAGGAGACAACCACCATACATGCACTTAAGCCATTCATGCATTCTATCATCCCATGCATTTGATCCATTCATGGACTAGCCTTTAATGCCCATACATGCATTCGACACATGCATGAATTTGTAGAAACATTGCATCTAGCTGTACATGCACCAGCATTTAATACTTCTTCATTCATAAGTGTGGAATGCCCAAAAGAGATGTTTCTTCATCCATACGTTGTACCGTCCAAAGGAATGTACCTACATGAAATAAACAAGTCATTAAGACATCTCATGAACACTCATAAATTCGGCATGATGTGAACACATTAATGTCATGCATTAATTCGGCTATGTGAACATAATCAATTTATATAATGACAATGACATATTAATAACAAATATTAATATAGGACAAGTTTAATGCTTAAATGAATATGTGCAAATTTTT
Organism: Gossypium arboreum; assembly: GCF_025698485.1. Classification (NCBI taxonomy): domain Eukaryota; kingdom Viridiplantae; phylum Streptophyta; class Magnoliopsida; order Malvales; family Malvaceae; genus Gossypium; species Gossypium arboreum. The sequence goes on along the minus strand of NC_069077.1, from coordinate 73,065,382 downwards.
ATTTAATGTATTAAAGACAAAACCGAGTTTAAACTAAAATGAGCTAAGCTTTAGCTCGTGAGCTAAAGTTGAGCTGAGGCTAAACTCCTAAGCTGAAGTTGAGCTAAGGTTTAGCTCGTGAGCTGAATATGAGCTAGGAGTGAGCTTGGTTTAGCTCGTGAGCTGAATATGAGCTAGGAGTGAGCTCGGTTTAGCTCAGGCAAGTTGGATCGAGCTCGAATAACCTAGATTTGAGCTGGACAGAGCTCGTGGAGCTGGAAACGAGCTGGGATCAGCTTGCCAACATGTCAATGCTCGGCTTGACAGACTTGTTCGATGAAGCTCGCGGGGCGTGCTCATATCATTCCCCCCCTCTTTTAGGCGACTTGTCCTCAAGTCGAGCCGTTTGTCCATGGGAGAACTTTGACTCATTCATGGTTTTCCTCGGTCAAATGGGATGGAAGATGTCACACAAACTTGAAAAATTCTTACCACAGCCAATAAAAAGAAACTCAAAGGAGTTAGATTCAAATGTGTTCGATAGTTCATAAAAAATTCATTCAATCGAACATATGCCAAAAATCTCAATAGGTCAAAGCAAGCATACGTAAATTTATCGAAGAGTTTCGTTAGACCAACGTTGCAAACATGAAGACTAAGTTGGATCAAGGGATAATTGGTTGTAAACGATGGCAGTCACTTAAACACATTATTCCTCATCCAAAACATTTCAATATGTTTATTCAAAAATAACAATTCATGGGAATGTACACGCAAAGTGTACCATGGCCAATTGGAAACTAAATCACTCTTTCGCTTATTAACAACATGATTTGTGTAATCACTTTCCAACACAAACGGATCACTACTAGGCCAAAGACAACAATCAATCACAACAAGGTACAAACAATTTCCAAACATCAAACCATCAAAAAGATTTTCAACAACATTCGAATAGAGTAAAGGTATTGGAAAATTTTCATAAACTTTACCTTGTCGATCTTGAAGAGAAGAAAATTTAGGATCGGTTTTACCTTTTTCAAACAAGATAAATCTTCTCTCTTGGACGAGATAATGTAAAACAAACCTTTTACCTCGATCAACTTGGGTTGGTGACGAAGCACCATGACAGCTCGTGCTTTTTAAAGGGTTACATTCACAAAAATGTAAAAGCTTAGTTTCAGTAGGAGGTATGGACTGAAAAGAAAAAAATAAATCATCGTTGAAATTTGATTCAAGTCCCAAAGCATAAGTCGATCTTACCTTCTCAAAATGGAACAAAAATTTCAGATGTGGCCAAACAAGGTGATTAGTAAATGAATCAAAATTGAAACCCAAATCATTGAATTTCACCTTCTTATCAAAAGTTCGAACATCAAGCAAACATATTTTGATTGCAAATGATGCAAAGTGCTTAATGTTTCCATAAAATGAATTCATGTAGCAAATACCAGGCTTGAACACACGAACTTGTTTAGGAATTCCAACAAGCAACATATTAGAAAAAAGATATAATCAACTCACCACACGAATTATATTTCACTAGTTTAAACACACATGTTGATTTGACAAAATCGAGCATACCAAAATGCAAAGGTTCATACTTCAAGAGTATTAATCGGGAATGCAAATCACTACATGGAAATTTTGCACAAAAACTCAAAGATTGTTCATGAAGAACACAATTGCACATATCATGTGAAGATCTTTTAACATGGATGCCAAACAAAGAATTTTTAACGAACATGCAACTTTTCAAATAGGCAGATTTATCACAAATCAACTGAGCAGGCATATTTAAACATAAAGATTTAACACATGAGTTCAAAAAGTTTACAGGATCAAACACATCAGAATTTTTACGTGACAGACTTTGATCAAACATGTTCAAAATTCGCTTAGAGAAAACTAATCCAATGTTGTCAACAAATTTGCCAATGTAGTAATCGTCATAAGAAAAGCTGTATATGGCACCTTTTAAAACAAATTCATTAACAACAGTAAGTGAACAAAAATTATCCAAATCAAGTGACTTTGATTCGATAAACAAAGAATCCTTACCTTCCTTACCTTCGATCGCAAGTGGGTGGTAGTCATTCGCGAACTTACCTTTTTCGAACAACCTAAAACACCTCTCATTTGGAAGGTAATGTAGATGGAATTGGTCGTACAAACTTCTAGGAACCTAAAAAGTTAATTCACAAGAAGATCGAACAGGTGGGTTAGCAGAAATAATCCTCACTTGCTCACTTGTTTTCTCACTCGATTCTTTTGTTTCAATTTTTTTTTCCACTTTTTTTTCTTGTTCACATTCTTTTTCTCTCTCAAACTCTTTTTCATTCTCATTTTCTTTTTTTTTCTTTTTGTTTTTCAAAGGCTTTTTCAAGTTCCCTCAAGATTCGCTCATTTTCTCTCTTACTTGCCTCTTGCCTCTCTTTTCTTTTTATTTCATTTTCTTTTTCTTCTTTTGCTTTTTCTTTTCTTTTCTTTGTTTTCTCTTTACAAGAATGTACAAAAGAACGATGAGAATACAAATCTTGTTCGAAAGATGAAGAACTATTTGCATATGATTCACAATCAAAACTTCGTGAAGAATACTCCGAGTAAGATTTCTTTGAAGATCTAGTAGGAGTATGTCTTTCTCTTCGAACGCCATCTTGGAACGAATCAAAATCGTAATCGACTTCTTGTCTTCTCAAATTTCTTGATGAAAAGGACTTTCGATCGAAGTCACTTCTCAAATTCGCTGATGAATATGAGTCATAGTATGAATCTCTTTGTCTCGAAGTAGATGGCGAAAAGGAATCACGATAGGAACTTTTTCTTAAGTAGTAGTCGGGGGTATATCTCCGTGGGGTTCTTGTCTCCATTTTTCGACTCGAAGAAACTCTATCACTTTGATCTTGTATTTCCAAATGATTTAATCTCTCGTGTATGTTCTTAGTGTTGGACTCCATCATTTTTCGCATTTCTTGTACCAAGTATTGGTATTCCGATTCAGTGAACTCTTCGCATGACATGATTTTTGTTGCTGAAAAGAAAATGTTAGATCACAAAACAAAATAAAAAAAATCAAGTACCTCACCACAAATCTCACTATTTCACTCGCAAAGAAATATTGATGAACACTCCACTCGTGTTTGCATTCGTTTTTAGGCTTTTTCAATCTCTCAAATGTTCTCACACACTCTAGCCTTTTACCACTCAAGCTTACCCTCGTAACCTCGTATTTTGTTTCTCTTGACTCGTCTTGGTGCTTTGGGGTCGACTTCAAAATCGGTTACAAGGGATAAGATGTATAGGTTATGGGTAAGCTAAAAGAAAATTTTTCTTTGGTGTAGTGTGGCGTTTTGGAAATGGGGTGCAAAGTTGATGAAAAGAACACTTTGTCGATCGGGTCAAAATATAAACAAAAGAAGAACTTGATCACTTCACTTTTTTTTTTATAATTTCATTTTTTTCTCTCTTTTTTTTTAATACTTCACAATATCACTATTACAAGAGAGAGAACGAAAATTTACAACTTGAATTTTTTTTTTAAGTCGAATTTTTTTTTCACAACGAACCTAGTTCGATCTTGATACGAACGTCGGTGCCTCTCGATTTACAAGCTCTGATACCAAATGATGTGATTCGGCCCGGGTAGATGAGTCAAATTCACGTAGTTGCCCGATCGTAGTTCGAGAGAGTCGTTCGTGTCTCGAATTTTAGTAATAAAAGTAAAATAATGATTAGAATAAGCGGAAGGTTTCAAGAAGGGTAAGTTTAGTAATAGGTTCGGTTATGTGTAGCAAAGATGGGTGATGGATAAATGGGTCGGTTTGGTATAACAAGAAAATAATTCGAAGGATGGGAATGGAAAATGAACTCAACGTCAGGAATGATTCAACACTAAGAAGTGTCACCCCGGTTCCTATATTGTTAAGGTGAAGTATGGATAGATGGATAGGTGAACGCCACACCAAAATTGGTGATAAGTTCAAACGAGACGATTGACGCCACTAGCACAAGCCAGATAAGTTGATACGAACCGTCTCGGGAAGAGTCGAGTCGTATGTAGATTGCCCGATCGTCTACGAGAAGTTACGTTAGGATTAGTTGAGTTGAAGGTATAGTCAAAGTAGAAAGTGGGGTACGAATGGAATGGTAGGAACAAAAGGGTAGGAACAAAATGGTATGAACAAATTGGTCGGTTTAGGTTCGATTAGGTGAAGAAGAAAGAATGGGTTTGAACTACTAAAGGTACTTTCAAGAACCAAATACCGAAATGGTATCGACTCGCTGATTTAGCCTTTTGAGTTTGGTTATAGGTTTGGTAAGGGAAACCTCGACCCACTATCTAACAAGATAGGAACCTCGGTATGTTGAACGCCACACTACGAATAGTGATAAGTTAAGATGCGACAAAGAACACGGTTGACACAACTAGAACGCTAGAACGCATAAGCGAATCTTTGAGCGAAATATAAGAAAAGTTTGCCACACGATTTTGGCAGCATAACATTAACAAAAGTTTCAAAAGTCCTTTACATGGAAATTGAACAAGTATTTATAAGCCTAAGTCTAGGTAGCCGATTGGCCTTTCATGCTTACACATTAATTAAAGAAAATTCTAGAAAAATAACTCTTAATATGCATGACCAGATTCGGTTTTAGGAATGGTGGATGAATGCATCTTCATGCTTAAGAAAACTCAAAGTGAATGCATGATATCCAATGGTCACTTGTAGATTCGGCCAACCTTGTTAAATGAAGCAATGTTTGGCCAAAAAGTATGAATTAATTGTGGACACTCCAAGGGCCATCATGTGTGTGAAACCGAATGTTAAAGAGTCTTCTAGTGTGAACAAGGTGAACCGAATGGTCTTGTCATGTCAACATAGGTGTGAACGAATTAAGGAGAGTCATGGGGAAACTAATTGGCCAAGCTAATTGCCCTTTGGCCGAATGGTCACCTTGGAGAATGAAGAGATAGCACACCATACATGAATGGAAACATTCATGAACCTTAAAGACATTGAATATGGTCATACATGCACTTGGCCGAACATGCACCTAAGAGATTCAAGCCCCCCAACCGTCCATGCACCTTCAAAATTCATGCTTCTTTTAATCTCCATATGTCTATTGCGTTCCTACAAGAAATGTGAACATAATTAATTCAAACTAATGTGAACACAAATATCAACATTAAATTCGGTTATGACAAATTTAATTATCATCAAATAAACCATCATAGAACCATTATACATAGCTTCCGTCCTATTTTTCCATCAACTTCATTTCAAAAGTGAATTGAACGATACTTTCTCGTAGACGATCGGGCAACTCAGCATATGACTCGACTCTCCCCGAGGCGGTTCGTATCAACTCCTTTCCTCGGGAATTGGAAACACCTTTACTTGTTCCTTGGCCCCATTTGAAAGTGTTGGAAGTGGTAAATCCTCGACTCGGTCCCTTTCGTTTGAGTTGCTTTTCTACCTTGATGGCCATATGGACCATGTTAACCACTTCAAGGTAGTGTTGTAATTCGACAACATTGGCAATATCGCGGTTTAAACCAGCCAAGAATCGTGCCACCGTTGCTTCAGGGCCTTCTTGCACGTCCGCGCGAATCATCGCGATTTCCATCTCTTTAAAGTAGTCCTCGAAACTTTTGGTCCCTTGCGTTAGATTTTGGAGTTTTTGGTGTAACTCCCGGTGGTAATATGTGGGAATAAAGCGTCACCTCATGGTCGCCTTCATTTCGGCCCATGTGGAAATAGGACGTTCTCCGTTACGCCTTTGGTTAGTAGTTAATTGATCCCACCAAATCATGGCGTAGTCCGAGAACTCTATCGCTGCTAGTTTCACCTTCTTTTTCTCAAAATAGTTGTGACATAATGATACGAACCGCCTCGGGGAGAGTCGAGTCGTATGCTGAGTTGCCCGATCGTCTACGAGAAAGTATCGTTCAATTCACTTTTGAAATGAAGTTGATGGAAAAAATAGGACGGAAGCTATGTATAATGGTTCTATGATGGTTTATGGATAAGAATAATATGAATATTCGGCTAAATTGGAAGGGAAATTGAAAGAAGTAAATAGATGATGGATATGGAAGAAAAGGGTTCTTAAAAGCAAGCACGAACCAATATTAGAAAATATCGACCTAAAATGCTTATAGGCTTTCAAGGTGGAGGATGAAAGTGATAAACCTCAACCCGCTACTTAGTAAAGTAGGAACCTCGGTATATGGGTGAACGCCACACTATTTGATAATGATAAGTTCGGGATAGTGAAGAATAGGGTTAACGCCACTAGGCTTCCTAGATAAGCCAACGAAGTTCTCAACGAAATATGAGAGAAAGAAATCTCACAAATTCCATAAAAGTTTAACAAAGTTTCATTAAGTGAAAAGTCTAACCTCTTACAAATGAAATAACATATATTTATAGCCTAAATAAAAGTAGCTGAATGGACAAGCTTAGAAGCTAAGAAATTGACCATAAACACCTAGATAATTCTAGAAGAAAATCATGAATATCCATGAATGTGCAGCCCTTTAATGTTCCATCATCCCCCTTGGCTGAATGAAGCTTTAATGCACCTTGAATACTTGAATGGTTAGCTTGAAAATGCATGGATCATGCATGAAACGTCCCAATGTATGTTCCTCCATAAATTCGGTCTATGAACCTTCAAAAACATGAACATTAAATAGCCCCTACTTGCATGAATGTCTCCAATACATGTACTCCCTTAAATGCCGTCCATTGAACCTCAATTCTACATGCACCTCTTCATACATTGCACCAAGCCCTACATGAACTTGCATTAATTTCCTTCCATGCATGCATGTGTGCCGTCCAAAGGGATTAGATCTTCTAGATACAGTCATGCATGAATCTTCATCATTCATGTAACCGAATGTGCATTTGAACCCAAGCATTCATGTATTTTGTGCATTCATGTATTTGGCAAATACATGAACCTGTAAACACCTTGAATCTGGTCATACATGCACCTAATTAAATGTTGTTCATTCATGCATGTGGGATGTCCAAAAGAGATGTTTCTTCAAGCATTCATTGTGCCGTCCATGAGCATTGTACCTACAAGAAATAAAACAATTCATAAGACATCATGTGAACACACATAAATTCAGCACAATGTGAACACATTTAAGTTATGTGATATCTATGACATATTAATAACAAATATTAATATAAGACAAGTTTAATGCTTAAATAAATATGAGCAAATTTTATTTAATGCATTAAAGACAAAACCGAGTTAAACTAAAATGAGCTAAGCTTTAGCTCGTGAGCTAAAGTTGAGCTGAGATTAAACTCCTAAGCTGAAGCTGAGCTAAGGTTTAGCTCGTGAGCTGAATATGAGCTAGGAGTGAGCTTGGTTTAGCTCAAGCAAGTTGGATTGAGCTCGAATAAGCTGGATTTGAGCTGGACGGAGCTCGTGGAGCTGGAAACGAGCTTGGATCAGCTTGCCAACATGTCAATGCTCGGCTTGACAGGCTTGTTCGATGAAGTTCGCAGGGCGTGCTCGTATAATCCTCCCCCTCTTTTAGGCGACTTGTCCTCAAGTCGAGCTGTTTGTCCATGGGAGAACTTTGACTCGTGCATGGCTTTCCTCGATCAAATGGGATGGAAGATGTCACACAAACATGAAAAATTCTTACCACAGCCAGTAAAAAGAAACTCAAAGGAGTTAGATTCAAATGTGTTCGATAGTTCATAAAAAATTCATTCAATCGAACATATGCCAAAAATCTCAATTGGTCAAAGCAAGCATACGTAAGTTTATCGAAGAGTTTCATTAGACCATCGTTGCAAACATGAAAACTAAATTGGATCAAGGGATAATTGGTTGAAAATGATGGCAGGCACTTAAACACATTATTCTTCATCCAAAACATTTTAATTTCTTTAATCGAATATAGTAACTCATTTGGTCCTTTGTCTTGCTCATGCAAGGTATGCCATGGCCACAGGTATGCTAACTCTTTCTTTTGTTTTTGAACAACATGAGGGTTGTCTCCAAATTCCAACATAATAATCACATCATTACAATGCCAAAAGGAAAAATCCATCACATCACAGTATAAATAATTTCCAAACAACAAATCAATGGAATTTTCAACTTCAATCGAATTGAGCAAAGATATTTGAAAATTTTCATATGACTTACCTTGACGAATATGAAGAGAAGACAATTGAGGATTGGGTTTACCTTTCTCAGTCAAAATGAATCTTCTCTCTTTGGATAGATAACGTAAGTCAAACCTATTACTCCGATAAATTTGAATAGGTGGTGACGCACCATGACATGTCTTGCTCCTCGAGGGGTGGAATTCACAAAAATAAGACTGGTTAGTATTATCGAAAACTATGGACTTAAATGGAAAAGGAAAGTTACCATGGAAATTTGATTCAATTCCAAAAACATAGGTTGGCCTTACCTTCTCGAAATGAAACAAAAATTTCAGATGTGGCCAAACAAGGTGATTAATAAATGAATCAAAATTGAAACCCAAATCATTGAATTTCACCTTCTTATCAAAAGTTCGAACATCAAGCAAACATAATTTGAATGTAAATGATGCAAAGTGCTTAATGTTTCCATAAAATGAATTCATGTAGCAAATACCAGGCTTGAACACACGAACTTGTTTAGGAATTCCAACAAGCAACATATTAGAAAAAGATATAATCAACTCACCACATGAATTATATTTCACTAGTTTAAACACACATGTTGATTTGACAAAACCGAGCATACCAAAATGTAAAGGTTCATACTTCAAGAGTATTAATCGGGAATGCAAATCACTACATGGAAATTTAGCACAAAAACTCAAAGATTGTTCATGAAGAACACAATTGCACATATCATGTGAAGATCTTTTAACATGGATGCCAAACAAAGAATTTTTAACGAACATGCAACTTTTCAAACAGGCAGATTTATCACAAATCAATTGAGCAGGCATATTTAAATATAAAGATTTAACACATGAGTTCAAAAAGTTTGCAGGGTCAAACACATCAGAATTTTTACGTGACAGACTTTGATCAAACATGTTCAAAATTCGCTTAGAGCAAACTAATCCAATGTTGTCAACAAATTTGCCAATGTAGTAATTGTCATAAGAAAAGCTGTATATGGCACCTTTTAAAACAAATTCGTTAACAACAGTAAGTGAACAAAAGTTATCCAAATCAAAAGATGGAAGATTTTCAAAAAAAGGCCATAAAAATCTATATGAGCAACTTTGTATTCAAACGGCCTCGAATCAATAAATAAGGAATCCTTACCTTTCTTACCTTCAATTGCAAGTGGGTGGCTGTCATTCGTGAACTTACCTTTTTCGAACAACCTAAAACACCTCTCGTTTGGAAGGTAATGTGGATGGAATTGGTCGCACAAACTTCTAGGAACCTGAAAAGTTAACTCACAAGAAGATCGAACAGGTGGGTTAGTAGAAATAATCCTCACTTGCTCACTTGTTTTCTCACTCGATTCTTTTGTTTCAATTTCTTTTTCATCTTCTTTTTCACTCTCAAATTTATTTTCATTCTCTTTTTCAATCTCATTTTCTTTTTCATTTTCTTTTTGCTTTTCAAAGGCTTTTTCAAAGGCTTTTTCAAGTTCTCTCAAGATTCGCTCATTTTCTCTCTTACTTGCCTCTTGCCTCTCTTTTCTTTTTATTTCATTATTTTCTCTTTACAAGAATGTACAAAAGAACGATGAGAATACAAATCTTGTTCAAAAGATGAAGAACTATTTGCATATGATTCACAATCAAAACTTCGTGAAGAATACTCTGAGTAAGATTTCTTTGAAGATCTAGTAGGAGTATGTCTCTCTCTTCGAACGCCATCTTGGAACGAATCAAAATCGTAATCGGCTTCTCGTCTTCTCGAATTTCTTGATGAAAAGGACTTTCGATCGAAGTCACTTCTCGAATTCGCTGATGAATATGAGTCATAGTATGAATCTCTTTGTCTCGACGTAGATGGCGAAAAGGAATCACGATTGGGACTTTTTTCAGATAGTAGTCGGGGGTATATCTCCGTGGGGTTCTTGGTTCCATTTTACGACTTGAAGAAACTCGACCACTTTGGTCTTGTTTAGTCGCCATTCTTCGCATTTCTTGCACCAAGTATTGGTATTCTGATTCGGTGAACTCTTCACGTGACATGATTTTTGTTGCTAAAAAGAAAATGTTAGATCACAAAACAAAATAAAAAAATTAAGTACCTCACCACAAACCTCACAATTTTACTCGGAAAGAAGAAGAAAAAAAAGGTGTCACTCCCGCTCGTGTTTACACTCGTTTGGCTTTTACCTCCACTCGAATGATCTCACTCGCTCATACCTTTTTCTGCTCCTTTCTTCTCTTATAACCTTGTAACAGACTTAGTATGACTTGATCTCTAGTATTGTGGGTCGATTTCAAATGGTTTTATAAAGGATAACATATGAGGGGTTACGGGTTGGCTAAAAGAAAAGGAAATTGGGTAAAAAAAAAGTGTGGCGTGGATAAGATTAGAATAGAAGATGAATCAGGAACGATATCAAACCAAGGGCTTTGACATTCGAACAACAATCGAATTGCATTAAACACTTTTTTTTCAGATTTTTTTTTCTTTTCAAAATTTTTTTTGAATTTTTTTTTGAATTTTTTTTGACTTGTATAACTTTTATTTTGTACTATATTGACAAACTAAATACAATAAAACACTTTTTGTACACGATTTTTTTCTTATTGCGTAGATTTTTGTTTTTATAGCACAATGACTAACTAATCAAAATAAGAAAACTTTGGTATACGAAATTTTTTTTTCTATACTCTTTTTTTTCCGGATCCTACTTACTTGCATTCACTTGGACTAGCCCGGGATTAATTTCGTTGCACGATCTTCTCATTTTAGTAGCTCTGATACCAAATGATACGAACCGCCTCGAGGAGAGTCGATTCGTATGCTGAGTTGCCAGATCGTCTACGAGAAAGTATCGTTCAATTCACTTTTGAAATGAAGTTGATGGAAAAAATAGGACGGAAGCTATGTATAATGGTTCTATGATGGTTTATGGATAAGAATAATATGAATATTCGGCTAAATTGGAAGGGAAATTGAAAGAAGTAAATAGATGATGGATATGGAAGAAAAGGGTTCTTAAAAGCAAGCACGAACCAATATTAGAAAATATCGACCCAAAATGCTTATAGGCTTTCAAGGTGGAGGATGAAAGTGATAAACCTCGACCCGCTACTTAGCAAAGTAGGAACCTCGGTATATGGGTGAACGCCACACTATTTGATAATGATAAGTTCGGGATAGTGAAGAATAGGGTTGACGCCACTAGGCTTCCTAGATAGCCCAACGAAGTCCTCAACGAAATATGAGAGAAAAAAATCTCACAAATTCCATAAAAGTTTAACAAAGTTTCATTAAGTGAAAAGTCTAACCTCTTACAAATGAAATAACATATATTTATAGCCTAAATAAAAGTAGCTGAATGGACAAGCTTAGAAGCTAAGAAATTCGGCCATAAACACCTAGATAATTCTAGAAGAAAAATCATGAATATCCATGAATGTGCAGCCCTTTAATGTTCCATCATCCCCCTTGGCTGAATGAAGCTTTAATGCACCTTGAATACTTGAATGGTTAGCTTGAAAATGCATGGATCATGCATGAAACGTCCCAATGTATGTTCCTCCATAAATTCGATCCATGAACCTTCAAAAACATGAACATTAAATAGCCCCTACTTGCATGAACGTCTCCAATACATGTACTCCCTTAAATGCCGTCCATTGAACCTCAATTCTACATGCACCTCTTCATACATTGCACCAAGCCCTACATGAACTTGCGTTACTTTCCTTCCACGCATGCATGTGTGCCGTCCAAAGGGATTGGATCTTCTAGATACATTCATGCATGAATCTTCATCATTCATGTAATCGAATGTGCATTTGAACCCAAGCATTCATGTATTTTGTGCATTCATGTATTTGGCAAATACATGAACTTGTAAACACCTTGAATCTGGTCATACATGCACCTAATTAAATGTTGTTCATTCATGCATGTGGGATGTCCAAAGAGATGTTTCTTCAAGCATTCATTGCGTAGTCCATGAGCATTGTACCTACAAGAAATAAAACAATTCATAAGACATCATGTGAACACACATAAATTCAGCACAATGTGAACACATTTAAGTTATGTGATATCTATGACATATTAATAACAAATATTAATATAAGACAAGTTTAATGCTTAAATAAATATGTGCAAATTTTATTTAATGCATTAAAGACAAAAGCGAGTTAAACTAAAATGAGCTAAGCTTTAGCTCGTGAGCTAAAGTTGAGTGAGATTAAACTCCTAAGTGAAGTGAGCTAAGGTTTAGCTCGTGAGCTGAATATGAGCTAGGAGTGAGCTTGGTTTAGTTCGAGCAAGTTGGATTGAGCTCGAATAAAGTGGATTTGAGCTGGACGGAGCTCATGGAGCTGGAAACGAGCTTGGATCAGCTTGCCAACATGTCAATGCTCGGCTTGACAGGCTTGTTCGATGAAGTTCGCGGGGCGTGCTCGTATCACATTCGAACACCAACTCTATCTGTAACACCCCTTACATCTGTCATCGGAACAGGGTACGAGGTATTACCGAATCATAGTACATACTATTAAATAAAACCAAAACAAAAATCTGGCATACAATTAGATCATGAATCATTATAACATATGCCTTTAATAATATTAGCCAATTTCAAAGGCTTCGTACAAAATAATCGGTCAAATACTATACTTAATATTTTAAAACCTAGACAATTATGACACGTAACAAAATAACTAAGTCTACTATACATCCATAATTCAAAATGTTTAGTTTAAATACCCAAAAATATTGATAGTGCAGGCAGATCTTAAACGATCCTTGATTCCTGTGCAAGCTGGACGACACTATAAGACAAAAGAGAGAAAAGAGGGTAAGCTTATAGCTTAGTAAGCAAGTATGTAAATAATGAATAAAGAATCTAATATGTTTACACAATAACTCAAGTGTATCTACTTTTAATTTCACCATTTACTCCACTTTGGTCAAGTTGTCTCTATTGCATCATACTCACTAAATAAATCATAACTCGAGTTACAAAACTCAAAATTCAATAAATCATAACACGAGTTACAAAACTCGAAATTCAATTCCGTAAAATTTTCCTGAAACTAGACTCATATTACTTTTTACCAATTATTTTCTAGAATTTTTTGGTCTAGCCAATTAGTACAGTTTATTAGTTAAAGTTTCCCCTGTTACACAGCTCGACTGATCTGACCTCTGTTCACTACAAATTGAATTTCTCCCAGTACACAATTCAAATAGCCATGAAATATATTTCATTTAAATTTGGACTCAATAAGGATTCTAGACATATAAACTATATTTTTAATTAGTTTTGTACAATTTTTAATAATTTTTCAAAGTTAGAATAGGGGATCACATAGTCATTCTTAGCAAGTCACACAAAATTATAAATATCTCAAATTATAGAGTTCCTTTACTTGCTCTGCTTCTTTTACATGAAAATAGACTCATTAAGCTTTAAATGCATACCTCATTCAGACTCTAATTAAATTCCTACTATTTTTGGTGATTTTTCAAATTCACGTCACTACAACTGTCCAAAACAGTATTATTGCTAATTCACTCTTTCACACTTTCTTTGTACCTCATTTAGCCTACATATCGCAATTCACTTTCACCACATTTCATACATCACAAGTGTAGGTTCATGATTACAATGTCACTATAAAATCATCCCGTTGAACAATTCGGATCAATCCTCGATACTTAGTGGTTTCAGCACACAGCTCCACCATCATATTTCATATAATTCGGCTCTCTTGTACACATGGTGAACACTTAGTACCACCCATGTGACCTAGCTAATTTATCTCGTAGCTCTCTTGTCTACATGGTGTCCTTCACTTGGAATCACACATGCGACCTAGCTACATTTATCCTCTCCCGTAGCTCTCTTGTCTACATGGGATACATCCCGTATCACACATGTGACCTAGCTACTACATAGTATCTCGTAGCTCTCTTGTACACATGATGTGCACTTAGCACCATACATGTGACCTAGCTACATTTCATCTATATTATTCAATCTTTCCGAAAGTTCAACCGAGATTTCTCTCACTATTACTTATTTCCATTCTTCCAATAGTCGGTTTATGATTCAAAATCAACTAAAATATATAAAAGAGGCTGAAATACAAAAATGTAAATGAATTTAATGTATTATTTACATACAAACTTACCTCGATGCAAAATATGAAAATTTTGCAATTTAGTCCAAAACCTTTTCCTTCCCCCCGTTCGAGGTCGATTCCACGCCTTTCTTGATCTATAACAACACATTTAGCTCATTTAACACTCATACTATTTATTTCGATCCAAAAATCACATTATGTAAAAATTACATTTTTGCCCCCTAACTTTTACAAAATTATGATTTTTCCCCTAGGCTCAGAAATTTAATTTCAGCCCTTATTATTATGTTTTATGACATGCTGAACATTTTTCTCTTCTATAATAACATCAAATTCTCACTCTAACATGTACTTATGAGCATTAGGTATTTTTACCTATTATACCGTTTTGCTCGTTTTCGTTAAAAATCGCTTAGAAAAGATCGTTCTCCTAACCTCAAACATTCATATTCTACCATCAAACATCAAAATACATGCATATCATTCATGGGTAAATTTTTAAACATAAACCCTAACTCAAAATAATGGTAGAAATAGGTAAACCGAGCTACGAGGATTTCAAAAATGTAAAGAACATTAAAAACGGGGCTTGAATCTATTGAGCTTGAAAGCTTGAAACAAACCCTAGCTATGGAGAACATGCAAGTTTCAGCCAAGTTAAATGAGGATGAACACATTTTTGTGTTATTTTTCCCATTTTATTTCATTTATTATGCAAATGACCAAAATGCCCTTACTACTAAACTTTCTAAAAATTTCATCCATATCCAAATTTTTGTCCATATAAAGTATAATGGTCTAATTGCCATTTAAGGACCTCTAATTAAAACCCCCATTTCAATCAAGTACTTTATGAACTAGAACACACACATTTGTCACCTATTTCAATTTAGTCCTAAACGTCAAATTAAACACCCAATCGATAAAATTTCGCAACGAAATTTTTACATGATTATGCAATCATAATATAAACACTAAAACTTAATCAAAATAATAAATTCTTGGATTCGTGGTTTCAAAACCACTATTCCATTTTGGCCCTAAATCGAGCTGTTACACTATCTTTTTCTCCCATTCAAGATAGGCCTCTGGATCCAATCTACCTTGAAATGGTGGAATAGACAGTTTAATGTTCTTGAGATCATCATCTTCGCGTCTTCGATCTCGTTTTTAGTGTTTCCTACGTCGATCACTAGCATTAGACTCTTGTTCGCTTTCAAGATCACTAAGGTCGTTTGCTTCATCGTCTTGGAACCTTCGTCTTCCTTGATTTTGATTTGGCCTCTCCCGCCTTTGTCTAGCTGCCTCGGGAGTTCTTTTACGTTGGCCAATTGTTTCAACTTGGAATAATCGATCTTCGATTGGGTTGAGCCTTCAATCTAGAAGTCGCTCCATTTCTCATAATAAGGCTTGCAAATTTAAGTCGGGGATGTTGCGAACGGGTTGTCTTGCTGGACGGTTTTCCATATTGTGATCTGACTCTTGTGACATTTTAAACTATAGTCAAATAAACCTCACCACAAAACCTCACAATCACTCGGAAAGGAAAAGAAAGATGATTCACTCACACTCATGTTTACGCTCGAGGATAGGCTTTTACCTCTGCTCTATTGCGCTCACAACTCTCGTGCCTTTTACCTCTCATAACTTTTCTCGTGATTTCGTAGCAGATTCGTTAAGGCTTAGTCCTTGGTCTAGGTGGTCGGCTCAAAAGGGTAACAAGGGATTGAAGTATTCGGTTTAGGGTAGGTTGAAAGAGTAGGGAATTGGGTTAAAAGTGTGGTGTGTATATGATTAGGGATAGTAGAATAGAAGATGGATCGGGACTGAATTACAATAGAACAAGTTCACTTTTTTTTTGGATTTTTTTTAACTTGTATAACTTTTTTTGGTACTATATAAGCAAACTAAATACAATAGGAACACTTCTGTACGCGATTTTTTTTTCTCTTCGGCTGCGTAGATTTTTGTTTTTGTAGTAACAGCAACAAACTAATCAAAATGAGAAAACTTCGGTATACGAAATTTTTTTTCAATACTCTTTTTTTGAATCCTACTTACTTGCGTACACTTGGACTAGCTCGGGGATGATTTCGTCCCACGAACTTCTCGTTTTAGTAGCTCTAATACCAGATGATACGATCTGCCTCGGAAGAGTCGAGTCGTATTAGTGTGCCCGATCGTCGACAAAAAGTTACGTTAGGTTTAATTGAAAGGTCAGATAAGAGAAAGAAGGATATTGGTTTTGGTTCGAATTGGAATAGGTAAGAAGAATTGAAAGTTTGGATTTAGGGTCCGAATAGGTATAGATGAATTAATTGGTTCAATTAGGTAAGGGGGAATTGAAGAAATGGACGTAATGGTATGAAGGGTAAGAACGAAATGGTATTATGAATTGGTACGAATGGAATGGCCGGTTTAGGTACAATTTGGTAAATGGAGAAATGGGGTTGAACAAAAAGTGCAAATAAGAACCAATACCGATTTGGTATCGACCCGTTGTTTATAGGCTCTTTTAGTTCGGTTTGGGTTTGGTAAAGAAAAACCTTGACCCACTATCTAGCAAGATAGGAACCTCAGTATGTTTGAACGCCACACTAAATGTAGTGATAAGTTCAGTTTCGACAAAGAACAACGATTGACACAACTAGAATGCTAAGAAGCCAATCGAATCTTTGAACGAAATTTGAGAAAAGTTTTGCCTCACAATTTTGGCAGCATAACATTAACAAAAGTCCAAAACAAATTTTTACAAAGAAAAAAAAACAAGTATTTATAGCCTAAAGACTAGCTAACTGAATGGACACTTTACATACTTAATAATTAAGTAAAAGTCTCATGAATGCATCTTGAAAATTCTAGAAAGAAGTCCTTTGAGGTTCATGACCAAATTCAGCTATGGTGGAGATGTCTTGAAGGTTCTTCATGCTCAAGGAAATGAATCATGAATGAGAGACTCCCTTGGACATTAGCTAGGTTTGGCCAACTTGAGTAATTGAGGCAATCAATTCATGTTATTTGGTGAAAAGTTGGGAATTAATTGAGGAGACTTCATGAGCCAAATTAAGTGTGAATGCTGATTCTTGAAGAGTCCATAGGTGTGAACACTTTGAACTGAAAGGCCATGCCATGTGAATGTAACGTGAATGGAATTTTAAGGTTCATGGAGGGAGATGTTCGGCCACATGTAGGAAGTAATGGGAAGCCTCATTTTAGTCGAACAATCACTTGGAAAATGAAGAAGTAGCACACCATACATGAATGGAAACATTCATGAACCTTGAACACATTGAATGTGGCCATACATGCACTTAGCCGACATGCACCTAGGAGATTCAAAGCTCTTAATCGTCCATGCACCTCCAAAAAAACATGTTGCTTCATGCTCCATATGTCCATTGAGTTTCTACAAGAAAATGTGAACAGAATTAATTCAAGCTAATGTGAACACAAATGTAAACATTAATTCGGTTATGACAAATTAATTAACATCAATAAACACTTTTAAGACATATTTAATAAAACTAATGTGAACTAAATTTAATATGTGGTTTATTAATTAACTAATTAATGAACTTATTAAATAAAAATTTACTAGCAGTCAAATGAAGTCAGAGTAGTCTTCATGAGCTAGAATTCAACTCATGAACTAAAACCGAGCTGGGCTTGGACTCATGAGCTGGTAGTGAGCTGGACCCAGTGGGAACTGAAGTGAGCTGATTCCAAGCTAGTGAGCTGGTTTTGAGTTGAATGGGAACTTGCTTGAGCTGGTGGTGAGCTCGATGAGCTGAGCTGGACTTGCAAGTAGTTGCATGGTGAGATCAAGGAGCTGGAATCAGCTTTCTCGGAGTGTCTTAATAGTATTTCATTCCAAAGTTGAGCTACAAAAGCTGTGATAGACTCCTTAAACTTCTTGGCTCGAGCTCGAGTGACAGGACCTTGTGGTAGCACCATAGAATCCTTGCTCGAACTAGCTGAACCATGGGGCGCGATCGCATCACCACACATGTTAAACAAAGAAGGTGTGAACTTGCAAACATTCAAACAATCATATATATAAAGTCTCATTCGAATAAACTTATTGATACGATCTGCCTCGGAAGAGTCGAGTCGTATTAGTGTGCCCGATCGTCAACAAGAAGTTAAGTTGGGTTTAATTGAAAAGGTCGAATGAAGGAAGGAAGGATATTGGTTTTGGGTTCGGATTAGAATAGGTAAGAAGAATTTGAAAGTTCGGGTTTGGAGTTCGAATAGGTATGGATGAAGGAATTGGTTCAATTAGGTAAGGGGGAATTGAAGAAATGGAATAGTCGGTTTAGGTACAATTGGTAAATGGAGAAATGGGGTTGAACAAAAAGTGAAAACAAGAACCAATACCGATTTGGTATCGACCCGTTGTTTATAAGCTCTTTTAGTTCGGTTTGGAATTGGTAAATGAAAACCTCGACCCACTATCTAACAGGATAGGAACCTCGGTATGTTTGAGCATACACTACGAGTAGTGATAAGTTCGGTTTCGACAAAGAACAATGGTTGACACACTAGGCGCTAGGAAGCCAATCGAATCTTTGAGCGAAATTTGAGAAAAGTTTTGCCTAACAAATTGGCTGACATAACATTAACAAAAAGTCTCAAAAGTTCTTTCCATGAAAAAAATAACAAGTATTTATAGGCCTAAAGTCTAGGTAGCGAATGGCTTTTCATGCTTACAAATTAAGTAAAAGAAAATTCTAGAAAATTAATCCTTAATGTGCATGACTAGATTCGCTATGGAACATGAATTGTGAATGCTTCATGTTTAAGAAATGACAAGTGAATGAATGAAGCTCAAGGGACACTTGCTAGGTTCAGCCTCCCTTGTTTAATGAAGCAATTAAGTGGCAACCTTTAGCCAAAAATCATGAATTAAATGGTGTAACTCAAGGGCCAAAATAGGTGTGAATCAGTAACTGAAGAGTCCATAGGTGTGAACATGGTGAACCAAAAGAACTTGTTGTGTGAACACAATGTGAAGCGGAATGTAGAGGTTCATGGAGGAAGTCATTGACCAACCATCTCATGCATGTATTATGTCCCTTTGACTGAATAGTCACTTGTGTAGATGAAGAGGTAGCACAACATTCATGGCTCTTGGTCATTCATGAACCTTTGGAATTAATGTACCTTGCCATTCATGCATTCCACCGATTCATGCATCTTGAGTGTCCATGCACCTTAGCCGTCCATGCACCCTCCAAAAGACATGTTGCTTCAAGCTCCATACATCCATTGAGTTTCTACAAGAAAATGTGAATAAATTAATTCAAGCTAATGTGAACACAAATGTAGACATTAAATTCGGTTATGACAATTTAATTAATATCAATAAACACTTTTAAGACATATTTAATAAAACTAATGTGAACTAAATTTAATATGTGGTTTATTAATTAACTAATTAATGAACTTATTAAATAAAAATTTAATAGCAGTCAAATGAAGTCAAAGTAGTCTTCATGAGCTAGAATTCAACTCATGAGCTAAAACCGAGCTGGACTTGGACCCATGAGTGGTAGTGAGCTGGACCCAGCCGGGGGCTGGAAGTGAGGTGGTGGCGAGCTCGATGAGTTGAGTGGACTTGCAGTGTAGTTGCATGGTGAGTTCAAGGCTGGAATCAGCTTTCTCGGAGTGTCCTAATGGCGTTTCAATCCAAAGTGGAGCTACAAAAGCTGTGACGGACTCCTTAAACTTCTTGGCTCGAGCTCGAGTAATAGGACCTTGTGGTAGCACCATAGAATCCTCGCTCAAACTAGCTGAACCATGGGGCGCGATCACATCACTTACTCAAACAAGTGGGATTTACACAACAAAATTAGAAAGTTCAAATCATTGTTACACACAAGTAGATTAGGCATTTCACATATCAACTCTTTATCGCAAAAGACCAAATTTTGTGCGGGATGATTTAGTCTTACTTCATTAACAATTTCACCAGTGTCATGTTCAATTGGATTATGGATATCAGCCAAATCAAGTTGAATAGCTCTTTCACAAACTAAGTCTCCGTCTTTCTTATCAATACCTTTCAAATGAAATTGTTGAGGCTCAGATAACATGAAACCCTTACCTTACTACCTTTAGACGCTTGTGGACTATGGTCATCTATGTTCTTACCTTTTTGAAGCAATCAAAATTGCCTCTCATCGGATAGGTAATGAAGCTGGAATTTATTAATGAAATTTCGAGAAACCTGAAAAGAAGAAACATTACAAGGAGAACTCACAAGATGGTTAGTAAAAAAACTCCTCACTTTTTCTAGTTCATTTTCTTCCTTTTCACTCGTTTCTTTTTCATCAACACTCGTTTCATGCATACCTTTTTTTCTCTTCAATCTCAATCTCTTTGTCAACTTTCTTTTCTTTCTCACTTTTTTTTTTGCTCTCAATCTCTTTTTGCTCTTTTTCTTTCTCTTTTTGTTTTTCACATGCTTTTTCAATTTCATTACAAAAAGGAGAAAATAAGAAAGAATCAAAATGAGAAACTTTTCATTGAGAATAAGAGTAGGGATCTTCATACAAAAGATGATCTTCTCTTCGAGATTGATTCTTCATGGATGAATATCTTGGAGTATACATAGAATTGCTTGAACCTTCTCGTTTGCCACCATAATAAGCTTCAAACTTAAAGCTTGAGTTATTTCAGCTTGAATTCCTCGTTTAGTAGGAATCACGATAGGAGTCTCTTCTCACATAATCATTGGACGTGGATGATGTGATCCCGGTCGCATCATGTTTCGGTACATCTCGATGACATCGAGATTGGCCTAAACTCGAGGGGCCCAAATGCAAAATGAGACCTTTAAATTCATTTATGCTGTTGGAATAAGGACTTGATTTATTTTAGTTACTTTAGTCTTTAATTATGTCTCATTTATTAAATACATATTTTAATTATGACATGCATTATGTGTTCTTCATTTAATAAAGTCATACATTATGTGACTCCGATGTTAGTTTAAGTCAGCTTCATTAAATTAAGTCTTGCATTAAGTAACTCATTTGTTCATTTAGTTTGCATTTTAAACCATGCATTTAGTTTAATAAATGAGTTGCTGGACATTTATTCAACTCATCTTAGTTTAATTAATAAGTGTTTTTGTTTAACTTTATTTAATAGTTGCTTCTTTAAATAATCTAGTTACTAGGATAATTTATTGATGCATGAATTTAAGTTCAATTAATAATGCTTCTCTTAATTAAACTAGTTGCTGGAATAAATGATGCGTTAGTGTTAGTCCATTTATTTAAGTTAGTTGTTAATTTGTTTTAAGCTTAATAATTGAATAAATGTGTCGGTTACATGTGTTAATTGCAGGTGACTTTCCAGCTCACATCCATTACATTTAAAGGTTGTTATATGCATTCAATAAGGTGACTTTTCAAGAGTTTTCGGTTACAAAAGAGAGGGCTGTTACAAAGAGGCTTTAAATATCATTAAGAAGTTGTTTTATCAATTAAAAGAGAGCATTATTCTTCTTTAAATTGGGCAGCAACTTTGTTTCATCTTCCATAACCGTTTGCTTCATGAGTAATCACTACATCCATTCAATTCTCCATCAAAGAAGCTGGTGTCTTTTCGGTTTGCTCATGGAGACTTCAAAAGAATTTGAAAGTAACTTAATTGAGGAATTAAATCACATTGAAGGCTGGAGTTACTTGGATTAGAATTTCTATAGTTGTGACTTTTCATTAGGCCTCATTATTAGCTTAATTAAAAGTGACCATTTAGCTAGTCTTTTCTGACACTAAAAATATATGTAACTAGTTTGTTGAAGGGAAGAACACTTTTTGGGAATATTTTTGTTAATGATATTCTGCCAAATTTGTGAGGCAAATTTTTCTCTGTTTTCGTTCAAAGATTTGTTGGCTACCTAGTGTTCTAGTTGTGTCATCCATTTTCTTTGCTGAAAATCGAACTTATCACTACTCGTAGTGTGGCGTTCAAACATACCAAGGTTCCTACTTTGCTAAGTAGCGGGTTGAGGTTCTCATATTCTCCATCCGACCACCTTGAAAACTTATAAACATTTGGGTCAATATTTTCTAATATTGGTTCATGTTTGTTTTTGAGATCATTTTCATTTCCATTCCATTCCATCTTTTCGTTTCATTATAATCGAACCATCAATTCTCTTCACATCTGTTGTTTGACATCCAATTACTATATTTATTTCCATCTTTTATTTTTTTTTATAACCGAACCTACAAAAACTTCATATCCATAAACCCATCTTTGAATCCTTTTACATAGCTTCCGCCATTATTTACGTTAAAACATCCTTTTGAACAAATCGAACATTACTTCTTCGTAGACGATCGGGCAAACTCACATACGACTCGACTCACCCCGAGGCGGATTGTATCATTTGGTATTAGAGCTACAAAAACAAGGAGTACGAGCATTCAAAATTACTCCAGGAATAGTCTGTGACTCATCAAGTAAGTTTAAAAAAAATGAAAAAATTTCAAAAAAAACGAAAAAAATTTTCAAAAAAAAATTCTGAAAAAAAAAATCTGAAAATTTGATCATTGTTTTACTTCTTCTCCATTTTTCAATCCTGAAACTTTTACCCTCTCATCCACTTCCATCCTTGACCTTTTCGTCACACTACACCTGAATTTTTTTTCTTGTAAGCCTACCCTGTATTAAATCACATCATCCCTTGTTACCCATTTGAAACCAATCACCTAGACTAAGGATAAGCCTTGGCGAATCTGCTTACAAAATCACGAGAAAGGTATAGAAAGGTAAAAGGCACGAGAGTTGTGAGCGCAATAGAGTGGAGATAAAAGCATATTTTCGAGCGTAAAACACGAGTGTGAGTGCCATTCAAATTTTCTTGTGAGTGACTAGTGAGGTTTGTGGTGAGGTATTCATTTTCTATTTTGTTTTATTCATTTTTCTTTTCATCTATTAATCATGTCTCGAGAAGAGTTTTCAGCCTTTGAATTTCAATATTTGTTGAAAGAGATGGAGTGCATGCTCGATCGAAAAATCAATCCTGTCCAAGAAAAGCTAGACCATCGAGTAAGAGTTCAACGAAAGCAAATTGTTCCAAGTCAGAAAACGGAGTCAAGAACATCACGGAGACACACATCTGATGACTACTCGAGAAGAGATTTCTATCGTGATACCTATTCGACAAGAAATTCGAGTAGAAAGAAAGAAAGCTTCGAGTCTAAGGTCTTTCGAGATAACGAACGAGGGAGCCCAAGTAACTCTTCGTATGCATCCACAAAACTCATTCATGAAGAATTGATGTGAACTCTATCTAAATGATTTCACATCTTTCGAACAAAATACTTATCATGCTGATTCACTTGTATTATCTTCAAGTTGTAAAGAAAAAATGAGAGAAAAAGAAATAAAAGAGAGGCAAGAGGCGAGTAAGAAAGAAAATGAGAGATTCTTGAAAGAGATCGAGAAAGTCATTGAAAAAGAAAAAGAACAAAAAGAGAGTGAAAGAAAAGAGAGGCAAAAGATGATCATGAGAGAAAATGAGTGGATTCTAAAAGAAATCGAGAGAAGCGAAAAAGAAGTCGAAAAAGAAAAAGAGTGTGTGCAAGAAAGTAAAGTTGAAAAAGAGAGTGAGCAAAAAGAAAGTGTGGAAGAAACGATTGTTCTTGAAGAAAAAGAAATGAAAGAAAAAGTTAATAAAGAGCAAGAAAAAGAGAGTGTTGTTTCCACTAACCAATCTGTGAATTCTTCTTGTCTTACCTCTTCTTTTTAGGTTCCTAACAATCTGTGTGACGAATTTCAACTTCAATACTTTCCCGATGAGAGATGCTTTTGTATGATCAGAAAAAGAAAGGTTGAAGATAAAATCCAACCGCAAGTATTCAAAGATAAGGAATCTTTAGAAATCAAGCCACGACAAACAGGTTTGAAAGTTGTCGGTAAAATTTTTGATGGCTTAATTTATAAAAGATCCCCTCATTTTGATTTAATTAACCCTTATTCTTTGTTTGTGGTTGATAAGTCCATTCTAAGAGGAAGTATGAGGCGGTGTTCTCTTGATTTGTTTTGTGGTGTAAAACTTGTTGATGACGTCCGATTAAATCGGCAAGCACATAATATCATCTTACATGGTAACGATTTTTCACGAAAGACATTTAAGTTGTTTGATTATGGTGATTATGTGAATCAACTACTGCCTTGTGCAAAATCTTTAAATTTATGCCCATCTGTCCTGATGAATGTAAGGAGTTTTGATTATTTGTTTTTGTATATGCACAAATTCTTTTGGATCAGCATGTTTGAAATCATGACACACATGAAACCTTTGTTGCATTTTCTAGCAAGTGAACAAACTTATGTGTTTAAACCTGGAATTTGCTATTTTGGTTCGATATGTGGAAAATTCAAGCATTCCAAATTTTGTCGACCAATTTTTGTTTGATTGATGCTTGGCTTTTGACTAAGGGAGCGAAATTTAAAAATTCTGAATACAATATAAAATCGTTCCTTAATCATTTTATTTGGCTATCAATAAATTTCTTGTGTCATTTTAAAAAGGTAAGGCCAACTCATATTTTTTATCCTGGCATGGATTCAGCATGTCCCTTAAAGTTGAACATCTACAGTGTCACTAACCCCTTTACTTTTCGTGAAGGTGATACTTTGAGAAATGCGATTTGTTTGTGAGGCTATCTTAAACGAATAGATGTCCCAAATTAGTGGACAAAACATGGAAGAACAACAAGGGCGACAACCCGTCAGAAAAGTTCCAGATTTGCAAATGCAAGCCCTTTTGCGTGAGATGGAACGATTACTTGATCGAAGGCTTAATCTTCTTGAAGATCGACTCTACCAAGTCGAGGCCCAAAGACAACGTGATGAATATCCTGAAGTTGCTAGGCAAAGACGTGAAGGGCCCAATCAACGACAAAGACAACCAAGGGTTCAAGATGATGATGTTAATGAAAATAGTGAAGATGAAAGCGATCACGGGTCTAACATAAGCCTAGAAAGGAGACGTCCCCAAAACCGTGGACAAGTAGATCGAAGGCGGGAAGATGATGACTTGAAGAATATCAAACTCTCCATTCCTCCTTTCCAAGGTAAATTTGATCCCGAGGCGTACCTTGAGTGGGAGAAGAAAATCGAACTAGTGTTCGAATGTCATAACTACTCTAAAAATAAGAAAGTCAAACTCGCCTCAATTGAGTTTTCAGATTACGCAATGATATGGTGGGATCGGTTGACCACTAGTCGAGGCGTAGCAGGAGCATCCCATTTCCACTTGGGTGAAATAAAGGTGGTTATCGACGATGATTCATTCCATCCTACTATCATCGGGAGTTGCATCAAAAACTCCAAAATCTCATCCAAGGGACGAAGAGTGTGGAAGATTATTTTAAAGAAATGGAAGTGGCTATGATCCGTGTCGATATACAAGAAGATCGAGAAGCCACAATGGCTCGCTTTCTAGCGGGACTTAATCGAGAGATTGCAAATGTCGTAGAACTACAACATTACATTGAGGTTGTGGACATGGTCCACATGGCTATCAGAGTGGAGAAGTAGTTGAAGCGAAAAGGTACCACTCGAGCCTATCCTAACACCAATCCTTCTAAATGGGGCCAAAGCACAAGCAAGGGTTTTCCAACAAATCGAACGAAGGATTCTTCAACAATATCTAAGGTGAATAAGCCTATTGCCGAGTCAAGTAAAGGTAAGGCTCCTGAAAGTTCCACCGCCCGTTCAAGGGACATAAAGTGCTTCAAGTGTCTTGGTCGTGGACATATAGCGAGTCAGTGCCCGAATAGACGTACCATGGTGATAAGGGCCGACGGTGAGATTGAAACAGAGGACGAGGAAGAGAACGATCCTGAATCAAATTCCGAAGTTGAGGAGGACTTAGAACAACCCGTTGAAGGTGAGTTACTCGTCGTCAAGCGAAGCCTAAGTCTTCAAAGTGTGGAAGACGAACAACAACGTGAGAACATTTTTCATTCGAGATGTCAAGTGCAAGGGAAAGTGTGTAGCATCATAATCGATGGAGGGAGTTGCACAAACGTGGCAAGCACCCTCATGGTATAAAAGTTGGGGTCATCAACCACCAAGCACCGAATCCATACAAGCTTCAGTGGCTTAACGATGGCGGTGAACTCAAAGTGACAAAACAAGTCCTAGTGTCCTTTAGCATCGGGAAGTATTCTGATGAAGTATTATGCAATGTAGTGCCGATGCACGCGGGCCATTTACTTCTAGGATGACCATGGCAGTTCGACCGACGGGTGATGCATGATGGTTACACTAATAGATACTCCTTCAAACATCTTGGCAAGAACGTGACACTTGCACTCCTCACTCCGAAGCAAGTGTACGAGGATCAACAAAAACTTAAACTTTCAGTGGAACAAGCGAGAGAAAAAGAAAAGAGTGCAAAAGAGAAAATTAAGGAAAAAGAGAGAGAAAAGACTAAAAATGCGAGAGAAAATGAAAAGAAACAAAAACAAGTAAAAAGTGGAGAGGAAAAAGAAAGTGGAAAAATGAGTGTGTTCGCGAGGGTTAGTGATATCCGGCGAGCGATGTTTTTGAGACAGCCTATGTATGTATTTGTGTACAAGGAGGCATTGTTGAATACTAACGAGTTACCTGAAAACTTGCTCTTACATGTATTGTCTTTGATTCAGGAATTTGAAGACATATTTTCGGACGAAATACTAAATGGGCTGCCCCCTATCCGAGGCATCAAACATCAAATAGACTTAGTACCCGGAGCTGCACTACCCAACCGTCCTGCTTATTGGAGTAAACCCGAAGAAACGAAGGAATTGCAAAAGCAAATTACTGAACTCCTAGACAAAGGATACATCTGAGAGAGCTTAAGTCCCTGTGCGGTGTCAGTGCTGCTTGTACCCAAGAAAGATGGGTCGTGGAGGATGTGCGTGGATTGTCGTGCCATCAACAAAATCACTATCAAGTATCAACAACCAATACCCCGTCTTGACGACATGCTTGACGAATTAAGTGGAGCCCAAATTTTCACAAAAATCGATCTTAAAAATGGCTATCATCAAATACGAATGCGAGAAGGCAATGAATGGAAGATGGCCTTTAAAACGAAATTGGGTTTGTACGAATGGTTGGTAATGCCATTCGGCCTTACAAATGCTCCCAGCACTTTTATGAGATTGATGAACCATGTATTACGTGCGTTTATTGGTAAATTTTGTGTTGTATACTTTGATGATATCTTGGTCTACAGCAAAACTTTAGAGGAGCACGTACCACATTCTGGCGGTGTTGGAAACTTTACGAAAAGAGGTATTGTATGCTAATCTCAAAAAGTGTTCATTTTGCACTGATAAAGTTGTGTTTTTAGGTTATGTCGTGAGTGCCAACGGTTTGGAGGTGGATCAAGAAAAAGTTCAAGCGATTCAAGAATGGCTGCGTCCGACGAACATTAGCCAAGTTCGAAGCTTCCATGGATTGGCTAGCTTCTACCGTCGATTTGTGCCCAAATTTAGTACCATTGCAGCACCCTTAATAAGCGTGATTAAGAAAAACTCCGCATTTCACTGGACTGAAGATCAAGAACGTTCATTTAATTTGATTAAAGAATGTCTTGTGAAAGCTCCTCTATTGTCCCTTCCAGATTTTACTAAAACATTTGAAATTGAGTATGACGCTTCAGGTGTAGGGATCGGGGCTGTGTTGACCCAAGACGAAAGACCGGTGGCGTACTTCAGTGAGAAATTAAGTGGCGCTTCCCTCAATTATCCGGTGTACGAGAAAGAGATGTATGCCTTGATTCGATCACTTGAAACTTGGCAGCACTATCTAAGACCAAAGGAGTTCGTGATTCATTCCGATCACGAAGCACTTAAGTTTATTAAAGGTCAGCATAAACTCAACAAACGACATGCAAAATGGGTCGAGTATTTAGAATCATTTCCCTACGTCATCAAATACAAGAAAGGTAAAGAAAATGTAGTGGCTGATGCCTTGTCACGGAGATATACCTTATTGACCACTCTTGATTCTAAGTTACTTGGTTTTTATCATATGAAAGAGTTGTATGCTAATGATGAGGATTTTGGAAATATATATGCTGCTTGTGAAAATGGGTCTTTTGAGAAATTTTTTAGGTACGAAGGGTTTCTTTTTAAAGAAAAAATGTTGTGTATACCACAAGGCTCCATTCGAGAGTTACTTGTGTTGGAGGCGCATAGTGGTGGCCTGATGGGACACTTTGGAATAAGCAAGACATTGTCGACCCTCCATGAACATTTTTACTGGTCGCGAATGCGGAGAGACGTGGAGCGGATCTGTGAACGTTGCCTAATTTGTAAACGGGCTAAGTTGAAGGTCCAACCTCATGGACTTTACACACCACTTCCCATTCCCGACACCCCGTGGACTGATGTCTCTATGGATTTTATTCTTGGATTACCGAAAACTAAGACAGGGAAGGACTCAATCTTTGTTGTAGTCGATAGATTCTCTAAAATGTCACATTTTATTTCTTATGCTAAAACTGATGACGTTGTGCATATTGCTAATTTGTTTTTAGGAAATTGTCTGATTGCATGGATTACCAAGAACGATTGTTTCCGATCGAGATACAAAGTTCTTGAGTCACTTTTGGCGGACATTATGGGGAAAACTTGGGACGAAGTTATTGTTTTCAACCACTTGTCATCCCCAAATGGATGGCCAAACCGAGGTGGTAAACCGAGTTTTGTCAACTTTGTTGCAAGCATTGGTATGAAAGAACCTCAAGACGTGGGAAGAATGCTTACCCCACATCGAGTTCGCTTATAATCGCTCTGTTCACTCGGCAACCAAATTCTCTCCTTTTGAGACTGTCTATGGTAAATCCTCTTACTCCTCTTGATTTATTACCTTTTCCTGTTGATCAATTTGTCCATACAGATGCAAGGAAAAAGGCTGAATTTGTCAAGGAATTACATAGGAAAGTTTGAGAGAATATTGAATCTCGAACCAAGCAATACGTCCAACGAGCCAACAAAGGACAAAAATGAGTTGTATTTGAACCCGGAGACTAGGTCTAGGTGCACATGAGAAAAGAAAGGTTTCCGGCTCAACGAAGATCTAAGTTGTTGCCGCGAGGAGACGGCCCTTCAAGTCATCGGCGAATCAATGAAAATTCGTATAAGCTTGACTTACGGTGAGTACAATGTTAGTGCTAGTTTTAATGTCTCGACTTGACTCCTTTCGATGTAGATACTGACTTGAGGACAAGTCATTTTCAAGAGGGGGAGGATGATACGATCACGGCTTCCCATAAGTCAAGTCCAAGCCGAGATCCGATGGTGCTACCTCAAGGGCCGATCACAAGGGCTCATGCAAAACAATTTAAAGAAGCTGTTATAGCTTTAGTTCAGCATGTGTGGGATGATATCAGTGCTAGACCTATCGAACTAGTTAGTGGCCATTTTGGAAATCCATGCCGAACTTTCTACAAGTTCAGTTCAGCTTACCGAGCTCACCTTCAGTTCAAGTTAGCTCCCATGTAGCTCCACACCAGCTCATTAGCTCGGGACCAGCTCATTATCAGCTCACGAGTTTAAGCCCAGCTCGAGTTTAGCTCATGAATTAACCACCAACTCGTGGAGTTCACTTTGAATTCATTTGACTACATTGACTTTTTAATTAATAAGTTCAATAATTAGTTAATTAATATCCTACATATTAAATTTAGTTCACATTAGTTATATTAAGTATGTCTTAAAAGTGTTTATTGATGATAATTAAATTTGTCATAACCGAATTTAATGTTGATATTTGTGTTCACATTAGTTTGAATTAATTCTGTTCACATTTCTTGTAGAAACGTAATGGACATATGGAGATTAAAAGCAAGCATGAATTTTGAAGGTGCATGGACGGTTGGGGGACTTGAATCTCTTGGGTGCATGTTCGGCCAAGTGCATGTATGACCATATTCAATGTCTTTAAGGTTCATGAATGCTTCCATTCATGTATGGTGTGCTATCTCTTCATTCTCCAAGGTGACCATTCGGCCAAAGGACACTCACACATGCATGAAGATAGCTTGGCCAATTAGCTTCCCCATGACTCTCCTTAATTCGTTCACACCTATGTTCATATGGTAAGACTATTCGGTTCACCTTGTTCACACTAGAAGACTCTTCAACATTCGGTTTCACACACATGATGGCCCTTGGAGTGTCCACAATTAATTCATACTTTTTGGCCAAACATTGCTTCATTTAACAAGGTTGGCCGAACCTACAAGTGACCATTGGACATCATGCATTCACTTTGAGTTTTCTTAAGCATGAAGATTCATTCATTTCCGATTACCATAGCCGAATCTAGACATGCACATTAAGGGTCATTTTTCTAGAATTTTCTTTAATTAATATGTAAGCATGAAAGGCCAATCGGCTACCTAGACTTAGGCCTATAAATACTTGTTCAATTTTCATGTAAAGGACTTTTGAAACTTATGTTAATGTTATGCTGCCGAAATTGTGAGGCAAACTTTTCTTATATTTCATTCAAAGATTCGTTTGGTGTTCCTAGCGTTCTAGTTGTGTCAACCGTGTTCTTTGTCGTACCCGAACTTATCACTATTCATAGTGTGGCGTTCAACATACTGAGGTTCCTATCTTGTTAGATAGTGGGTCGAGGTTTTTCCCTTACCAAACCTATAACCGAACTCAAAAGGCTTAATCAACGGGTCGATACCATTTCGGTATTGGTTCTTGAAAGTACCTTTAGTAGTTCAAACCCGTTCTCCTCTTTACCTAATCGAACCTAAACCGACCAATTTGTTCATATCCTTTTGTTCCTACCCTTTCATTCCTACCATCCCATTCGTACCCCTCTTTCTACTTTGACCATACCTTCAACTCAACTAAACCTAACATAACTTCTTGTAGACGATCGGGCAATTTACATACGACTCGAATCTTCCCGAGACGGTTCGTATCAGGTAATGCCTCGTATACGGTCCCAGTGTCAGACACGGGTAGGGCGTGTTACAAGGCACTTACTCACATACTCAGTAACTTCACGTTTCAACCCTGGCCACCAGTACACTCACGAAGATCTCGATATAACTTGTTTCTGCCAAGATGCATAGCATATGGACTACTATGCGCCTCTTGCAGTATAGACTGCCCCTGATCAGAATCCCTCGGTATACATACTCTTCCACGGAAGCATAATACTCCTTTCACATTTAGCCCAAAATCCGTGGTCTCACCATTCTCAACTTGTCAAAAATGAGAAGCTAACGACTCATCTAGCAACTATTTCTCCTTAATTTGATCAATCAAATTCGGTCTCACTTGCAGTTCAGCTAACAATCTACCATCATCGAGCAGGCTGAAATGAGCAAACATTGCTCTCAAATTAGATACAACCCTACGACTCAGTGCGTTAGCTACCACAATTAGCTTTACCAGGTTGATACTCAATTGAACAACCGTAGTCCTTAAGAAACTCTATCCACCTTCGTTGCCTAAGATTCAACTGCTTTTGAGTAAGAAGTTATTTGAGGCTTTTATGATCTATGTAAATAATCATCTTTTCACTGTATAAGTAATGTCTCCAAATCTTTAGTGCGAATACCACCGCAGCTAATTCCAAGTCATGAGTAGGGTAATTTGTCTTATGAGGCTTAAGTTGACGAGACGCATAAGCAACCACCTTACCCTCTTGCATCAACACACAACCCAAGCCAATGTGCGACGCATCACTGTAAACAGTAAATTCCTTCCCAAACTCTGGTTGTATCAAAACAGGGGCCTTAGTCAAAACATCCTTCAATTTCTCAAAGCTCTCTTGCTGCTTATTAGTCTAATTAAACGGTACCCCTCTACGTAGTAACTTAGTTAGAGGTGCAGCAATCAATGAAAATCCTTCAACAAAACGTCTGTAATACCCCAGCCAGACCCAAAAAGCTTCAAATCTCAGATACCGTCTTTAGTGGTTTCCAATCCACTACAGCTTCAATTTTCTAAGGATCCACCCTAATTCCCTCTGTTGACACTACATGTCCCAGAAATGCAACTTCCCACAGCTAGAATTCACACTTGTTAAACTTTGCATAAAGCTACTTTTCCCTTAGAACTTGCAAAACAATACGAAGATGTGCATCATGCTCCTCCTTGGTTCTTGAATACACCAAGATGTCGTCTATAAACACAACTATGAATCGATCCAAATAAGACTGGAATACTTGGTTCATTAGATCCATGAAAGCCGCTGGTGCATTCGTCAACCCAAACGACATCACTAGGAACTGTAATGACCACAACAAGTTCCGAATGCAGTCTTATACACGTCAGCCTCCTTAACCTTTAGCTGATGATACCCAGACCGAAGATCTATCTTAGAGAAAATTGTAGCTCCTCGCAGCTGGTCAAAAGATCATCTATCTTCGGTAAAGGGTACTTATTCTTGATAGTCAGCTTGTTCAATTGACGATAATCAATGCACATGCGCATGGATCCAACCTTCTTCTTCACAAACAACACCAGTGCTCCCCATGAAGACACACTCGATCGAATGAATCCTCAATCCAATATCTCTTGGATTTGAGCCTTTAGCTCTACCAGCTCTTTCGGTTCCATCCTATAAGGGGCAATAGACACTGGAGCTGTTCCAGGTTGGAGTTCAATACCGAATTCAACCTCACGATCTGGAGGCAATCTCGGAAGCTCTTCAGGAAATACATCCAAAAACTCTTTGATAGTTCTAACATCTCTCATAGAAGGACCTTTAGAATCAGAAATACTAACATATGCTAGGAACACCTCGCAACCTTTGCGAACCAGCTTCTCGGCCCTTAACGCAGAAATCACATTAGACAAATAATCTCTTCGCTCCCCTATCACCATCACCTCCTCATCCTCCGTAGACTTCAACACAATACACTTAGTAGCACAATCCAATTTCGCATGGTGTTTCACTAGCCAATCCATGGCCAATATAATATCAAATTCCCCAAATGGTAATTCCATCAAATTTGCCGAAAAGACCACCCCTTCGACTTCTAAAGGCAGATCTTTGAACAACTTACTCACCTCAACCGATTGTCCTAGTGGACTCAACATAGTCATTTCACTAACTGTATTTTTAGATTGAATACCCAACGTCTCAGACACAGTGCACGTAACATACGAGTGTGTAGACCCAATATAAATTAAAGCTGTGTATGGTAAATTATAAATTAGGAACGTACCAGTTATGACGTAAGGGGAATCTCTATCCTCTCAGCGATGAGCAGCATAGACCAAGGCTGGCTGTCTCACCTTAGTTTTCCAGCACCTCTGCCTGGTGCTTCACGACCTCGACCAAACCCATTTCCACCTTTGGCCTGACCTCGGCCTCTCGGTGGCTACTAACCACCTTTCATAGGCTGAACACGACCCTGTCCTATAGCTTGCATCTGAGTAAACCCCTGAGTATAGTTCTTAACCTGATGATCCATAGACCCACATCTAAAGCATGCCCCAGTTCATTTCCAACACTCACCCTGGTGAGCACTCCCATAATCGGCGCAAGGCTGCGGTCTTGCAACAATACCAAGAACCGCTCGGACTGGCCCATCAAACCTGGCCCTCTTTACAGGCCTTCTAGAAGAACCCGAGGGTCAAAAATCCCTTTTATTTTGCCCCTATCTTTCTCATGGTTCTGACTCTCAGAGTACTTCACTTCATCAGCAATTTTTACTTTTTCCACAAAGGCAGCAAAATCTCGCTCCCTCTATGGGGCTATCAGCACACGTAACTCATCCCGGAGGCCATTCTCAAACTGCACATAGCGTTCATATTCAGTTGCGACTATCCTGCATGCATACCAACTCAATCGCAGAAACTCTGCCTCGTACTCCGCCACGATTTTATTCCCTTGAGTCAAATTTAGAAATTCCTTCCTTCGGGTGTCTATATAACTTGCGCCTACATACTTTCCTAAAATGAATGCTTTGAAGGAATCCCATGTCAAACGGTCAGCTTGCGTACCGTACCTTCTCTCTAATGAGCCACCACTGGTAGGCCTCATCAGGCAGTAAAAACACTGCCCCTTTTAATTTTTACTGTGAAGTACAGTCAAGGTCATCCATTACTCGCTCAGTAGCCACTAACCAATATTCTGCCACATTCGGGGCTACACTCGAAACACCCCTAAAGTTTTCCACTCCATTAGATCGGAGTCGCTCCGGAATTGACCCCCGGCCTACAGATCCAATACTTGCTCCAGCAACCCTTTCAAGAACTCGTAGCATTGCTTGAGATAAAGCATCATCCCAGCTGCATGGTCATGAGACCCTGCCTCAGTTACTGGCTAGCTGGTGCCTCCTTAGCCTGCATGTGGCCCGATGCTGAAAACCCAGCTCTAGCACTTCCTCGGCCTCTATCGTGGCCTCATGTACCCTTTCCGCGAGTACCTCTTGTGCTCATATCGATAGCGAATTGTCTGTTTTAAAGTCTTATGAATCAATTTATAATTTCAATAATTATTAACAATGTGTTATGAACATTAGCAATTAGAGTTTCTTTTCGCAGAACAGAATCTTCTACAGTTGTCATTCCTCTATAATATCAATCTACTCTAACTACAGAGTGATACGATCTGCCTCGGGGTGAGTCGAGTCGTATGTGAGTTTGCCCGATCGTCTACGAAGAAGTAGCGTTCAATTTGTTCAAAAGGATGTTTTAACGTAAATAATGGCGGAAGCTATGTAAAAGGATTCAAAGATGGGTTTATGGATATGAAGTTTATGTAGATGGGTTTATGGATATAAAGTTTTTATAGGTTTGGTTATAATGAAACGAAAAGATGGAATGGAATGGAAATGAAAATGATCTCAAAAACAAACACGAACCAATATTAGAAAATATTGACCCAAATGTTTATAAGTTTTCAAGGTGGTCGGATGGAGAATATGAGAACCTCGACCCGTTACTTAGCAAAGTAGGAACCTTGGTATGTTTGAACGCCACACTACGAGTAGTGATAAGTTCAGTTTTCAACAAAGAAAATGGATGACACAACTAGAACACTAGGTAGCCAACAAATCTTTGAACGAAAATAGAGAAAAGTTTGCCTCACAAATTTGGCAGAATATCATTCAAAAATGTCCAAAAAGTAGTGTCCCAAAAGGCTTGGTTACAAAAATTTATAAGGCTAAAATGAGCTAGCCGAATGGTCACATAGTAAAGTGCTATTAAAGGGCTAATTATAAATTAAAGACTTTTGAAATTCTAGAGTCAATAACTCCTCTCTTCAACTAGCTGAATTAATGTCCTTAAAGGCTTGAAAAATGACTCTTGATTTTCTCTTTGGCTAGTTGAATAGACTCCAGCCACTTTAATGAAATTTGCAATGCATAAATTGTCCATTAAGTAGCAAAAAAAACGTTGGGGTATTTGAACAAGATGCTACCAGATTTTAAAGGACATGAAATGCTCTTTTAAACTCTCTTTTAATGATGCTTAATGCTTCCTTTATAACAGCCCCCTCTTTTGTAACCAAAATAACTTGAAAAGTCTCCTTTATTGAATGCGTAACAGCCTTTGTGAATTGAAAAGTCACCTGCAATTAAAACATATGTAACCGTCACATTTATTCAATTATTAAGCTTTAAACAAATTAACAACTACGTAAATAAATGAACACACACTTATGCATCATTTATTCCAACAACTAGTTAATTAAAAGAAATATTTAATGAACTTTAACTCATGCACCAATAAATTAACCTAGTAACTAGATTAATTAAAGAAGCAACTCATTAAATTAAATTCATCAAATAAACTCATTTAATTAAACTAAGATGAGTTGTATTAATGACCAGCAACTCATTTATTAAACTAAGAGGCTTAAATGCAAGTATTAAAATGCAAACTAAATGCAAAGCTAAAAGAAATAAATAAAAGTTTAATTTAGTTGGAACGGGTTCAAGGAGCAGAAATTGAGCTGAAATTAGTTTGCAAAATGTTGCAAGGACACTTTATTAAGCTGGTCCCAACTCGATCTATTTCTCCAACCAAAGCCTCGCCCTACACTTGATTAACTAAGGCCGAAATGGCCTCCTTGAATTGCTTAGCTCGAGCTCGCGTAATTGGCCCTTGAGGCAACACCATTGAGT
Source organism: Gossypium arboreum (assembly GCF_025698485.1). Lineage (NCBI taxonomy): Eukaryota > Viridiplantae > Streptophyta > Magnoliopsida > Malvales > Malvaceae > Gossypium > Gossypium arboreum. The sequence continues at coordinate 73,028,969 of NC_069077.1, read as the reverse complement.
CCTTGCTCAAACTTGATGCACTCCAGGTCGCGATCGTATCATTCCCCCCCTCTTTTAGGCGACTTGTCCTCAAGTCGAGCCGTTTGTCCATGGGAGAACTTTGACTCATGCATGGTTTTCCTCGGTCAAATGGGATGGAAGATGTCACACAAACCTGAAAAATTCTTACCTGACCAATAAAAAGAAACTCAAAGGAGTCGATTCAAATGTGTTCGATAGTTCATAAAAAATTTATTCAATCGAACATATGCCAAAAATCTCAATTGGTCAAAGCAAGCATACGTAAATTTATCAGAGTTTCGTTAGACCAACATTGCAAACATGAAGACTAAGTTGGATCAAGGTATAATTGGTTGTAAACGATGGCGAGCACTTAAACACATTATTCCTCATCCAAAACATTTCAATATGTTTATTCAAAATAACAATTCATGGGAATGTACGCATAAAGTGTACCATGGCCAATTGGAAACTAAATCCTTTGTTTAGCTTATTAACAACATGATTTGTGTAATCACTTTCCAACACAAACGGATCACTACTAGGCCAAAGACAACAATCAATCACAACAAGGTACAAACAATTTCCAAACATCAAACCATCAAAAAGATTTTCAACAACATTCGAATAAAGTAAAGGTATTTGAAAATTTTCGTAAACTTTACCTTGTCGATCTTGAAGAGAAGAAAATTTATGTTCAGTTTTACCTTTTTCAAACAAGATGAATCTTCTCTCTTCAAACAGATAATGTAAAACAAACCTTTTATCTCGATCAACTTGGGTGGGTGACGAAACACCATGACAGCTCGTGCTTTTTAAAAGGTTACATTCACAAAAATGTAAAAGGTTAGTTTCAATAGGAGGTATGGACTGAAAAGAAAAAAAATAAATCATCATTGAAATTTGATTCAAGTCCCAAAGCATAAGTCGATCTTACCTTCTCAAAATGGAACGAAAATTTTAGATGTGGCCAAACAAGGTAATTAGTAAACGAATCAAAATTGAAACCCAAATCATTGAATTTCACCTTCTTATCAAAAGTTCGAACATCAAGCAAACATAATTTGAATGCAAATGATGCAAAGTGCTTAATGTTTCCATAAAATGAATTCATGTAGCAAATACCAGGCTTGAACACACGAACTTGGTCATTTGATTTAGCAGGCAACATGTTAAATAAGGAAAATATAATCAACTCATCGCATGATTCAAATTTCACTCGTTCAATTAGACTTGAAAAATTGGCACAACCAAGCATATTCATTTTATCACCAAAGAAATGATGCAACATGTTATCATGGAAGTAAATCAAAGGAAACTTAAACATGCAAATACTCGAACAATCTTGCATCGTAATTTCTACTCGAACAGATAGATCAAAGCATGGAAATCTCGCACAAAATTTCAGAGATTTATCTTGAAGAACAAAGTCAAACAGATCAATTATTTCATGTAAAAAACTTTATATCGAGCAAAGAAGTTGTGATCATGCGACCTTTCAAAAATTCAAATCCATCACAAATCATTTGAATAGGCACGTTTAAACAAAAAGCTGAATTCAAAGAATTTTTATAATCAAACAAATCAAAACGTGAAAAAATACTATCACACACATTCACAATTTGCACAGGATGAACCAATCCAACAGAATCAACAGAATTGTCGTTATAAAACATGTCATAAGACGGAATCTTCATGGCATCTTTTGAATCAACATCGTTAACATTAATATATGAACAACAATTAGCCAATTCAAAAGATGGAAATTTTTCAAAAGTTATGCCATCAAAACCTTTATGAGTAATTTTTAAATCAGGCGGCCTTGACTCATTAAACAAAGATTCCTTACCTTCCTTACCTTCGATTTCCAATGGGTGGCGGTCGTCCACGAACTTACTTTTTTCAAACAACTGAAAACGCCTCTCATTTTGAAGGTATCGGAGTTGGATTTGGTCGCACGGACTTTTAGGAACCTGAAAAAAAAGATCACAAAAAGATCAAGCAGAAGTGTTAGTAGAAACAATCCTCGCTTGCTCACTAACATCGTTTTCACTCGATTCTATTTCTTCTGAATCACTCGTTTCTTTTATCTCAATTTCTTTTTCCACTCTTTTTTCTTGATCACATTCTTTCTCTTTTTCGCTTCTCTCGATTTCTTTTAGAATCCACTCGTTTTCTCTCACGATCATCTTTTGCCTCTCTTTTCTTTCACTCTCTTTTTGTTCTTTTTCTTTTTCAACGGTTTTTTCAATGACTTTCTCAATCTCTTTCAAGAATCTCTCATTTTCTCTCTTACTCGCCTCTTGCCTCTCTTTCATTTCTTTTCTCTCATTTTTCTTTACAACTTGAAGATAATACAAGTGAATCAGCATGATAAGTATTTTGTTGAAAGATGTGAAATCATTTAGATAGAGTTCACGATCAATTCTTGAGAATTAGTCTTCGTGGATGCATACGAAGAGTTACTTGGGCTCCTCGATCGTTATCTCGAAAGACCTTAGACTCGAAGCTTTCTTTCTTTCTACTCAATTTCTTGTCGAATAGGTATCACGATAGAAATCTCTTCTCAAGTAGTCATCAGATGTGTGTCTCTGTGATGTTCTTGACTCCTTTTCGACTTGGAACAATTTGCTTTCGTTGAACTCTTGCTCGATGGTCTAGCTTTTCTTGGACAGGCTTGATTTTTCGATCGAGCATGCACTCCATCTCTTTCAACAAATATTGAAATTCAAAGGCTGAAAACTCTTCTCGAGACATGATTAATAGATGAAAAAAATGAATAAAACAAAACGGAAAATGAATACCTTACCACAAACCTCACTAGTCACTCACAATAAAATTTGAATGGCACTCACACTCGTGTTTGCACTCAAGATCGGCTTTTTCAACACTCTAATGCTCTCACAACACTCATGCCTTTTACCTCTCTTTACCTTTCTCGTGATTTCGTAAGCAGATTCGCCAAGGCTTAACCTTAGTCTAGGTGGTCGGTTTCAAATGGGTAACAAGGGATAATGTGATTTACAACTGGGTAGGCTTACAAGAAAGAGAATAATTTGGGTATAGTGTGGCGAAAAGGTCAAGGATGGAAATGGATGAGAGGGTAAAGGTTTCAGGATTAAAAATGGAGAAGAAGTAAAACTATGTTCAAATTTTCAGATTTTGTTTTTTTTTCAGAATTTTTGTTTGAAATTTTTTTTGTTTTTTTATTTTTTTTAAACTTACTTGATGAGTCACAGACTATTCCTGGAGTAATTTTGAATGCTCGTACTCCTCATTTTTGTAGCTCTGATACCAAATGATACGATCTGCCTCGGGGTGAGTCGAGTCGTATGTGAGTTTGCCTGATCGTCTACGAAGAAGAAGTAGCGTTCGATTTGTTCAAAAAGATGTTTTAACGTAAATAATGGCGGAAGCTATGTAAAAGGATTCAAAGATGGGTTTATAGATATGAAGTTTATGTAGATGGGTTTATGGATATAACGTTTTTGTAGGTTTGGTTATAATGAAACGAAAAGATGGAATGGAATGGAAATGAAAATGATCTCAAAAACAAACATGAACCAATATTAGAAAAAATTGACCCAAATGTTTATAAGTTTTCAAGGTGGTCGGATGGAGAATATGAGAACCTTGACCCGCTACTTAGCAAAGTAGGAACCTTGGTATGTTTGAATGCCACACTACGAGTAGTGATAAGTTCGGTTTTCAACAAAGAAAATGGATGACACAACTAGAACACTAGGTAGCCAACAAATCTTTGAACGAAAACAGAGAAAAGTTTGCCTCACAAATTTGGCAGAATATCATTCAAAAATGTCCAAAAAGTAGTGTCCCAAAAGGCTTGGTTACAAAAATTTATAAGGCTAAAATGAGCTAGCCGAATGGTCACATAGTAAAGTGCTATTAAAGGGCTAATTATAAATTAAAGACTTTTGAAATTCTAGAGTCAATAACTCCTCTCTTCAACTAGCTGAATTAATGTCCTTAAAGGCTTGAAAAATGACTCTTGATTTTCCCTTTGGCTAGTTGAATAGACTCCAGCCACTTTAATGAAATTTGCAATGCATAAATTGTCCATTAAGTAGCAAAAAAAACGTTGGGGTATTTGAACAAGCTGCTACCAGATTTTAAAGGACATGAAATGCTCCTTTAAACTCTCTTTTAATGATGCTTAATGCTTCCTTTATAACAGCCCCCTCTTTTGTAACCAAAATAACTTGAAAAGTCTCCTTTATTGAATGCGTAACAACAGCCTTTGTGAATTGAAAAGTCACCTGCAATTAAAACATATGTAACCGTCACATTTATTCAATTATTAAGCTTTAAACAAATTAACAACTATGTAAATAAATGAACACACACTTATGCATCATTTATTCCAACAACTAGTTAATTAAAAGAAGTATTTAATGAACTTTAACTCATGCACCAATAAATTAATCTAGTAACTAGATTAATTAAAGAAGTAACTCATTAAATTAAATTCATCAAATAAACTCATTTAATTAAACTAAGATGAGTTGTATTAATGACCAGCAACTCATTTATTAAACTAAGAGGCTTAAATGCAAGTATTAAAATGCAAACTAAATGCAAAGCTAAAAGAAATAAATAAAAGTTCAATTTAGTTGGAACGGGTTCAAGGAGCGGAAATTGAGCTAAAATTAGTTTGCAAAATGTTGCAAGGACACTTTATTAAGCTGGTCCCAACTCGATCTATTTATCCAACCAAAGCCTCGCCCCACACTTGATTAACTAAGGCCGAAATGGCCTCCTTGAATTGCTTAGCTCGAGCTCACGTAATTGGTCCTTGAGGTAGCACCATTGAGTCCTTGCTCGAACTTGATGCACTCCAGGTCGCGATCGTATCAGAATCTCAACAAATACTTTGATGTCTTCATTGAGTCCGTCTTCAAATCGTCTGCACATTTTAGCTTCTGTAGGAATATATTCTCTAGCATACTTACTCAACCTGACAAACTCCCTTTCGTATTCAGTAACTGTCATGTTCCCCCTACTTTAATTCAAGAAACTCTTTACGCTTCTGATCAATAAATCTTTCACTGATATATTTCTTTCGAAATTCTTCTTGAAAGGACTCCCAAGTTACTTTCTCTTTTGATACTACTGAAATCAATGTCTTCCACCAATGATAAGCTGAATCCCTCAACAATGATATACCACATTTCAAGCATTCCTCAGGTGTACAAGACAATTCATCAAATACTCGAATAGAATTCTCGAGCCAAAACTCGCTTTCTCGGCATCATCATCAATATTTGCCACAATTCTTGACCCCTTGTTTACGTATTCATCAACTGGAGTTCGTGAAATTTCATCGATCTACACCTTGAGGCATCGAAGTGCAAGGTTGAGGAATCGGGAGGTGGGGATGTTGTGCATTCGGGTTCGTCTGAACGAACTCAGATATACCGAGCACTCATCATCTAGAGAAAGGCTTCCGAGCCCTTCTTCTCCTCCTTGACCAACAGTAGGAGGTGAATTTTCGATTAGCACCGCCTTTCTTGATGAGAATGGTGCATTACTCTCTACATCATCACCGCAAGCTGGATGGGATCCATTTACTATAAAAAAATCATTTAAAAGGTCAGAAGTCGTCACACTATCACAATATATATATATATATATATGGCATGTATAGCAAAACTCGTACATACAACACATTAGTCCGAGAACCGACTAAACCTACTCTGATACCACCAAATGTAACGCCCCATACTCGAGACCGTCGTCGGAGTCGAACACGAGGTGTTAACAGACTTAATTCATTACTTAAACAGCTCAAATATGACTTACTCATCATTTAATTCCATTTCTACTATTTTTAGTGATTTTTCAAATTTACATCACTGCTGCTATCAGATTCTGTTTTATGGCAAATTTCACTTTACTAAGGATTTTCATGGACTAAATAGCATTTTAAACATACATAACATCAAATATGACTTAGATTGGCCATTCCAATGGCTAATCATTTACAAGCCCTTTTCTTACCAAACCATAGCCATATCATAAGATCAATTACACAAAGTGAGTGTTTTACCATACATGCCACATTCAAAATACACAAGCCATTTTACCAATTTAAGCCTTTGGATAGTGTGAACGAGTCTTCGACCTATCCCGATTTGATACGCACTCACCTCAGATGAGATTTGTGTTGTAATGTTTGCCCGATCGTAAAATTGAGTAAGCTAAGGATCATTCGAGAAATGTTTGTTTAGAAGGAAAGAACTAGGTACAAAGTGGTTCGGTAGGATAATGGATAGTTTGGGTAGATTTTGGGATAGAATTCGATTAAGAGCCAAAGTAAGAACTAACACAACGTCGGTGTGCTAATCCGTTACTTATGTGACACTTGAGTTGAAAAATGAAAGACAGATATGGGGTAGTTTATGGAGACCTTGACCCACTATCAAGAATGATAGGAACGTCGGTATAACTTAGAATGCCACACTTTGGGAATCAAAGTGATAAGTTTCCGTAAACAAAGATAGAATGACGCCTCAAGGTTTCTTGATAAGTCAAACTAGTCTTTGGAGAAAATTAAGAGTTGAAAACAAACTCAAAAAGTTTATAAAATTCATAAAATGTTCATTAGCCATTACAAGAAGAAAACAACCCCTATTTATAGCTAAACAAGTAGTTAGCCGAATGGTCAAATTGGAAGTGGAGTGGACAGAAATTTTAAAGCTAATTGGGGCTGGAACCATCCTTGAAGATTCTTGAACGTCCTTGGAAGCTTCCTGGAAGTTTTCAAGCATGAGAAACACCATTGGACAGCATCTAAAAGGGGTCCATTCAGCTGAATATTAATGGTCAAGGTGGTGGGCTGAACAGCCTTGTCTACATTCGGCCAAAGATGCTAAATGCTCCTTAAATGAGCTACTTCGTAAAACTAAATAGCCTTAGCTTTAATGGACAGCTTGGGGCATGTCAATGGTTGGACTAGTGTGAAAACCGAAGTTGAATAGCTCCTTATGTGTGAACACACATAACTGAAAAGTCAAACAATGTGAATGGAAGATGCAGCAAGTGTGAAAGCTTTTAAGCTTGGTTTTGGGGTGCTATTCGACCAGCTTGGGAAAGCAAAAATCAGCACCTTTGCTTTGTCTTTTGAAGTCCACAAAGTGTTGCCTTGAAAAGCTGAACCATCAGCTCATTTATGTCGTCCCCAACATTGCACCAACAACTCCTTAAATGCGGTTCCATGCATGCTACTCCTTTAATGCTTGTTTGCTGCACATTTATTTAAACCATTAGTCAACTTAATCTTAAATTCGGTTGCAGCATTAATACTATTAAATTCGGCTATAACTAATTAAATTTGTCTCTAAACTAGGCACATTAAATTGATGTCCTAAACTAGACACATTTAAGCTATGTACTAATATAAGACATATTTAATAATTTAAATTAAAAATGTCCAGATTTAAGACACATTAATTAATTAATTAATTTAAGCATAAATTTAACTAATTAACTAACACAAATAATTAATTTATTCTAGCCAAATAAATGCATCAAATAAATAAATAGAAATTTAGCTCAATGAGCTAGCTAAGTGTCGAATTGACTCCCTTGAGCTAACACGAGCTAATTCAGCTTGTAACACATTGCACAACGAGCTACTCGAGCTAGACTCTTGATGTTCGGCCATGCCTTCCATCCATACTCGAGCAATGTAACTTGCTACAGCTTCTTGGAACCTCTTGGCATAGGCTCGAGTGATTGGCCCCGATGGCAATTCCATGGTCTTCATGGGCGAGCTCGCATCAGTTGGTGGGTTGTTTATGGTTCGAGAAAGAAAACAAAATTCGGTTGATTTGGAATATTTGGGTAATGGACGAATTATGGTATGGTGGGTCCTAAGAACAAGTTGAACCGATATTAGCAAATATCGACCCAAGACTTATGAGTTCTTAAGAAAGGATGGTTGAAACGAAATAGACCTTGACCCACTATCTAGGTAGATAGGAACCTCGGTATAAAGGGGTTTTGAACGCCACACTAAAATTAGTGATAAGTTCGGTTTCATGAAAGAATTAGATTGATGCCACTACTAGGTAGATAAGCCAACAAAAATCTTAAACGAGACTTAGAGAAGAAATTCTTACAAGAACAAAAGTTCGGCTATATATAATTTGGCCAAAAGTCCTTTACAAAGTAACACAAGCCACAATTTATAGTGAATACAAGGGATAGCTGAATAGGCTCTTGAGGTAGCTAAGTTGATACGAACCGCCTCAGGGAGAGTTGAGTCATATTCTGAGTTGCCCAATCGTCTACGAGAAAGTATCGTTCAATTCGCTTTTGAAATGAAGTTGATGGAAAAATAGGACGGAAGCTATGTATAATGGTTCTATGATGGTTTATGGATAAGAATAATATGTATAGGTCCGGCTAAATTGGAAGGGAAAGTGAAAGAAGTAAATAGAGGATGGATATGGAAGAAAAGGGTTCTTAAAAGCAAGCACGAACCAATATTAGAAAATATCGACCCAAATGCTTATAGGCTTTCAAGGTGGAGGATGAAAATGATAGAACCTTGACCCACTACTTAACAAAGTAGGAACATCGGTATATGGGTGAACGCCACACTATTTGATAGTGATAAGTTTGGGATAGTGAAGAACAGGGTTGACGCCACTAGGCTTCCTAGATAAGCCAACGAAGTCCTCAACGAAATATGAGAGAAAGAAATCTCACAAATTCCATGAAAGTTTAACAAAGTTTCATTAAGTGAAAAGTCTAACCTCTTACAAATGAAATAACATATATTTATAGCCTAAATAAAAGTAGCTGAATGGACAAGCTTAGAAGCTAAGAAATTCGGCCATAAACACCTAGATAATTCTAGAAGAAAAATCATGAATATCAATGAATGTGCAGCCCTTTAATGTTCCATCATCCCCCTTGGCCGAATGAAGCTTTAATGCACCTTGAATACTTGAATGGTTAGCTTGAAAATGCATAGATCATGCATGAAACGTCCCAATGTATGTTCCTCCATAAATTCGGTCCATGAACCTTCAAAACATGAACATTAAATAGCCCTTACTTGCATGAACGTCTCCAGTACATGTACTCCCTTAAATGTCGTCCATTGAACCTCAATTCTACATGCACCTCTTCATACATTGCACCAAGCCCTACATGAACTTGCATTAATTTCCTTCCATGCATGCATGTGTACCGTCCAAAGGGATTGGATCTTCTAGATACATTCATGCATGAATCTTCATCATTCATGTAACCGAATGTACATTTGAACCCAAACATTCATGTATTTTGTGCATTCATGTATTTGACAAATACATGAACTTGTAAACACCTTGAATCTGGTCATACATGCACCTAATTAAATGTTGTTCATTGATACGAACCGCCTCGAGGAGAGTCAAGTCGTATGCGAGTTTGCCCGATCGTCTACGAGAAAGTATCGTTCGGTTTGTTCAAAAAAGATGTTTCTAAATAAATTATGCGGAAGCTATTCAAGGGGTTCAAATGAAGGGGTTAAAATATGAATATTAAGGTTTGGTTTAAAGTAAATGAAAGAATGGAAAGAAGGAACTCAAAAGCAAGCACGAACCAATATTAGAAAATATCGACCCAAATGCTTATAGGCTTTCAAGGTGAAAATGAAAATGATAGAACCTCGACCCACTACTTAACAAAGTAGGAACCTCGGTATATGGGTGAATGAAACAGGCTTGACGCCACTACTAGGTAGATAAGTCAACAAAGTCTTAAACAAAGTTTAGAGAAGAAAATTCTCATAAGATTAAATTCAATAAAAATTTTGGCAAAAAATTCCTTACAATTGAAAGAAAATAAATACTTATAGGCACATAGATGACCATTCAAATTCGGCATCTAGGTGTTCACACAATAATAAAAACGTTCACACTAATGTATTAAAATAGTTCATAAATTCGGCAGATTCATGAACTAGTTGAATGGACACTTTCTTCCCCCTAAGTGTGTGCATGAATGCTTAATCATAAAGAAAGGCTTCAAGTGACTTGTATGTGCACCAAAGGTTGCATTCATCTCCTTGGGACGTTCATCCACTTGTATGGAACATGTATCCTCATAATTAAACTCTTTAATAGCATGTAGGTTCATAAATGGCAGCATGAACCTAGTAAATTCGTTCTCCCCTTTGTGCATATGCTTAATTCAATCAATGTGTTGAATTATTGAGTTAATTCCTTCCTTTGGACGTTCTTGAACCCATCCATGCATGTGTAGTAGCTTATAGGTCAATTCAAAGTGTGAACAGCTACTTCTTGGCCGAATAAGTGCCTTGGAAAGTTAAGAGACAGCCTCCATACATGCACTTAAGCCATTCATGTATTCTATCATCCCATGCATTTGATCCATTCATGGACTAGCCTTTAATGTCCATACATGCATTCGACACATGCATGAATTTGTAGAAACCTTGCATCTAGCCGTACATGCACCAGCATTTAATACTTCTTCATTCATGAGTGTGGAATGCCCAAAAGAGATGTTTCTTCATCCATACATTGTACCGTCCAAAGGGATGTACCTACATGAAATAAACAAGTCATTAAGATATCTCATGGACACTCATAAATTCGGCATGATGTGAACTCATTAATGTCATGCATTAATTCAGCTATGTGAACATAATCAATTTATGTAATGACTATGGCATATTAATAACAAATATTAATATAAGACAAGTTTAATGCTTAAATAAATATGTGCAAATATTTATTTAATGCATTAAAGACAAAACCAAGTTTAAACTAAAATGAGCTAAGCTTTAGCTCGTGAGCTAAAGTTGAGCTGAGGCTAAACTCCTAAGCTGAAGTTGAGCTAAGGTTTAGCTCATGAGTTGAAAGTGAGCTCGGTTTAGCTCAGGCAAGATGGATTGAGCTTGAATAAGCTGGATTTGAGCTGGACGGAGCTCATGGAGCTGGAAACGAGCTTGGATCAGCTTGCCAACATGTCATTGCTCGGCTTGATAGACTTGCTCGATAAAGTTCGCGGGGCGTGCTCGTATCATTCCCCCCCTCTTTTAGGCGACTTGTCCTCAAGTCAAGCTGTTTATCTATGGGAGAACTTTGACTCGTGCATGGTTTTCCTCGATCAAATGGGATGGAAGATGTCACACAAACCTGAAAAATTCTTACCACAGCCGGTAAAAAGAAACTCAAAGGAGTCAAATTCAAATGTGTTCGATAGTTCATAAAATATTCATTCAATCGAACATATGCCAAAAATCTCAATTGGACAAAGCAAGCATACATAAATTTATCAAAGAGTTTCGTTAGACCATCGTTACAAACATGAAAACTAAGTTGGATCAAGGGATAATTGGTTGAAAATGATGGTAGGCACTTAAACACATTATCCCTCATCCAAAACATTTTAATTTCTTTAATCAAATATAGTAACTCATTTGGTCCCTTGTCTTGCTCATGCAAGGTATGCCATGGCCAAAGGTATGCTAACTCTTCCTTTTGTTTTTGAACAACATGAGGGGAGTCTCCAAATTCCAACGTAATAATCACATCATCACAATGCCAAAAGGAAAAATCCATCACATCAAAGTATAAACAATTTCCAAACAACCAATCAATGGAATTTTCAACTTCAATCGGATTGAGCAAAGATATTTGAAAATTTTCAGATGACTTACCTTGACGAATATGAAGAGAAGACAATTGAGGATTGGGTTTACCTTTCTCGGTCAAAATGAATCTTCTCTCTTTGGATAGATAACGTAAGACAAACCTATTACTCCGATAAATTTGAATAGGTGGTGTCGCACCATGACATGTCTTGCTCCTCGAGGGGTGGAATTCAGAAAAATAAGACTGGTTAGTATTATCGAAAACTATGCACTTAAATGGAAAAGGAAAGTTACCATGGAAATTTGATTCAATTCCAAAAACATAGGTTGGCCTTACCTTCTCGAAATGAAACGAAAATTTCAGATGTGGCCAAACAAGGTGATTAATAAATGAATCAAAATTGAAACCCAAATCATTGAATTTCACCTTCTTATCAAAAGTTTGAACATCAAGTAAACATATTTTGATTGCAACTGATGCAAAGTGCTTAATGTTTCCATAAAATGAATTCATGTAGCCAATACCAGGCTTGAACACACGAACTTGTTTAGGAATTCCAACAAGCAACATATTAGAAAAAGATAAAATCAACTCACCACACGAATTATATTTCACTAGTTTAAACACACATGTTGATTTGACAAAAAAGGTTCATACTTCAAGAGTATTAATCGGGAATGCAAATCACTACATGGAAATTTCGCACAAAAACTCAAAGATTGTTCATGAAGAACACAATTGCACATATCATGTGAAGATCTTTTAACATGGATTCCAAACAAAGAATTTTTAACGAACATGTAACTTTTCAAACAGGCAGATTTATCACAAATCAATTGAGCAGGCATATTTAAACATAAAGATTTAACACATGAGTTCAAAAAGTTTGTAGGGTCAAACACATCAGAATTTTTACGCGACAGACTTTGATCAAACATGTTTAAAATTCGCGTAGAGAAAACTAATCCAATTGTCAACAAATTTGCCAATGTAGTAATTGTCATAAGAAAAGCTGTATATGGCACCTTTTAAAACAAATTCGTTAACAACAGTAAGTGAACAAAAATTATCCAAATCAAGTGACTTTGCTTCGATAAACAAAGAATCCTTACCTTCCTTACCTTCGATCGCAAGTGGGTGGTAGTCATTCGTGAACTTACCTTTTTCGAACAACCTAAAACACCTCTCGTTTGGAAGGTAATGTAGATGGAATTGGTCGCACAAACTTCTAGGAACCTGAAAAGTTAATTCACAAGAAGATCGAACAGGTGGGTTGTAGAAATAATCCTCACTTGCTCACTTGTTTTCTCACTCGATTCTTTTCTTCTGAATCACTCGTTTCTTTTGTTTCAATTTCTTTTCATCTTCTTTTCACTCTCAAATTTCTTTTCGTTCTCTTTTCAATCTCATTTTCTTTTCATTTTCTTTTTGCTTTTTAAAGGCTTTTCAAGTTCTCTCAAGATTCGCTCATTTTCTCTCTTACTTGCCTCTTGCCTCTCTTTTCTTTTTATTTCATTTTCTTTTTCTTCTTTTGCTTTTTCTTTTCTTTTCTTTATTTTCTCTTTACAAGAAAGTACAAAAGAATGATGAGAATACAAATCTTGTTCGAAAGATGAAGAACTATTTGCATATGATTCACAATCAAAACTTCGTGAAGAATTCTCCGAGTAAGATTTCTTTGAAGATCTAGTAGGAGTATGTCTTTCTCTTCGAACGCCATCTTGGAACGAATAAAAATCGTAATCGGCTTCTCATCTTCTCGAATTTCTTGATGAAAAGGACTTTCGATCGAAGTCACTTCTCGAATTCGCTGATAAATATGAGTCATAGTATGAATCTCTTTGTCTCAAAGTAGATGACGAAAAGGAATCACGATTGGAACTTTTTTTCAGGTAGTAGTCGGGGGTATATCTCCGTAGGGTTCTTGGTTCCGTTTTACGACTTGAAGAAACTCGATCACTTTGGTCTCGTTTAGTCGCCATTCTTCGCATTTCTTGAACCAAGTATTGGTATTCCGATTCGGTGAACTCTTCGTGTGACATGATTTTTGTTGCTAAAAAGAAAAAGTTAGATCACAAAACAAAATAAAAAAAAAATTAAGTACCTCACCACAAACCTCACAATTTCGCTCGAAAAGAAGAAGAAAAAAGGTGTCACTCCCGCTCGTGTTTACACCCGTTTGGCTTTTACCTCCACTCGAATGATCTCACTCGCTCATGCCTTTTTCCGCTCCTTTCTCCTCTTATAACCTTGTAACAGACTTAGTATGACTTGATCTCTAGTATTGAGGGTCGGTTTCAAATGGTTTTGCAAAGGATAACATATGAGGGGTTACGGGTTGGCTAAAAGAAAAGGAAATTGGGTAAAAAAAAAGTTTGGCGTGGATGAGATTAGAATAGAAGATGAATCAGGAACGATATCAAACCAAGGGCTTTGACATTTGAACAACAATCGAATTGCATTAAACACTTTTTTTTCAGATTTTTTTTTCTTTTCGAATTTTTTTGAATTTTTTTTCGAATTTTTTTTACTTGTATAACTTTTTTTTTGTACTATATTGACAAAGTAAATACAATAAAACACTTTTTGTACACGATTTTTTTTCTTCAGCTGCGTAGATTTTTGTTTTTATAGCAACAGCAGCTAACTAATCAAAATGAGAAAACTTCGGTATACGATTTTTTTTTCTATACTCTTTTTTTTCCGGATCCTACTTCCCGAGATTAATTTCGTCGCACGATCTTCTCGTTTTAGTAGCTCTGATACCAAATGATAAGAACCGCCTCGGGAAGAGTCGAGTCGTATGCGAGTTTGCCCGATCGTCTACGAGAAAGTATCGTTCGGTTTGTTCAAAAAAGATGTCTCTAAATAAATTATGCAGAAGCTATTCAAGGGGTTCAAATGAAGGGGTTAAAATATGAATATTAAGGTTTGGTTTAAAGTAAATGAAAGAATGGAAAGAAGGAACTCAAAAGTAAGCACGAACCAATATTAGAAAATATCGACCCAAATGCTTATAGGCTTTCAAGGTGAAAATGAAAATGATAGAACCTCGACCCACTACTTAACAAAGTAGGAACCTCGGTATATAGGTGACTGAAACAGGGTTGACGCCACTACTAGGTAGATAAGTCAACAAAGTCTCAAACAAAGTTTAGAGAAGAAAATTCTCACAAGATTAAATTCAATAAAAAATTTGGCAAAAAGTTTCTTACAATTGAAAGAAAACAAATACTTATAGGCACGTAGATGACCATTCAAATTCGGCATCTAGGTGTTCACACAATAATAAAAACATTCACACTAATGTATTAAAATAGTTCATAAATTCGGCAGATTCATGAACTAGTTGAATGGACACTTTCTTCCCACTAAGTGTGTGCATGAATGCTTAATCATAAAGAAAGGCTTCAAGTGACTTGTATGTGCACCAAAGGTTGCATTCATCTCCTTGGGACGTTCATCCACTTGTATGGAACATGTATCCTCATAATTAAACTCTTTAATAGCATGTAGGTTCATAAATGGCAGCATGAACCTAGTAAATTCGTTCTCCCCTTTGTGCATACGCTTAATTCAATCAATGTGTTGAATTATTGAGTTAATTCCTTCCTTTGGACGTTCTTGAACCTATCCATGCATGTGTAGTAGCTTATAGGTCAATTCAAAGTGTGAACAGCTACTTCTTGGCCGAATAAGTGCCTTGGAAAGTTAAGAGACAGCCACCATACAAGCACTTAAGCCATTCATGCATTCTATCATCCCATGCATTTGATCCATTCATGGACTAGCCTTTAATGTCCATACATGCATTCGACACATGCATGAATTTGTAGAAACCTTGCATCTAGCCGTACATGCACCAGCATTTAATACTTCTTCATTCATGAGTGTGGAATGCCCAAAGAGATGTTTCTTCATCCATACATTGTACCGTCCAAAGGGATGTACCTACATGAAATAAACAAGTCATTAAGATATCTCATGGACACTTATAAATTGGCATGATGTGAACACATTAATGTCATGCATTAATTCACTATGTGAACATAATCAATTTATGTAATGACTATGCTATATTAATAACAAATATTAATATAAGACAAGTTTAATGCTTAAATAAATATGTGCAAATTTTATTTAATGCATTAAAGACAAAACCGAGTTTAAACTAAAATGAGCTAAGCTTTAGCTCGTGAGCTAAAGTTGAGCTGAGGCTAAACTCCTAAGCTGAAGTTGAGCTAAGGTTTAGCTCATGAGTTGAAAGTGAGCTAGGAGTGAGCTCGGTTTAGCTCAGGCAAGATGGATTGAGCTCGAATAAGCTGGATTTGAGCGGGACGGAGCTCGTGGAGTTGGAAACGAGCTTGGATCAGCTTGCCAACATGTCATTGCTCGGCTTGACAGACTTGCTCGATAAAGTTCGTGGGGCGTGCTCGTATCATTCCCCCCCTCTTTTAGGCGACTTGTCCTCAAGTCGAGCTGTTTATCCATGGGATAACTTTGACTCGTGCATGGTTTTCCTCGATCAAATGGGATGGAAGATGTCACACAAACCTGAAAAATTCTTACCACAGCCGGTAAAAAGAAACTCAAAGGAGTCAAATTCAAATGTGTTCGATAGTTCATAAAATATTCATTCAATCGAACATATGCCAAAAATCTCAATTGGACAAAGCAAGCATACATAAATTTATCAAAGAGTTTCGTTAGACCATCGTTACAAACATGAAAACTAAGTTGGATCAAGGGATAATTGGTTGAAAATGATGGTAGGCACTTAAACACATTATTCCTCATCCAAAACATTTTAATTTCTTTAATCAAATATAGTAACTCATTTGGTCCCTTGTCTTGCTCATGCAAGGTATGCCATGGCCAAAGGTATGCTAACTCTTCCTTTCATTTTTGAACAACATGAGGGGAGTCTCCAAATTCCAACGTAATAATCACATCATCACAATGCCAAAAGGAAAAATCCATCACATCAAAGTATAAATAATTTCCAAACAACCAATCAATGGAATTTTCAACTTCAATCGAATTGAGCAAAGATATTTGAAAATTTTCAGATGACTTACCTTGACGAATATGAAGAGAAGACAATTGAGGATTGGATTTACCTTTCTCGGTCAAAATGAATCTTCTCTCTTTGGATAGATAACGTAAGACAAACCTATTACTCCGATAAATTTGAATAGGTGGTGACGCACCATGACATGTCTTTCTCCTCGAGGGGTGGAATTCACAAAAATAAGACTGGTTAGTATTATCAAAAACTATGGTCTTAAATGGAAAAGGAAAGTTACCATGGAAATTTGATTCATTTCCAAAAACATAGGTTGGCCTTACCTTCTCGAAATGAAACGAAAATTTCAGATGTGGCCAAACAAGGTGATTAATAAATGAATCAAAATCGAAATCCAAATCATTGAATTTCACCTTCTTATCAAAAGTTTGAACATCAAGCAAACATATTTTGATTGCAAATGATGCAAAGTGCTTAATGTTTCCATAAAATGAATTCATGTAGCAAATACGGGCTTGAACACACGAACTTGTTTAGGAATTCCAACAAGCAACATATTAGAAAAGATATAATCAACTCACCACACGAATTATATTTCACTAGTTTAAACACACATGTTGATTTGACAAAACCGAACATACCAAAATGCAAAGGTTCATACTTCAAGAGTATTAATCGGGAATGCAAATCACTACATGGAAATTTCGCACAAAAACTCAAAGATTGTTCATGAAGAACACAATTGCACATATCATGTGAAGATCTTTTAACATGGATCCCAAACAAAGAATTTTTAACGAACATGCAACTTTTCAAACAGGCAGATTTATCACAAATCAATTGAGCAGACATATTTAAACATAAAGATTTAACACATGAGTTCAAAAAGTTTGTAGGATCAAACACATGAGAATTTTTACGTGACAGACTTTGATCAAACATGTTCAAAATTCTCTTAGAGAAAACTAATCCAATGTTGTCAACAAATTTACCAATGTAGTAATCGTCATAAGAAAAGCTGTATATGGCACCTTTTAAAACAAATTCGTTAACAACAGTAAGTGAACAAAAATTATCCAAATCAAGTGACTTTGATTCGATAAGCAAAGAATCCTTACCTTCCTTACCTTCGATCGCAAGTGGGTGGTAGTCATTTGTGAACTTACCTTTTTCGAACAACCTAAAACACCTATCGTTTGGAAGGTAATGTAGATGGAATTGGTCGCACAAACTTCTAGGAACCTGAAAAGTTAATTCACAAGAAGATCGAAAAGGTGGGTTAGTAGAAATAATCCTCACTTGCTCACTTGTTTTCTCACTGATTCTTTTTCTTCTGAATCACTCGTTTCTTTTGTTTCAATTTCTTTTTCATCTTTTTTTTCACTCTCAAATTTCTTTTCGTTCTCTTTTTCAATCTCATTTTCTTTTTCTTTTTCTTTTTGCTTTTCAAAGGCTTTTTCAAAGGCTTTTTCAAGTTCTCTCAAGATTCGCTCATTTTCTCTCTTACTTGCCTCTTGCCTCTCTTTTCTTTTTATTTCGTTTTCTTTTCTTCTTTTGCTTTTTCTTTTCTTTTCTTTGTTTTCTCTTTACAAGAATGTACAAAAGAATGATGAGAATACAAATCTTGTTCGAAAGATGAAGAACTATTTGCATATGATTCACAATCAAAACTTCGTGAAGAATACTCCGAGTAAGATTTCTTTGAAGATCTAGTAGGAGTATGTCTTTCTCTTCGAACGCCATCTTGGAACGAATAAAAATCGTAATCGGCTTCTCGTCTTCTCGAATTTCTTGATGAAAAAGACTTTCGATCGAAGTCACTTCTCGAATTCGCTGATGAATATGAGTCATAGTATGAATCTCTTTGTCTCGAAGTAGATGACGAAAAGGAATCACGATTGGAACTTTTTTTCAGGTAGTAGTCGGGGGTATATCTCCGTGGGGTTCTTGGTTTCGTTTTACGACTTGAAGAAACTCGATCACTTTGGTCTCATTTAGTCGCCATTCTTCGCATTTCTTGAACCAAGTATTGGTATTCCGATTCGGTGAACTCTTCACGTGACATGATTTTTGTTGCTAAAAAGAAAATGTTAGATCACAAAACAAAATAAAAAAATAAAAAAATTAAGTACCTCACCACAAACCTCACAATTTCGCTAGGAAAGAAGAAGAAAAAAAGGTGTCACTCCCGCTCGTGTTTACACTCGTTTGGCTTTTACCTCCACTCGAATGATCTCACTCGCTCATGCCTTTTTCCACTCCTTTCTCCTCTTATAACCTTGTAACAGACTTAGTATGACTTGATCTCTAGTATTGTGGGTCGATTTCAAATGGTTTTACAAAGGATAACATATGAGGGGTTACGGGTTAGCTAATAGAAAAGGAAATTGGGTAACAAAAAAAAAGTGTGGCGTGGATAAGATTAGAATAGAAGATGAATCAGGAACGATATCAAACCAAGGGCTTTGACATTCGAACAACAATTGAATTGCATTAAACACTTTTTTGATTTTTTTCTTTTGAAATTTTTTTGAATTTTTTTCAAATTTTTTGACTTGTATAACTTTTTTGTACTATATTGACAAACTAAATACAATAAAACACTTTTGTACACAATTTTTTTTTCTTAATTTGCGTAGATTTTTATTTTTATAGCAACATGACTAACTAATCAAA